>NC_137104.1:309842-432342 GCF_949357685.1 Gobio gobio
AAGAGCTTATCGGAGTTGTTTTGCAGATACAAAGTTTACCAGTTATTAACCGCACCCTCGAAAAGGCATACGGTCTGTATATGTGTGTTTACTGTTAGTTGTTTGAGTGTTTTTGTGTATTTTGCTGTGTATGTCAATGGTAATGCAACGGAGAGAGATAGTTTGTGAATGAGACGTTAATGCGCACTTCTTATGCTTTGTTTGTTCAGCTCTTACGATGATTTTTTGGAGTGAATAACGATGCAATAAACTTGATAAACCATCAGTTAAGTTTGGCCATCATTCGGACGGGATATACGCTACAATCTCTGTCCAAAAACATCTTGGGATAAGGTTTTCACACTGACAGCTGTACATTGTAAGATATAGCAACTCCGTTTGTTTGTCCGAGTTAGCAACAGTAACTAAGGGGGGCGGGGCTTACCGATAGGTCAATTGGCACTAAGGGGCCTAAAGTGTGCCAAGAAAACATCCCCCACACCATTACACCACCACCACCAGCCTGCACAGTGGTAACAAGGCATGATGGATCCATGTTCTCATTCTGTTTACGCCAAATTCTGACTCTACCATCTGAATGTCTCAACAGAAATCCAGACTCATCAGACCAGACAACATTTTTCCAGTCTTCAACTGTCCAATTTTGGTGCAAATTGTCGCCTCTTTTTGCTATTTGTAGTGGAGATGAGTGGTACCCGGTGGGGTCTTCTGCTGTTGTAGCCCATCCGCCTCAAGGTTGTGTGTGTTGTGGCTTCACAAATGCTTTGCTGCAGACCTCGGTTGTAACGAGTGGTTATTTCAGTCAAAGTTGCTCTTCTATCAGCTTGAATCAGTCGGCCCATTCTCCTCTGACCTCTAGCATCAACAAGGCATTTTCTCCCACAGGACTGCCGCATACTGGATGCTTTTCCCTTTTCACACCATTCTTTGTAAACCCTAGAAATGGTTGTGTGTGAAAATCCCAGTAACTGAGCAGATTGTGAAATACTCAGACCGGCTCGTCTGGCACCAACAACCATGCCACGCTCAAAATAGCTTAAATCCCCTTTCTTTCCCAATCCGACATTCAGTGTGGAGTTCAGGAGATTGTCTTGACCAGGACCACACCCCTAAATGCATTGAAGCAACTGCCATGCGATTGGTTGATTAGATAATTGCATTAATGAGAAATTGAACAGGTGTTCCTAATAATCCTTTAGGTGAGTGTATATAGAATGTACTTTTTAACAGAGGTGGACAGTAACGAAGCACATTTACTTGAGTACTGTACTTTACTGAAGTATTATTTTATAGGGAAATTTTTACTTTAACTTCACTACATTTGAAAGCCAAATTTCGTACTTTTTACTCCACTACATTTCTATCAAGGTCCTCGAAGTCGAAAGTCGTTTCTGTAGCAGATTTGTAAGTCAGTGGCTGATTTTTTTCTTCTATAAAAGTTTTTTTAAATTTTTTTTATCAGTCTATCAGTAATCACTCGTGTAGGGTCATGTGAAGTTTCCCAACATTTTTTTAACACTGATCTTTTTATAGCAAAATGGAAGAAGACGGTTCCTCTGGGCGCAGTGTGTGCACCCATGGGAATACTTAAAAAGTAAGTTTCAGTTTTCTGAAAAGATTAAAGATTAGTTTCGTTACACTTGATGAATGTCTTGTAAAATGTTAAATGTAAATGAGAGAGAAAGAGAAGTATAGACATATGGATGAATCTGAAAAAGCCTGATGAGTTCAGTCTGGTTTTTGTGTCTCTCAGATGCCAGAGCACGAGAACTGAATAGAGCTTTCTTTTGCATTTTTTTCGCACTTATACAGACCAATACATACAAAATTTTCATTTTGGAAAGTATTTACGTAAACAAAGTTGATTATGTCTTAAGTGAACGTAAACAGTTGGGGGAATATTGGATGTGTATCAGTGTGTTGGATTTGTGCATTCTGCCTTAAAGTGACAGCAGTTTTGTAAAAAGCTTTGTAACTTTTAAGTATTTAATTAGTTCAAGGTGGTCGTATGCTAGCATGTCAGATGGAGCATCACTGACTGGCTTAAACCACCATGCGTGCATTCATACAACAATGCAACAATAATAAAATAATGCATTGACATAAAAAAAGGAAATGTATATTTGATACTTAAGTACTTTTAAAAGCAAGTACTTCTGTACTTTTACTTAAGTAAAAATAGTTCTTTACAACTTTCACTTGTAACGGAGTAATATTTGACCAGTACTTTTACTTTCCCTCGAGTAATGGAGTTGTGTACTTTGTCCACCTCTGCTTTTTAACGGTCGCGAAGTTCGTTCAAATTCAAATGTAGTACCTACTCACATCACACACTGCAGCGACGCCACATATCAAAGCAAAGCTCACTCTTTCAATGGAAATTCTGGAAAAACGTTCTGTAAGTGTCCATATTCTGCTCTTTCTCAGAGTCTAGATGTGTTTTCTGGCTCTACTAGAGCAGGTTTTCCTGCTTGAATGTTGATTATGTCCCCATATTCTCCAGTGTTGGGGTTCAGGTCATGGGCGGCCGAGGCTCATTGATGCCCGTGGGGTCCGATCAAACAGACGAGCTACTGGAGCTCAAACTGCTCAAGAAGTTAATGCTGGTTCTGATAGAAAGGGGTCAGAATACACAGAGCATCTCAGTTTGTGGAGTATGGACCAGTCAGGGTGCCCATGCTGACCCCTGTCCACCGCCCAAAGCACCAACAGTGGCCCGTGAGCATCAGAACTGGACCACGGAGCAATGGAAGAAGGTGGCCTGGTCTGATGATCACGTGTTCTTCTACATCACGTGGATGGCCGGGTGTGTGTGCGCGGGGCTTACCTGGGGAACACATGGCACCAGGTGCACTATGGGAAGAAGGCGTGGCAGCGGAGGCAGTGATGCTTTGGGCAATGTTCTGGGAAACCTTGGGTCCTCCATCATGTGGATGTGACTTTGACAGGTCCCACCTACCTAAGCATTGCTGAGCCCATGTCCAGCCTTTCATGGAAACGGTATTCCCTGTGGCTGTGGCTCTTTCAGCAGATAATGCGCCGCCACAAAGCACAAATGCTTCAGGAATGCTTTGAGGAGCACAACAACGAGTTAGCGTCCAAATTCCCCAGATCTCAGTCCAATAGAACATCTGTGGGATGAGCTGAACAGACAAGTCCGATCCATGGAGGCCCCGTCTCACAACTTGCAGGACTTCTGGTGCCCGATACCACAGCACACCTTCAGGGGTCTAGAGGAGTCCATGCCTCGGCGGGTCAGGGGAACAACACAGTATTAGGAAGGTGCTCATAATGTTATGCCTGACTGTCCTCTTTAATATGATTCTCTACAGCTTGAGGAGAACTGACGTCACACATCCACTGATAACCCCTGAGGAACGGGACTTTAGTTCCGGCTCTGGAGCGGTTCTGACCTGTGGTGGTGAAGCTGGCGGTGGCTCTGGAGCTGCTCAGGTCTCTCAGCTGGCTCTGGATGCTCACGCTGTAGCGTGTGGAGGATTGCAGACCCTGAAGCTGCTGCTCTGCTGCATTGCCAGACACTTTGATGGTTTTTCCAGACCCAGGTGCTTATGGGGAGATGGAGCAAAAACACAGGAGTATCATTTTTCAGCAATATTGAATAGTGTCTCAGTCCAAAGTATAAACACATTTTAGTATCATTTAGAGGGTAGATGCAGAGATATGCGACCTCTGAGTAGTTACACGCAGTTGTAACCCAAGCCTTTACCTGTGTCGGGACTGTACACAATGATGTAATGGTCGACGGTGGCCAGCGCGGGTCTCCAGAGCAGCAGCGCTTTACTGTCCGTCACGTTTATGACCCTCAGGTCTGTGGGAGCATCAGGCACTGAGGAAAACAGCGGAGGTGAAGCGAGATCGGCTGCGGAGTTCAGTACAACCCTACCAATACCTACTACTACCCTCATTTATCAGATGCTTTGAATCCACAGTTATTTCCAATCATTTTTATACCGTACACCGAATTAGTTTAGTTGCTCCACATAATAATCAAACTGTCTTCAGTGTTTAACACCACAACTGCAATTACACACTCAGCTTTAGAGTAAAATCAAGATAACACTTTATTTCAATGCTCCTTACAGACATTCTACTAACCCGAACCCTACATATAATCCGATGGGAGTTACCTGACATGTAGTTGCAGTTACTTATAGTTAGTGGAATGTCTAAAGTGGACTATCGAAATAAAGTGTAGCCAAAATCAAGTGACTACATTGATTAACCCTCTGGGGTTCTTCATTTATGGGTCACACTCAGGACCTTTGGGTCAAAAATGCCCCGGAGGGCGGGATTAAGATAAAAAAGATTTGAGTAAAATCAATGAAATATAATTTTGTTCAATAATATTTTTTCTTTTTTGGTGTTTTGAGATAATTTTATTATTTATAATTAATATTTATGCAATAATAATGATAAATTTTTTCCCATTGAATATAATAAAAAATGTGTGTATACTATATATATATATATATAATTTGTTTTATTTTTTTATTAAAGCTGTATTTCATTTTAGAGTCAAGCCTAGGCCTCATGAAAGCAATTTTTTAAATGAGATCGGTGCCATCCGGTGGACACATTGAGCATTTTTATCACGCAATAGCACATTTTTACCACTATAGTGGATCTTGCGTTTTATAAAACAATAAAAAAAATCGTAGCTTCTTCGGAATGGTCCAAAACTTGGTAACTTTATTGGTACTTGGTATATGAACACCCATTTTGGGGACAGGATTTGAAAAGTCTAAGTGGTCGTAAAAAAATAGTCACACTCAGGACCTTCGGGTCAAAAATGACCCCCATCGGAAATGAATGGGAAATTAGTTTTTTGTGCATACAATCTACAAATCAGCCAGGATGCAGAAAAAAAGAACTCAAAAGTGAAGATCTCTAAAACATCAAGAGTGCAAAACAGAAAAAAACACACACACTTATACACACAAAAACACGCACACACAAATTAACGCGTGCTATTCCAAAAGTTAATTGTGTTTTTGTGTGTGTGTGTGAGAGTGTTTTTAGTCTGTTTTGCACTCTTGATGTTTTAGAGATCTTCACTGTTGAGTCCTTTTTTCTGCATCCTGGCTGATTTGTAGATTGTATGCACAAAAAAACTCATTTCCCATTAATTTCCTATGGGGGTCATTTTTGACGATAGTGGTCTTGACAGAACTAGCAGAAGACAGACGATTCTTGTGAAAGTTCATTTATCAGCCTTCCCTATGTCACTCTTTCTGGGATGATGTGAAACTCACAGGTGGTCATGGTGTCTTTGATGGAGTCGCTCTCATCTTGTCCGAGCACCGACATCACGCTGACCTCATAGGTGGAGCCGGGCGACATCGGCGAGAGATTCAGACGGAGCGTTTCTGAGTCCACGCTAACAGAGATCGGCTCACCTGCCAACGACAGAGAACACACACTGTCCATCAACAGGGTACAAATTATGGCCTCTGGAAAGTAAAAGGAGGTGCTAAAAGTCCTCATGAAATCAAAGAGAACATTCTTATTTTTGTATGGACTGTATTTATGCACATCATTAGTGTGTTAATAATCTTGAGTCAGAATAACTTAAAGGGTTAGTTCACCCAAAAATGAAAATTGTGTCATTAATGACTGAGCCTCATGTGGTTGGACACCCGTCAGACCTCCGTTCATCTTCAGACACAAATGAAGATATTTTAGTGTAAAGCTGATGCTGAGAAAGGCTTCAGATAGGCCTCCATTGGCATTCAGTACATTTACACTCACAAGACCCATAAAAGGCACTAAAAACGTCGTTACAAAGTCCATCTCACCACAGCGGCTCTACAATAATTTTACGAAGCGACGACAATAGTTTTTGTGCGCAAAAAAAATCAAATTAACACCTTTATCCAGCTTGTTCTTGTCTTCCGTGTGTGTCTCCACGACGCATGCGTGAGAATATGAGCAGATCCGGCGTTCGGACACATGACCCAGAAGAGATTTGTTTACGAGCAGAGGAAGACGCGCGTGTCTCAGCTGTTGAATTCTACACTGATCGTGCTTTAGGTCTCGGTGTAGTTCTCAAAATGGGGCTAAAGTGAGCATTTCATGGATTCCCGAACGCCGGATCTGCTCATATTCTCACGCATGCGTCGTGGAGACACACACGGAAGACAATAACAAGCTGGATAAAGGTGTTATTTTGATTATTTTTTTGCGCACAAAAACTATTGTCGTCGCATCTTAAAATTATTGTAGAGCCGCTGTGGTGAGATGGACTTTGTAACTTTAGTTTTTAGTGCCTTTTATGGGTCTTGTGAGTGTAAATGTACTGAATGCCAATGGAGGCCTGTCTGAAGCCTTTCTCAGCATCAGCTTTACACTAAAATATCTTCATTTGTGTCTGAAGATGAACGGAGGTCTGACGGGTGTCCAACCACATGAGGGTGAGGAATTAATGACAGAATTTTCATTTTTGGGTGAAATAACCCTTTAATCTCTTCTCTGATGGCGAGGGCGGGGCCACCTGTCACTCACATGAGATCCACCAATAGCAAACCACAACCATCCAATCAATTCCCCACAGACACAATCAAGCCCGCCCTACATTTGTTTTTGTTTGAGAAGCGATTGACTCAATGTACGGCATACTAGAGGAGAAAAGACGAGTGTAACTTCTGTTTTTCACTCACCATTCTATGAAATGTTAATTCCCAAGCTCAGGAGGTCAAAATCAAGGAGTTTTACAAGTTATTCAACCCAAAATGATGCAATAATACGACTGTGAGACACAACAGACTCTGTGAATGAATGTGATTCGAGCCTCTGATGCGGTTAAACTGAGGGTTACTGTACCTTCTTGTACATGAGTGTGTGTGATCTTGTATCCAGACACCTTGCTCTTGGGTTTGGTCCAGGACACAGTGAAAGAGCTGTCGGTCACTTCGCTGAAGACGAGGTCAGACGGAGGCTCCGGGCCTGAATGAGCAGAACATTACAAACAGGTCAGAATGAGAAAGAGGCAGAGAGACGGAAAGAAAGAGAAGTTCCCAAGAGAGAGTCCTCACAAAAAAGGTCAAGGATAAAGGAGAACAACAAATAACCCTTAGAGAGAGAGAGAGAGAGAGAGAGAGAGAGAGAGAGAGAGAGAGAGAGAGAGAGAGAGAGAGAGAGAGAGAGAGAGAGAGAGAGAGAAAGACGTAAGGACGAATACAAAACCAGAATAAAACATAGTTAAGCAGTTCTTGTTTATTCTCTGGTCTCTGTGAAAACCCTCACATAAGACTAACACTATGGGTTATTGAGTGTATATATGTGCAGTCCAAACATATATACAGTATATCTACTATACAGAGCCGGACGGAAACCTGGCTGTTAATGACGGACACGAGATCCTGCACAGAAAACACAAGCATGAGATTATGATGCTGCTCATTTCAACCTGGAGAGGAGAAGAACAAATGCAGAGAGAGATGAGTGAGGAAGTGAAGGAGACATTGTGAACAGCCGTCAAGTCATTGGATGGAAAAAAGCACAGTTTGTGTTTTGTTGGCCAACATGAACAGGTTATGACAGGAGACTGACCCGCCGCTGAGGGTGGACCGCGGTCTTACCCTGGACTGAGCGTGAGTGATGGAGGACACATGAAGCTCTGACTGAAATCTTACCCTGGATGAGAGAAGATCAGAGCAGCGGTAAATGCTCGTGAGCAGGGATATATGTCTATCATTAGATTACCGTCTGCAGAAAATCATTCTGACTGATCCCTCAGTTTGTAAAGATGAACAAAAACATATCAACAGTGATGCACAACAGAAAGCATTTCCCAAGGTTTATATACGCAGAACTTGTGTTTATGAAATAATGAATGAACGAACCACATTCAGAGTAAAAATACCGTCAGCTCAAATCAGATGAAAGGCTGTTTATACTGAACTATTATTTCACACATTGAATGTGATTCGGTTTGATTTGTCTTCATTTTCTCAAACAGAAGGACAAGCTGAAATTGTTTTCTGTGGTAATCAATAGCATGGTTCTGTTCTTAAACCAGAATATATGAACAAAGTAATCTGTACACTACACATGTATTGAGTAATGGCTTACTTGTATAATCCAATGTTAATATTAGTTATGAACAGTTAGTTATTACCAAATGAATGGAGACAATGTTAAGGGGAAACTATTAAACAGCTCTTTTTGTCTGCTGATATTCAAGACACACATTTGCCTGATGAGACGTGTGTGGACGGACATACTGACACAAGCTCTTAACTCTTTCCACGCCAGAGATTATATCACTCAGCACAACCCACTGTCGATACACACACATTATATACACATTTATATAATTTATTATTTATCATATAGCACCTATTGCACATTGGATCTCTACTGTGAATAATAATGTATACTGTACATTGTATACTATTATTATTATTATTATAGCGTAATGTATATTGTTTAATGTATGTTTTAGTGTGTATATTGTTTAAAGTATATTGTTTAAAGTATATTGTTTAAAGTATATGTATATTGTAAGTATGTGTATATTGGTTAAAGCTGTGAGAACCACACTCACATTGTGTAAATTATTTATTGTTTATTGTAGAGTTTACTGTGCTGTGAGTAATTGTGGGCGCATCAGTGTAATCTGATGCTGCTCTAAATGTTGTACATGTCATGTCGTGACTACTATGTTGCTCGGAACTGCACCAAGAATTTCACCTGCTGTTGCACTTGTGTACATGGCTGTGTGACAATAAAGTGATTTGATTTGATTTGATTTGATGTTTTAAAAAGTCTGCATTTTTGATCAATTTCACAGGAAGCAGTCCGGATGGGATTCGTTTCCTCTTCATGGGTTCGTCATTTCATTCTTTAATGTTTGAAAATCACGTTATTTTACATGTGCGTCAGCAATGCTTCTGTCGCTTGTTTCTGCGTCTTCTTCGCCTGTGTTTGGATCTGGAGATTCAGTACTAGAGGATGTGTAATAGTGAAAGATGGCGGGGAAAGAGTTAACGCTGCTCAGTATGTATCCCACACACTGTCCACAAAAGACCAAATGCACAGGGTTAGCACTGAGAACAAAGGTTTATTAACATGTACACACTGCATGAACTTTAATCAAATCTTTGCTTTGATTAAAAGCCCTTGATAGTCAAGAGTATACGGTACACTTATCAGCAGGGAAAGCAACAGTGCTAAGCAGTAGAACTGAAGACATCCTAAACATGTCCTAACTAGAGCATTCAGATGAAGGTTCAGCAGAACGGGCGTCTGGTTTTGGGTACCTGTGTGAGTGATGAGGCTGTGAGTTTTGGAGCGAAACGCAGGTCCCTTCCCAAAGATGGACACAGAGTACCTGGTCCACGGGCTGAGGTTGGTCATGTGGTGTGAACGGGCCGATCCAGGGAGAACTGAAGTCATGTTTCCTCCACTCTTCTCAATCCATACATTGGGAGCGGATTGGATTGCAGACTTTCCTTTGCTCAAGATATGTTTCTTGACTGCTGTTGTCCCATCATCAACTCCTTCCTCGCCGTTTCTTTCATCTTTTTCCATCTCATCCTTTTCTTTGTTTTCTGGTCCGAGCTCAGTTTGAGTGATTATGAAGTGATTGAACTTGTCTTTGGGGGCCGCCCATGTCAGTACAATCCCTGTTGATGTGGCATTGACCCCCACATGCTCAACGGATCCGGTTTCGCCCAACACAGTCTCATTATCGTTTTCCATTAGATGGTCTGTGGAAAAAGAGCGATCAGAGTTTCCTTTCCCAAACGGACTGGTGTTTGGGCCCACTTGAGTGGTACCACTGTGTTTTATTTGGGAATGTCTGTTGGCCGCATGTCCACTGGCGGCCCCATTGGTCCTGTTGATTACTGCATTCGCTCTAATCCTAATGCCGTTTGCTTTAGGTGGTAAGGCAGGTTGGATCGGACTGGCTTGGCTGCTGGTCCTGTTGTTTCTCATTATGGGTTTTAAAGGAAAACCTCGTCTGATGGGTCCGCGGGAAGGGTGTTGAGGCGGCTCTAGAACTGGCCTTGTGCGGTTCAGAAACGGACTGACATTGGGACGCCGAGGAAGGGAACCCCTAAAAGGCGTCCGACGAAACGGCATTGGATCCGAAGCTTCTTGTTTCAAGAGGAATTTGACGGGTAATGGAGTCGTCTCCGTGCTTGACTTGTGAGCAAGTTCAGGAGTTGAATCGGGTGTGGTTGGAAATCTTGGAGGTTCTTTTGTAAAACCAGGGGCAATGGAACTTGGCCAAGATGGACGCTTCTCTTTCTGCGCCTCTGAAGACGATGAAGTTGACCTAAAAAGTGGCCGACCTACTAATGGTGGAAGAGATAACCCTGGGTGTTTTGTTCTAGCTGGCTGTCTGGGGATGGATGATGGAGGGTTTTTCCTCGCTGTTGGCTGGTTTCTTGCTGTGTGTTGGTTCGCTCTCTCCGGTTGAGCGGATGTGGAGATGTGAGGAGATGTGGTGGTGAGGGACAGGGACAGTGTTGTCTCAGGACGTCTCGTTGAATAGGGAGTGTTTTCCTCCAGCTCTTCTTCTTGCTCCTTCACACTCCGTCTGGCTTCAGAAGTCTCCGCGTTAGGCTCGTCCATGTCGTTGGTGGTAGACCTGTCTGTCAGAAGTTTGACGAGCTCATTTCCATTAACATGGCCGAACATAACTGTCAGGTTTTTAGACAGCACTTTGCCATCGGTCATGTTTCCATCGATCTTCCTGTACCCAACCAAAACCTTCCGAACACATTTCGTCCCATTTATATAGGCCGTTATGTTCTTTTCTGCCGTGATTGTCGGCTCGTCGGTTGTGAAAGGATGTGGCGTGGTGTGTTTCTGAACGGTGGATCTCGGGTTATTCTCGCCTGATCCCATTCTAATAACGGTCTCAATGTTCCCCTTGTGAGATCTTGTCTCTTTCAGTGCCAGGGTTTTCCCACCGGGAGCAGGATGAGCTGGGTCTACATTCGGCCTCAGTGGATACCATGCTATTGACCTGTTTGAAGAAGGCACAACGATTCCCCCTTTCACTCCAATCTTGGAAGAATTGAAATGTTTTATTCCTGGACTATAAGGTCTTCTTATGGTGTCTGACTGTGTGCCGGGTCTGGGAAGCATCCCATGCTTTCCCACGGACAGTGGTCTTTTTTGCCCAGGTCTAACATGTAAGCCTGGTTTGAATCTGCCGGTATTTCCTGTTCTTTCTGAACTTTCAACCTTTCCGTCTTTTCCCAGCCCTTGCTTTCGCAGGAAGAGTGTTGTGTTTGTGAGCCTCGGTGTCTTGTCTTTGTTGTTTCCAGGCTCCACATCTTCCGTCATGGCCATCCTGGTTTCAGGCTCTGAGACGTTCCCTAAAGGCACGAATGAAGTGTAAAATTTGGATGCAAAATGAACTCGGCGGAGCTGTAAATGGAAACCCTGTTAATAAAAAGATGGTGTTAATGCATCAGGTTAAGTCAGTTATCCAAACGGTTCTGGCGTTGGCATGGCCACTCGGCATCAGCTCCACTTTGAGTCCTATAGAAACCTGGGGAGGTTTTCATTTTCTGCAAGAAAGAAGAAAGGTAAAAGCTTCCTGAAGAAATAGAAATGTGGCATTGCTGGTTAGAGTGAAGATGTGTGTGTGTGTGTGTGTGTACATTCTTCACAATAAAACAGATGAGAAAGTGATCCAGTCACGCACATCTACACGAGACTCTTCTCTTTTAAACCAAACTCTGAGTCTCTCCACATATAAAACTCAATCCCAGTATCCTGCACGTTTCCACAGTGAGGTCACTGGTGTGTAAATATGACTGACTGGCATATACAATCATAGTGGGTCTCGTCTGAATTCACTGGCTATAAATATGTTTCATACTATGATGACTTTTCCTTGTACTCTCATTACCTGTTAGTCTTGCCATGCAAACGGCCTGGACTCATATCCTGACCTCAGATCAGTGTTTTCATGAGACGGTAAATACCAGCGTTTGATTGTTAAAATGTCAGAGACAATGTCTGGTAAAAATACTAACACAAAGCAGACATACATTAGTATGTTCATAAGTACAACTTTCATAATCATATTTGTTCCCAGACAGCAGAAGAGTGATCTGGTACACGTGGAGTCCAGATGTGGCCCGGGTCCGGCCCGACCCTGCTGCTGTTTTCATCTCATTACTCATTTACAAGATACGTTTACTGGAAATGCAAGATGAGTTCAGTCATTAAAGGAACAGTTCACCCAAACATGAACATGAGCCCATGATTTACTCTCCCTCAACTCATCCTCTGAATGTGTGACATTCATCTCTCAGACGAACACAATCAGAGTTACCATATTAATAAATGTCCTGACTCTTACACGCTTTATGATGGCAGCCCAAAATTTAAAGCCAAAAAAGTGCATCTATCCATCATATAACTGCTCCACACGGCTCCGAGGGTTAATAAAGGCCTGAAGCGAATCCATAGGTTTGTGTAAGAAAAATATTCATATTTAACACATTATAAAGTAATATATCTATTTATAGATGCACTTTTATGATGGATGGATGCACTTTTATGATGGATAGATGCACTTTTATGATGGATGGATGCACTTTTATGATGGATAGATGCACTTTTATGATGGATGGATGCACTTTTATGATGGATGGATGCACTTTTATGATGGATAGATGCACTTTTATGATGGACGGATGCACTTTTATGATGGATAGATGCACTTTTATGATGGACAGATGCACTTTTATGATGGATGGATGCACTTTTATGATGGATAGATGCACTTTTATGATGGACAGATGCACTTTTATGATGGATAGATGCACTTTTATGATGGATAGAGCTCTTATGATGGACAGATGCACTTTTATGATGGATAGAGCTCTTATGATGGACAGATGCACTTTTATGATGGATAGAGCTCTTATGATGGACAGATGCACTTTTATGATGGATAGATGCACTTTTATGATGGATAGAGCTCTTATGATGGACAGATGCACTTTTATGATGAACGGATGCACTTTTATGATGGATAGATGCACTTTTATGATGGACAGATGCACTTTTATGATGGATAGATGCACTTTTATGATGGATAGATGCACTTTTATAATGGATGGATGCACTTTTATGATGGACGGATGCACTTTTATGATGGACAAATGCACTTTTATGATGGATGGATGCACTTTTATGATGGATAGATGCACTTTTATGATGGGTGGATGCACTTTTATGATGATAGATGCACTTTTATAATGGATAGATGCACTTTTATAATGGATGGATGCACTTTTATGATGGATAGATGCACTTTTATGATGGATGGATGCACTTTTATGATGGACAGATGCACTTTTATGATGGATAGATGCACTTTTATGATGGATAGATGCACTTTTATGATGGATAGAGCTCTTATGATGGACAGATGCACTTTTATGATGAACGGATGCACTTTTATGATGGATGGATGCACTTTTATGATGGATAGATGCACTTTTATGATGGATAGATGCACTTTTATAATGGATGGATGCACTTTTATGATGGACGGATGCACTTTTATGATGGACAGATGCACTTTTATGATGGATAGATGCACTTTTATGATGGACGGATGCACTTTTATGATGATAGATGCACTTTTATAATGGATAGATGCACTTTTATAATGGATGGATGCACTTTTATGATGGACGGATGCACTTTTATAATGGATAGATGCACTTTTATGATGATAGATGCACTTTTATGATGGATGGATGGATGCACTTTTTTGGGGACATGTTTTAATATAACTCTGATTGTGTTCATCTGAGAGAAGAATTCACACACTGAGGATGAGTTGAGGGAGAGTAAATCATGGGGTCATGTTCATGTTTGGGTGAACTGTCCCAACTATCATCAAAATGAAGTGAGTTAGAACATGACAGCAGAGGTTTAGGCCGTCCACAGCTCTGTATACCTGCTACTTTTAAAGACATTGTGCTTTAATTTTGAAGACACTGGCGTGTTCCACATCATTCTGAGAGCTGTAAATGTTAGTGTGATGCTGTAACTCATCTTCCGGAGACTCACCCGGTGTGGCCTGGACGGTCGCTGGTCGGCTCCGGACTCCATCTTTCTCCGCCACTAATGAGACGTCGTACAGGCGTCCCGGCTCCAGGCCGTCGATCCGGGCGGAGTCTCTCTCCGGGGGCAGGCTCATCTCTGGAAGTCTGCCGGATCCATCTGTCTGATTGGGTGCAATGGAGAGGACGTACCTGTCAATCTCCCCCTGTGCCTTCTCCCATTGGACAATGACAGATGTAGTGCTGGTCTTCACCACCCGCAGGTCCTCTGGCCCAGAGATCACTGTCCAGACACACAGCAGTGAATGAGTGAGTGGTTAAAGCTGTAGCTCCAGACAGTGCTGTTGCTCAGACTCACATGTGGTGAACTGCGCCATGCTCTCCGCTCCCATCACGCCGTCCTTCTGCCCAGTAAGGCTGACCCTGTACTGCTGTCCAGCGGCCAGTCCCACCTGAGTGAACGTATCCAGTCTGCCGCTGATTCTGGAGCTGATCTTCTGCTCCGCTTCCTTCTGTAGAGAGAGCCACTAATAAATCAGTCAAATATCACACTGCAAAAAATGCTTTTCTTACTCAGTATTTTTGTCTTGTTTTAGTCCAAATATCTAAAAAATATTACATTAAAGGGTTAGTTCAGCCAAAAATGTAAATTGTGTCATTAATGACTGAGCCTCATGTGGTTGGACACCCGTCAGACCTCCGTTCATCTTCAGACACAAATGAAGATATTTTAGTGTAAATCTGATGCTCTGAAAGGCCTCCATTGGCTCAACTTTACACTCTCAAGACCCTTAAAAGACACTAAAGACTAAAGTTACAAAGTCCATCTCACTACAGCGGCTCTACAATAACTTTATGAAGACGAGAACTGTAGTGAGATGGACTTTGTAACTTTAGTCTTTAGTGTCTTTTAAGGGTCTTGAGAGTGTAAAGTTGAGCCAATGGAGGCCTTTCAGAGCATCAGATTTACACTAAAATATCTTCATTTGTGTCTGAAGATGAACGGAGGTCTGACGGGTGTCCAACCACATGAGGCTCAGTCATTAATGACACCATTTACAGTTTTGGGTCAACTAACCCTTTAAGAAACATTTACTAGACAAGCAAAAGTTTTTGTCTCGTTTTGGGGGGAAATATCTCAAAATTAAGTGAGTTTTTGCTTAAAATAAGCAAATTAATCTGCCAGTGGGGTAAGCAAAATAATCTTGTTTTCTATTTGAATTAAGATTAGTTTGCTTACCCCATTTGCAGATTATTTTGCTTATTTTAAGTAAAAACTCAGGTAACACATACGGGTGCACTAATATGCATTAATTCATGCTTCACTAATGCACAGATAATCATGAGTTAATGTATGACTCATGAAGAACTAAACCATTCATTAATGATTACTGCATCAGCAACTAATGAAGATTCTATATGATTCATAGATTAAATAATCATTAAATTGTTATTAGTAAAATGTGTCATATTGTATTAATTTCCTAATAACATATTATATTAACTAATAATTTAAATTAATGTGTTAATGAAGCCATGCATTTCCACTTCCAGTTGTCTGCTTTAATGAATCATTAGCTAACGATTTGCAAAGATATCATTATGTTATGACTTTACTTGTTGAGGCACATGACTGTTAACTAATTAAAAATTAATTCACAACTCATAACCATAATGACATATTACTTAACAATTAATTAACAGTCATGTGCCTCAACAAGTAAAGTCATAACATAATATCTTTGCAAATTGTTAACTAATGATTCATTAAAGCAGACAACTGGAAGTGGAAATGCATGGCTTTGACCCATTGTGGTAATTAACACACTAATTTAAATGATTAGTTAATATAATAAGTTATTATGGAATTAATACATGATGTCATATTTAATTAATAACAATTCAAATATTATTTAATCTATGAATCATATAGAATCTTCATTAGTTGCTGATGCAGTAATCATTAATGAATGGTTTAGTTCTTCATGAGTCATACATTAACTCATGATTATCTGTGCATTAGTGAAGCATGAATTAATGCATATTAGTGCACCCGTATTGTAAAGTGTTAGCAAAACTAACTTAATTATTAGTTATTTCCCCCCAAAACAAGACAAAAACTTTTGCTTGTCTAGTAAATGCTTCTTGTTTTGAGAATTTTTAGATGTTTGGACCAGAAACAAGACAAAAATACTAAGTAAGGAAAGCATTTTTTTGCAACTGATGTGTGTGTGTTTCTTATTTAAAGGGGATATCTACAATAGCCACTAATATTCCTACCGTGTTTATTTACTGCTGTGATACAAATAAGCAAAAGAGCTGCATTTAAAGGAGAATTAGTGCGTATTTGATGACTTCACTGCAGAAAAATCATCATGTTTTCCCTTTGAATGAAGTTTTCTCTCTGACTCACTGGCAGATCGTTGTTCTTGTTTTGAGCACAAACTCTTTATAAATATCTTACTATCTTCAGTCATTTCTCTCTCCAGTAAATGTGTCTTGATTTAAGAATGTTTAGATATTTGTGCTGGAGTATGAACAATGGGAGTTTCTTTCTTCCACCATAAATAATGAAGGGCCTGTAATTGACACAGAAAGTCACGGCTTAAGAGTTTTCCTGATGATGGAGTTCATGAAGTCAGTAATGCACTCATTAGCTGAAGGGAACAGTATTTGACCGATTACAGAACTAACGTGAGAGTCATATTTAGCTCATATGTTGGCAAGGCCTGCGTCCAGCGCTTCATTAGCCGGTGTCCTCCCTCTTGTGGTCCAGGTAATGGTGTCCAGCTGAGGGTTAGTTAGGGTTAGTTAGGGTTAGTTAGGGGTAGTTAGGTGCTGGCCGATCTGTGGGTTATTGATCAGGGAAGCTCTGCTGTTGTTGTTGTGCTCCTGCTGTGTCCAGCAGCTGTGCTGTGATGTCATCTCTGTTTTTGACCGTGTTTACGCTTCCCTAGCAACAAGCATCCCACATCTGTCTCTCTTTCTGTCTTCACTCTGTGAACTCTCTCACTCTGCTCAGTCATGTTCCTCCTCCATCGCTCTTACACCCTCCCGTTCATGTGTGGTAGAGATCAACTCTGTGTCTTTGCAGAGCAACTGTTCCTGATGGCGTCCTCCAACATCTGCTCATTACAGCGTTCCCCTTCGCTCTCCGTCTGTATGTTGTGTTATGACGACCAGCGAGCGAAGGCCAATAAACACCAGTTTTATTGTTGTAGGTGCGGTGGCTGATCACGGATGTGGACGTTTCTCACAGTTCTGCTCTGTGAATTAAAGTAACTCGAGAGCTTCATACAGACAGATCAATTTCCAGTGGAGCCAAAAGTCTGAGAGAGTTTTATAATTTAATACAAACTCCTGCGCTGTGAGTGAAAATAAAGAGTGTACATGAATCTGGTAGTATGTGCCTCAGTGTAATCGTGGATGGTCAGGCTGATGATCTGTGAAATACTGCAGGATCTCTGAACACAAACACATTCGGTATTTCAGTTTCAATGATGTAACGCTGTTCATGTCTAAACCTGTCACTGACTGCTACACCTCTGATATTTAACATATTGACTGACCAGCCAACTGACTGACTGACAGACCAACAAACTGACCAACCGACCAACTGACCCACCAACCAACTGACTGACTGACCAACCAATCGACTGACAGACCAACCAACTGACCAACCGACCAACTAACCCACCAAACAACTGACTGATTAACTGACTAACCGACCGACTAACTGGCCGACCAACCAACTGACTGACTGACCAACCGACTGACTGACTGACAGACCAACAGACTGACCCACCAACTAACCGACTGATTAACTGACTAACCGACCGACTAACTGACTGACCAACCAACTGACTTACAGACCAACCGACTGACTAACTGACTAACCGACCGACTAACTGACCGACCAACCAACTGACTGACCGACCAAACGACTGACTAACCGACCGACTAACTGACCGACCAACCGACTGACTGACTGACCCACCAACTAACCGACTGATTAACTGACTAACCGACCGACTAACTGACTGACCAACCAACTGACTTACAGACCAACCGACTGACTAACTGACTAACCGACCGACTAACTGACCGACCAACCAACTGACTGACCGACCAACCGACTGACTAACCGACCGACTAACTGACCGACCAACCGACTGACTGACTGACCCACCAACTAACCGACTGATTAACTGACTAACCGACCGACTAACTGACCGACCAACCGACTGACTGACTGACCCACCAACTAACCGACTGATTAACTGACTAACCGACCGACCAACTAACTGACTGACCAACCAACTGACTGACAGACCAACCGACTGACTAACTGACTAACCGACCGACTAACTGACTGACCAACCAACTGACTGACAGACCAACCGACTGACTAACTGACTAACCGACCGACTAACTGACCGACCAACCAACTGACTGACAGACCAACCGACTGACCCGCCAACTTACCGACTGACTAACTGACTAACCGACCAACTAACTGACTAACCGACTGACCAGCCAACTGACAGACCAACCGACTGACCCACCAACTAACCGACTGACTAACTGACTAACTGACTGACCAGCCAACTGACTGACCAACCAACTAACTGACCGACCAACCAACTGACTGATCAACTGACTGACCCACCAACTAACCGACTGACTAACCGACTGACCAGCCAACTGACTGATCAACCGACTGACTGACAGACCAACCGACTGACTAACTGACTAACCGACCGACTAACTGATTAACCGACTGACCAGCCAACTGACAGACCAACCGGCTGACCCACCAACTAACCGACTGACTAACCGACTGACCAGCCAACTGACTGACCAGCCGACTGACTGACAGACCAACCGATTCACCCACCAACTAACCGACTGACTAACTGACTAACCGACTGACCAGCCAACTGACTGACCAACCAACCGATTGACTGAAAGACCAACCAACTGACCCACCAACTAACCGACTGACTAACTGACTAACCGACTGACCAGCCAACTGACTGACCAACCGACCGACTGACCCACCAACCGACTGACCGACTGACCAACTGACTGACCCACCTTCTGCCTTCACATGCTCATGAGCTTAAATGCCATCCCATTCTTCATCCGTAGGGTTTAATATGGAGTCACAGCTTCAGCTCTTCTTTCCTCAAGGTTTAGGAGTGTGTTTATGGGGATTCTTCATTTGTGATGTTGGAGAGAAGGCCTGGCTCTCAGTCTCCGCTCTAATTCATCCCAAAGCTGTTCTATCGGGTTGAGGTCAGGACTCCAGTTCCTCCACACCAAACTCCTCATCCATGTCTTTATGGAGACGCTTTGTGCACTGGAGCGCAGTCATGCTGGGACAGGAAGGGGCCGTCCCCAAACTGGGCCCACAAAGTTGGGAGCATGAAATTGTCCAAAATGTCTTGGTGAAGCATTAAAAGTTCCTTTTACTGGAACTAACCCCTGAAGAGCCACAGAAGTTTGGAGGTCTGGAGCTCTTGACTCTGCAGAAAGTTGCTGACTTCTGTGACCCTCAGCATGTGCTGACCCCGCTCTGTGACCCTCAGCATGCGCTGACCCCGCTCTGTGACCCTCAGCATGCGCTGACCCCGCTCTGTGACCCTCAGCATGCGCTGACCCCGCTCTGTGACCCTCAGCATGCGCTGACCCCGCTCTGTGACCCTCAGCATGCGCTGACCCCGCTCTGTGACCCTCAGCATGCGCTGACCCCGCTCTGTGACCCTCAGCATGTGCTGACCCCGCTCTGTGACCCTCAGCATGCGCTGACCCCGCTCTGTGACCCTCAGCATGCGCTGACCCCGCTCTGTGACCCTCAGCATGCGCTGACCCCGCTCTGTGACCCTCAGCATGTGCTGACCCCGCTCTGTGACCCTCAGCATGCGCTGACCCCGCTCTGTGACCCTCAGCATGCGCTGACCCCGCTCTGTGACCCTCAGCATGCGCTGACCCCGCTCTGTGGCTGAGTTGCTGTTGTTCCCAATCGCTTCCACTTTGTTATAATCCCACTAATAGTTGAGCGTGGAATATTTAGTAGTGAGGAAATGTCCCGAATGGCCTTATTGCACAGGTGTCCACCGATCACGGCCCCACGCTTGAGTTCTCTGAGCTCCTGAGAGCGGCCCATTCTCTCACTAATGTGTGTAGAAGCGAACACACACACACACACACACACACACACACACACACACACACACACACACACACACACACACACACACACACACACACACACACACACACACACACACACACACACACACACTCCTGAGAGCAGCCAATTCTCTCACTAATGTGTGTAGAAGCGAACACACACACACACACACACACACACACTCCTGAGAGCGGCCCATTCTCTCACTAGTGTGTGTAGAAGCGAACACACACACACACACACACACACACACACACACACACACACACACACACACACACACACACACACACACTCCTGAGAGCGGCCCATTCTCTCACTAATGTGTGTAGAAGCGAACACACACACACACACACACACACACACACACACACACTCCTGAGAGCGGCCCATTCTCTCACTAATGTGTGTAGAAGCGAACACACACACACACACACACACACACACACACACACACACACACACACACACACACTCCTGAGAGCGGCCCATTCTCTCACTAATGTGTGTAGAAGCGAACACACACACACACACACTCCTGAGAGCGGCCCATTCTCTCTCTAATGTGTGTAGAAGCGTCTGCAGGCCTAGAGCTGGAGTTACACACCTGTGGCCATGAAGGGATTGAACACCTGAACTCAGGGTTAGGGTTAGGGTTAGGGTTAGGGTTAGGGTTAGGGTTAGGGTTAGGGTCAGGGTCAGGGTCAGGGTCAGGGTTAGGGTTAGGGTTAGGGTGGGATGTGGGATGTAGGGATGTGGAGGAGCGGCTCAATACTTCTGGCGATATATCAAAACATCGCTTATATCAGGCCATATGCTGATAGATTCTTCACTAACTCATCGTCAGCTGTGAGTCTGTGTGATTACTGGACTGAAGAGCTTCAAACACTATTGCATGTGAAAGTAAGAGTTCCAGCATGTTGGGATCCTCCAGAGATTAGGGCTGGTTCCTGAAGCGTGTGATGAGCACTGACATCAGCTCAATTACTGACAGAAACAGGCCATCAAACTGAGCTCAAGCATCACTGCGCTCACAAACCCTTCAGAGGGAACCCCATCACCATTATAACTAGCGCTTAAAGATACACCCGTGAGATCAGGCCACAACAAGTGAATCTCAGCACTGATGCGGACTGATGTGTGTGTAGTAAAGTGTGTGATCGTGTGTGTTCGGCCACAGCTGAGATGGGCACTAAACATTCAGACGGCTGTAAATCAAACCAGGGCTTCTGTCCAACGCTCAGCTTGTTTTTCCATCGCCAGATTCAGCTCCGTTTATGCCTGCGTAAAAAATAATTTGTTTTTCCTTTGGAAAAGACGCGGGCCAGATTCAGGTTCGGGCTGCTGTGGGAGCTGTTAAATACGTCCTGTAGCTGATTTCATCACAACAGGAGAAAATAAGAGAAAACCCTTATTTACGGGTCTGGAGTAAAGCAAAGAAATACTGAAATCTTATTTAAATCAACATAAAGTCTGTCCAGCAAATATTACTATGATGCATACATCCTTTACATTTAATTTAATTTAATTACTTAGTATTTTTGAATTGTTTCCAGTCCAAATATCTAAAAATTCTCAAATAAAGATGATTTCACTAGTTAAAGGGTTAGTTCACCCAAAAATTACTGACCCTCATGTCGTTCAACACCCGTAAGACCTCCGTTCATCTTCAGAACACAAATGAAGATACAAAGTCCATCTCACTACAGCGGCTCTACAATAACTTTATGAATCGGCGAGAATAGTTTTTGTGCGCAAAAAAACCCTAAATAACGACTTATATAGTGATGACGATTTCAAAACACGGCCTCATGAAGCTTCAGAGCGTTATGAGTCAGTGAGTCGATTCAGCGGTTCAGAGCGTTATGAATCAGTGAGTCGATTCAGCGGTTCAGAGCGTTATGAATCAGTGAGTTGAATCATGATTCGGATCGCGTGTCAAACCGCCAAACTGCTGAAATTAGGCGATCCAAACTGTTAAGTCGTTATTTTGCGTTTTTTGTGCACAGAAACTATTCTCGTCTTCATAAAGTTATTGTAGAGCCGCTGTAGTGAGATGGACTTTGTAACTTTAGTCTTTAGTGTCTTTTAAGGGTCTTGAGAGTGTAAAGTTGAGCCAATGGAGGCCTTTCAGAGCATCAGATTTACACTAAAATATCTTCATTTGTGTCTGAAGATGAACGGAGGTCTGACGGGTGTCCAACCACATGAGGCTCAGTCATTAATGACACAATTTACATTTTTGGCTGAACTAACCCTTTAAGAAAAATGACATAAGATATTTTTTCTTGTTTTTTTTCTGGGTTTTTTTCCCCCAGAAATCTGATCTCGTCCTTAGAATGATAATAGAGGATGAAGGGCTGGAGCTGATTTTATATCGACTGGATCGATAAAAGTCAAGACCACCCTTCATGTTTAAATCTGGGTTTGAATATGAGTGTGTGTGTGTGTGTGTGTGTGTGTGTGTACGTGCCGTGCTGGTGAAGCTGATGATGAAGGTGTCGTACTGCACCGCTGCTGGAGTCCAGGTCAGTGTGACGGAGGACTCAGTGATGTCTCTGGTGCTGAGGCGAGAGACGGCCCCCAGCGCTGGACACAAACACACATCAAGAGCCCTTACTCTCACACTCAGAGCCTGGGTTCCTTCCCAACAGCACATCTCAGGATATCCCATACACTCCTAAAGAAGCACTGAAACATCTATTCTGGAAACAATCCTTGAGGAGTTTCAAAAATTCAATGTGGCAGAAAACTCTTCATGACAGAGGATGACGTTAGGGTTCAAAGGGCGGAAACTTTCCATGGGAACTTAATCCAATTTGGAAACTTAACAGGAATTTATGAGAATTTATTGGAATTTTGGGAAAAGTATATAAACTCTATCATATTCAAGCATAAATATAAACATTTTGTTTGGTCATTTTTTTGCATATTGATATACACTCACCTAAAGGATTATTAGGAACACCTGTTCAATTTCTCATTAATGCAATTATCTAATCAACCAATCACATGGCAGTTGCTTCAATGCATTTAGGGGTGTGGTCCTGGTCAAGATAATCTCCTGAACTCCACACTGAATGTCGGAATGGGAAAGAAAGGAGATTTAAGCTATTTTGAGCGTGGCATGGTTGTTGGTGCCAGACGGGCCGGTCTGAGTATTTCACAATCTGCTCAGTTACTGGGATTTTCACACACAACCATTTCTAGGGTTTACAAAGAATGGTGTGAAAAGGGAAAAGCATCCAGTATGCGGCAGTCCTGTGGGAGAAAATGCCTTGTTGATGCTAGAGGTCAGAGGTCATGGGCCGACTGATTCAAGCTGATAGAAGAGCAACTTTGACTGAAATAACCACTCGTTACAACCGAGGTCTGCAGCAAAGCATTTGTGAAGCCACAACACACACAACCTTGAGGCGGATGGGCTACAACAGCAGAAGACCCCACCGGGTACCACTCATCTCCACTACAAAGAGGAAAAAGAGGCGACAATTTGCACCAGCTCACCAAAATTGGACAGTTGAAGACTGGAAAAATGTTGCCTGGTCTGATGAGTCTGGATTTCTGTTAAGACATTCAGATGGTAGAGTCAGAATTTGGAGTAAACAGAATGAGAACATGGATCCATCATGCCTTGTTCCCACTGTGCAGGCTGGTGGTGGTGGTGTAATGGTGTGGGGGATGTTTTCTTGGCACACTTTAGGCCCCTTAGTGCCAATTGGGCATGGTTTAAATGCCACGGCCTACCTGAGCATTGTTTCTGCCCATGTCCATCCCTTTATGAGCACCATGTCTCCATCCTCTGATGGCTACTTCCAGCAGGATAATGCACCGTCACAAAGCTCCAATCATTTCAAATTGGTTTCTTGAACATGACAATGAGTTCACTGGACTAAAATGGCCCCACAGTCACCAGATCTCAACCCAATAGAGCATCTTTGGGATGTGGTGGAACGGGAGCTTCGTGCCCTGGATGTGCATCCCACAAATCTCCATCAACTGCAGATGCTCTCCTATCAATATGGCCAACATTTCTAAAGAATGCTTTCAGCAGCTTGTTGAGTCAATGCCACGTAGAATTAAGGCAGTTCTGAAGGCGAAAGGGGGTCAAACACAGTATTAGTGTGTGTTCCTAATAATCCTTTAGGTGAGTGTATTTCCCAATTAAAGTAATTTAGTAAATATGTAAAATAAATATATTTTTATTCCAGCAATTGTTCTGTCAATTGTTTCAGTGTCACATCATCCTTCAGGAATCATTGTAATGTGATGATTTATTATCAATGTTGGAAACAGTTGTGCTGCTTAATATTTAAATTCACATTAATTTCCATGGAAAGTTTCCAGCCTTGAGAATTCCTGTAATTTTGCAACCCTAAGCCGCCATGAATGAGAATAATCAGAATAAGGTTGATGAGAGCGGATCGGGCAGATGGTGGCGCTAGAGACACATTATTAAAGACCAGATAAGTTTTAATGAACGTTACATTAGTGTTACTGGAAGAACGTTTGTTCATAACCCTGAGAGAACCTTCTGAGAGCGCTCCGTGTTATCTGTGTGTGAGAAAGTGTTTACATCTTGAGACACTTTCCTAAGCGTTTGGTGAGTTTATTCCACACTGATTTCAGTTCTAATACAGTATAAATGCAGGACATCACTCACCCATGTCACAGTTTTCCCCGGTGAAGCCAGACTGGCACTCGCTGCAGTCGGGCCCCGTGAAGCCCCGGCGACACACGCAGCGGCCCCTCACGCACCGGCCCCGGTTACTGCAGTTGTTGGGGCAGATTTTGCTGGAGCAGTCCTGGCCGGAGAATCCCATCTCACAGATGCACCTCCCGTCCACACACCGGCCTTTGCTACTACAGTCATTGGGACAAGCCTTGGATGAGCAGTCGGGGCCCGTGAAGCCGCTCTCACACACACACTGGCCGTTCACACACCGGCCCCGGTCACTGCAGTCTCCAGGACAGGATCTGGACGAGCAGTCGGGGCCCGTGAAGCCGCTCTCACACACACACTGGCCGTCCACACACCGGCCCCGTTCACTGCAGTCTCCAGGACAGGATCTGGACGAGCAGTCGGGGCCCGTGAAGCCGCTCTCACACACACACTGGCCGTCCACACACCGGCCCCGGTCACTGCAGTCTCCAGGACAGGATCTGGACGAGCAGTCGGGGCCCGTGAAGCCGCTCTCACACACACACTGGCCGTCCACACACCGGCCCCGGTCACTGCAGTCTCCAGGACAGGATCTGGACGAGCAGTCGGGGCCCGTGAAGCCGCTCTCACACACACACTGGCCGTCCACACACCGGCCCCGGTCACTGCAGTCTCCAGGACAGGATCTGGACGAGCAGTCGGGGCCCGTGAAGCCGCTCTCACACACACACTGGCCGTCCACACACCGGCCCCGGTCACTGCAGTCTCCAGGACAGGATCTGGACGAGCAGTCGGGGCCCGTGAAGCCGCTCTCACACACACACTTCCCATTCACGCACTGTCCACGATTGCTGCAGTTATCCGGACATGTTTTGAGAGAGCAGTCAGGGCCGCTGAAGCCTGGGTCACACACACACTGTCCGTTCACACACCGGCCCCGGGCGTTGCAGTCTCCAGGACACTTGCTGGACGAGCAGTCGGGGCCCGTGAAGCCGATCTCACACACACATTTCCCGTTCACACACCGGCCCTGGGCGTTGCAGTTCCCCGGGCAGGAGCTCTCGGAGCAGTCCTGACCCGTGAATCCAGAGTCACACACACACTTCCCGTTCACACACCGGCCCCGGGAGTTGCAGTTTCCAGGACACTTGCTGGACGAGCAGTCGGGGCCCGTGAAGCCTCTCTCACACGCACACTTCCCGTTCACACACCGGCCCCGGGAGTTGCAGTTTCCAGGACACTTGCTGGACGAACAGTCTGGACCAGTGAACCCGCTCTCACACACACACTTCCCGTTCACACACCGTCCGCGATTGCTGCAGTTATCCGGACATGTTTTGACAGAGCAGTCGGGGCCGCTGAAGCCCGGGTCACACACACACTGTCCGTTCACACACTGGCCCCGGCTGCTGCAGTCATCAGGACAGTCCGGGATTCTGCAGTCCGGCCCACTGAATCCTGAGAAACACACACACTTCCCGTCCACACAGCGGCCCTGGTCATTGCAGTCATCGGGACACTCGTCAGTCGTCGGACGAACGGTGGTGCAGACGGAGCCTGTGGAGGAACAACAGCTGCAGTTAAACACACTCATCATCTGAGCTCGGAACACCAGCACCGTCTGGCCCACATCCGGCACACCTGGAACCCTGGACACTGGGAGACACCATCGTAACCAAAGACTTGTTATGTTCTGCAATGAATGTAACTTTTTAAATTCTATTCCATTCTTATTAGAAGAATCAAATGACAGGCACATCCTGAAAATACACATGTTCTCAAACTAATCCGGATCGCCTATGGAATCTCTATTATCCAGAACCAGTGCTAAATAAGGTTCCTCGAAGAAGGAAATTATTACTGGACAGCCTGAGTCTGAAAGTAAACTGAAAATTGGGAGAATCTGAAAACCTCCTATAAGGATCCTTTAGGATTGGTCAGGATACGCATCCTTCTGGATTTCTTCACAATTATGCTCCTTTTTAGAAAGAAATGGTCTCTGTGAGGATTTCCAGTCAGGATTCAGACCGCATCAGTACTGAGACTGCTCTCATCAGTTACACATGATTTACTCTTGTCATCCAATCGTGCATGGGCGTCACTAGGCCCTTTTCAGGGTAAGGGTTAGGGTTTGTAGCGACTAGGCTATTAAAAGAGATGCTACCAGAGGTCATAGATCCTCTTCTTAATATCATTAATTCATCTTTGTCATTAGGATATGTACCAAAAACTTTTAAGTTGGCTATTATTAAACCACTTATTAAAAAACCACAACTTGATCCTCCAGAATTAGTCAATTACAGGCCAATCTCAAATCTACCCTTTCTGTCAGAAACACTAGAAAAGGCAGTGTCTTCACAATTATGCTCCTTTTTAGAAAGAAATGGTATCTGTGAAGATTTCCAGTCAGGATTTAGATCGTATCATAGCACTGAGACTGCTCTCATCAGAGTAACACATGATTTACTCTTATCATCCCATCGTGCATGGGCGTCACTAGGCCCTTTTTAGGGGGGCTTCAGCCTCAACCCCTAAACTTCTGTCCAGCCCCCCTTCATCCCGTCTTTTAATCAGCGTGTTCTTCAATCCACAGAAGTGTCGAGCAGAGCGCACGTCAGAAGCAGAGGTGTGTGTGTTGATCTGAGCTCTCATTGGTCTGTCACCGCTATTCAATGTTAAAATATTTGAGAAAACCAATCAAATCAGAGCAGGTGGGCTTTATGTTCACAGAAGCTGCTGAGGCTGAGCGCGAATCTTGGCAGCGCGACTTGACGTCAAGTGCGAGATATGAGTAGCTAAACTAAACATTTCTAGCCTAGAAATCTAGACGTACCCTAGCGGCAGAACATTTATTTTGCCGCGAGTGTAGTCTAGCAACTCTCGGTAGACCTGAGAGCTGGAAAAACCAAACTCTGGTCAGGCCAATCACAGCGTGTGTAGAGTCGGTGGGCGGGCTTAACATAATGATGGCACGTCACGGCAGAGTTGCGGAAGTTCTGCGTGCTACTCGTAAACACAGAAGCTGGCGAACGGCCATCTTTTGAATCGGCTTTGGACGCGACTCTGGAGGACTTGAGTTCAGCTTTTCTTTGAGAAAAGAACAAAGAACGGCACTGAAGTCATTCTTAAGAAAAGACTAGACTAAAAACACATCTCTTTACTGTGGCATACACATAAAACACTTTTTCACTAAAATGTTTGTTAGGCTACATTAACTAGGTCAGCCGGAACCGGGAACACTTCCCATAACACCTGATGTACTCGTGACATCATCAGAAGAACGGCATCTACGCTAATGCTAGTCTCTCTGTTTATCCCGAGGTTTACTGCAGTCAGCCGGATCCGGATCAGATGCTGGACCTGCACTAGACCCGACCAACTCATGACCCTGAAGTGTCTGAGAGACCGTGATTAGACTCCTCCTGAAACTGCCTCATCGACACGGCATCCTCAATAAACCCGTCTCCAGTATGATGACTCCGATCTTTCGAATATTACAATTTAATAATTGTTAAATCGATATGTCATCCTCAATAAACCCGTCTCCGGCGTGATGACTCCGATCTTTCGAATATTACAATTTAATAATTGTTAAATCGATATGTCATCCTCAATAAACCCGTCTCCAGTGTGTTGCCTCCGATTATTCGAAAATTGCACTTTAATAATTATTCAATCAACACATCATCCTCAATAAACCCGTCTCCGGCGTGATGACTCCGATCTTTCGAATATTCCAATCTATTATGACCTCTGACCTGTAAAGTTGCCAGAATAATAATCATACGCTGTTTGTTAATTGGCTAGAGGAGAACTGCCCCCCCGACTGAGCCTGGTTTCTCCAAGGTTTATTTTCCTCCATTCTGCTCCTGATGGGGTTTTGGTTTCCTTGCCACTGTCGCCTCTGGCTTGGTGTGCTCAGTTGGGGACACTAAATTTTTCTTAATTTTTTCAACTAAATATCCAAATAAATCTAATTATTAAACTAAATTAACCATATAAACTAAATTACTGATCTAAAGCCCACACTGTCACTGTATGATAATTGAAATAAACTGATGACATCACCGTTTTCTCCGGAATGCATTATTGCATTATTATTATTTTCCTGTTTAACACTGTAAAGCTGCTTTGAAACAATCTGCATTGTTAAAAGCGCTATATAAATAAAGTTGACTTGACTTGACTAGAAGAATGGCATCTACGCTAATGTTAGTCTACTTGTTAGTCTAATGTTGGTCAGAGAGACTGTGTGACTGGACTCTAATGGACAGGTCAGGAATGGCTTTACCTTTGCTCTGCTGGGAGGTGCAGCATCCGTCCGGACCTCCACATTTCTCCCTCAGATCCGACACCTCCTTCTCCAGTCTTACGATGCGCTCACGCAAGGCAGCGAAGTCCTGCTCGCACTGAGCACAGCCTGACCCCGAGCCGGACACCAGTCGGATGCGATGGGTCAGAACCAGAGGAGAATCAGCGTCCAGGTGCAGCTCTCTCTCTCCGGCCTCGTTCTGCGCACACGTGTCCGAGATGAGGACTTTCACCGGCTGGGATCTGGGATCCTGAGCTCCCGTCGGCAGGCTCTGGACGGAGAGGACGGCACTCGGCAGGAGCAGGAGCAGGAACGGCACAAACGCCATATTTAACGGGAGGAACACCTCCAGAGTCAGGGGATGATGTCTTGCTCGCTTTGGTTTATTAAACTCAGATCAGGAGTTTTCACAGATGAGCCGTTGATGTGTGAGCGTCTGTCCGACCTGCTCCAAACAAACAGATTTCAGTCAAGTTTCCATATTAGACATTCATCATATATATATACACTCACCTAAAGGATTATTAGGAACACCTGTTCAATTTCTCATTAATGCAATTATCTAATCAACCAATCACATGGCAGTGTCTTCAATGCATTTAGGGGTGTGGTCCTGGTCAAGACAATCTCCTGAACTCCACACTGAATGTCGGAATGGGAAAGAAAGGAGATTTAAGCAATTTTGAGCGTGGCATGGTTGTTGGTGCCAGACGGGCCGGTCTGAGTATTTCACAATCTGCTCAGTTACTGGGATTTTCACACACAACCATTTCTAGGGTTTACAAAGAATGGTGTGAAAAGGGAAAAACATCCAGTATGCGGCAGTCCTGTGGGAGAAAATGCCTTGTTGGTGCTAGAGGTCAGAGGAGAATGGGCCGACTGATTCAAGCTGATAGAAGAGCAACTTTGACTGAAATAACCACTCGTTACAACCGAGGTCTGCAGCAAAGCATTTGTGAAGCCACAACACACACAACCTTGAGGCGGATGGGCTACAACAGCAGAAGACCCCACCGGGTACCACTCATCTCCACTACAAAGAGGAAAAAGAGGCGACAATTTGCACCAGCTCACCAAAATTGGACAGTTGAAGACTGGAAAAATGTTGCCTGGTCTGATGAGTCTGGATTTCTGTTGAGACATTCAGATGGTCGAGTCAGAATTTGGCGTAAACAGAATGAGAACATGGATCCATCATGCCTTGTTCCCACTGTGCAGGCTGGTGGTGGTGGTGTAATGGTGTGGGGGATGTTTTCTTGGCACACTTTAGGCCCCTTAGTGCCAATTGGGCATGGTTTAAATGCCACGGCCTACCTGAGCATTGTTTCTGCCCATGTCCATCCCTTTATGAGCACCATGTCCCCATCCTCTGATGGCTACTTCCAGCAGGATAATGCACCGTCACAAAGCTCCAATCATTTCAAACTGGTTTCTTGAACATGACAATGAGTTCACTGGACTAAAATGGCCCCACAGTCACCAGATCTCAACCCAATAGAGCATCTTTGGGATGTGGTGGAACGGGAGCTTCGTGCCCTGGATGTGCATCCCACAAATCTCCATCAACTGCAGATGCTCTCCTATCAATATGGGCCAACATTTCTAAAGAATGCTTTCAGCAGCTTGTTGAGTCAATGCCACGTAGAATTAAGGCAGTTCTGAGGGCGAAAGGGGGTCAAACACAGTATTAGTTTGTGTTCCTAATAATCCTTTAGGTGAGTGTATATATGTCTGTACAGTCGAATCAACATAAAAACATTTGCAACCCATTTTACTCCCAAGTTTCAGAAGGTCTAGGGCGAAGGTTTGGAAGAGCAGATTTAATTCCGATGAAAGATTTCAAAGAGAATGAGAGCAGGAATGTGCATTAGAGAGCAAACCGGGTGGACTTTAATTCCATGTTTACTTTAAATAACGCAGTGAACGTCCACAGAAGCTCCAGTGTCCGTCTGCCAGATCAGATCAAGGAAAGGAAATGTGGAAATCCCTTCAGGCTGAAGCCAGCCGGAGTTCAGTGACTTCACCTGAGAAAGAGTTTCCCAGATCCCCTGATCCCCATCCCTTGTGTTTGGACGTGAACTACACTAACTGTGCTCTTCTGGACATCACAACACACACTGCATCTTCCTCCTCCTCCTCCTCCTCCTCCTCCTCCTCCTCCTCCTCTTCCTCCTCCTCCTCCTCCTCCTCCTCCTCCTCTTCCTCCTCCTCCTCCTCCTCCTCCTCCTCCTCCTCCTCCTCCTCCTCCTCCTCCTCCTCCTCCTCTTCCTCTTCCTCCTCCTCCTCCTCCTCCTCCTCCTCCTCCTCTTCCTCTTCCTCCTCCTCCTCCTCCTCCTCCTCTTCCTCCTCCTCCTCCTCCTCCTCCTCCTCCTCCTCCTCCTCCTCCTCCTCCTCCTCTTCCTCCTCCTCCTCCTCCTCTTCTTCCTCTTCCTCCTCTTCCTCCTCCTCTTCCTCCTCCTCCTCCTCCTCCTCCTCCTCCTCTTCCTCCTCCTCCTCCTCCTCCTCCTCCTCTTCCTCCTCCTCCTCCTCCTCCTCCTCCTCCTCCTCTTCCTCCTCCTCCTCCTCCTCCTCCTCCTCTTCCTCCTCCTCTTCTTCCTCCTCCTCCTCTTCCTCCTCCTCTTCCTCCTCCTCCTCCTCCTCTTCCTCTTCCTCTTCCTCCTCCTCCTCTTCCTCCTCCTCCTCTTCCTCCTCCTCCACTTCCTCACACTGCCTCAGTCCTCCTCTTCCTCCTCCTCTTCCTCCTCCTCTTCCTCCTCCTCCTCCTCCTCTTCCTCTTCCTCTTCCTCCTCCTCCTCTTCCTCTTCCTCCTCCTCTTCCTCCTCCTCCTCCAGCACAAATATCTATTCTTACATCAGGAGAAATGACTGAAGATATTAAGATAAAATCATGAAAATGAAGTGAGTTTGTGCTCATAACAAGAACTAATATCTGTCAGTGAGTCAAAGGGAAATGATTTTTCTGACTCCACGGACAGATATTTGTTTATATGATGTAAGATTGTGACTGTGTGCTGGAGAACGGGACAGAAACACTGAGGAAGAGCATCGGGGCGTTTGATGGCTGTAAAGTCTCTTTTATTTCTCTAAAGGATGAACAAACGTCTGAGATCGAGAGGTGTGATCCTTGAGCAGGTCAGATGTAAAGTCTCTGTCGTTGTGAATGAGTTGGGCTAACTCAGGTACTCAGTTACATCAGATATTTGGAGTTATGATGTTACTAATTTTAAGTTAGCAGAACTACCAAATTTTGAGTTTGTAGTCCTCATGCGTGCTAATCGCTCCTAGCTCATACATTCTGACAGCAAGTGACAAAAGATTGAGTTCATTCACTTTTTACTTTGAGTTCTTGCACAATGAAGGAGTTTTTCACTTCACTGGTTTGCTAATAAGTTATCAGAACTCAAAAAGGTTGAATGATATTTTTGCAAACTACTTCAGAACATGTCAACTTGCCGATGTGCTATCATGTTAACAACAGCCCTTACTGAGTGAGTACCGCCACTCAAACATGTGCCACTCTTCACCAACTCTCCAGAAACACACATTAACTCTTCTAAACGAGCCTAACCAAACATCACTACTGCATCTCCCTCACCATTCATCTTCAACAAAACATTATATAACCCTGGATTTGAGCATTTACTCTCCCTTTCGAGTGCCATGGGCAAAGCATGCTGGGGAATAAAATCCCAGCCCATTTTCAGTTGAACTTACGTTAGTCTGAACTAAAGGAAATGAAAATGAAACAGTTCAGTTTATCTGAAATATGTCAGTGCTGTGAACTCAAAGAAAAGAAAATTAGAAATACTCAACAGTTCATTTAACTGAACTCGTTTTATTTAAGTTTGTCCTTCAACCCCTGGGATAAAACAACCCAACCGCTGGGATGAAACAACCCAAGTTTGGTTGAAAATGGACAAACCCAGTGGTTGGGTTGTTTTATCCCAGCGATTGGGTTGTTTTATCCCAGGGGTTGGGTTGTTTTATCCCAGGGGTTGGGTCGTTTTATCCCAGCAATTGAGTTGTTTTATCCCAGCCGTTGGGTTGTTTTATCCCAGCGATTGGGTTGTTTTATCCCAGCCATTGGGTTGTTTTATCCCAGGGGTTGGGTTGTTTTATCCCAGGGGTTGGGTTGTTTTATCCCAGCGGTTTGGGTTGTTTTAGCCCAGGGGTTGGGCTATTTTATCCCAGTGGTTGGGTTGTTTTAGCCCAGTGGTTGGGTTGTTTTAACCCAGTGGTTGGGTTGTTTTATCCCAGCGATTGGGTTGTTTTATCCCAGGGGTTGGGTTGTTTTATCCCAGGGGTTGGGTCGTTTTATCCCAGCAATTGAGTTGTTTTATCCCAGCCGTTGGGTTGTTTTATCCCAGCGATTGGGTTGTTTTATCCCAGCCATTGGGTTGTTTTATCCCAGGGGTTGGGTTGTTTTATCCCAGCAGTTGGGTTGTTTTATCCCAGCGGTTTGGGTTGTTTTAGCCCAGGGGTTGGGCTATTTTATCCCAGTGGTTGGGTTGTTTTAGCCCAGTGGTTGGGTTGTTTTAACCCAGTGGTTGGGTTGTTTTATCCCAGCGGTTGGGTTGTTTTATCCTAGTGGTTGGATTGTTTTATCCCATTGGTTGTTTTTTTTTTTATCCCAGTGGTTTGGTTGTTTTGGCCCAGGGGTTGGGTTGTTTTATCCCAGTGGTTGGGTTGTTTTATCCCATTGGTTGGGTTGTCTTAGCCCAGGGGTTGGGCTATTTTATCCCAGTGGTTGGGTTGTTTTAGCCCAGTGGTTGGGTTGTTTTATCCCAGTGGTTGGGTTGTTTTATCCTAGTGGTTGGGTTGTTTTATCCCATTGGTTGGTTTTTTTTATCCCAGTGGTTTGGTTGTTTTAGCCCAGTGGTTGGTTTTTTTATCCCAGTGGTTGGGTTGTTTTATCCCATTGGTTGGTTTTTTTTATCCCAGTGGTTTGGTTGTTTTAGCCCAGTGGTTGGTTTTTTTATCCCAGTGGTTGGGTTGTTTTATCCCATTGGTTGGTTTTTTTATCCCAGTGGTTTGGCTGTTTTATCCCAGTGGTTGGGTTGTTTTATCCCAGTGGTTGGGTTGTTTTATCCCATTGGTTGGTTTTTTTATCCCAGTGGTTTGGTTGTTTTATCCCAGTGGTTGGGTTGTTTTATCCCAGTGGTTTGGTTGTTTTATCCCATTGGTTGGTTTTTTTATCCCAGTGGTTGGGTTGTTTTATCCCATTGGTTGGTTTTTTTATCCCAGTGGTTTGGCTGTTTTATCCCAGTGGTTGGGTTGTTTTATCCCAGTGGTTGGGTTGTTTTATCCCAGTGGTTGGGTTGTTTTATCCCAGCGGTTAGGTTGTTTTATCCCATTGGTTGTTTTTTTTTTATCTCAGTGGTTTGGTTGTTTTAGCCCAGGGGTTGTTTTTTTTATCTCAATGGTTTGGTTGTTTTATCCCAGCGGTTGGGTTGTTTTATCCCAGGGGTTGGGTTGTTTTATCCCAGCGGTTAGGTTGTTTTATCCCATTGGTTGGGTTTTTTTTATCTCAGTGGTTGGGTTGTTTTAGCCCAGTGGTTTGGTTGTTTTATCCCAGCGGTTGGGTTGTTTTATCCCAGGGGTTGGGTTGTTTTATCCCAGCGGTTGGGTTGTTTTATCCCAGGGGTTGGGTTGTTTTATCCCAGCGGTTAGGTTGTTTTATCCCAGTGGTTGGGTTGTTTTATCCCATTGGTTGGGTTTTTTTTATCTCAGTGGTTGGGTTGTTTTATCCCAGCGGTTGGGTTGTTTTAACTCAGCGGTTGGGTTGTTTTATGCTAGTGGTCACATCACATGACGCCACTGAAATCATTCAGATGTTGAGACTGATAGCGAGCGAGTGAGGGATTCATCTATAAACGGCTCTTATGATGTTCCACAAGTGTAAATATAAACGTGTTGCTTCTAAAGGCTTTGAAACACATGCTCATGTTTTTTCTGAAGCAACTTTCATTGCTTTTTATTCCATGTCATGGCAAAGCTGCTTCCAATCAGCATAAAGACATGAAACACACACACACACACACACACACACACACACACACACACACACACACACACACACACACACACACACACGCACGCACGCACGCACGCACGCACGCACGCACACACACACACACACACACACACACACACACACACACACACACACACACTCACACTGACAGGGTAACTCTTCCTTCCCTCCATTATCAAACGTCATCCTCCTTTCCCTCACATGAGCTCAGAGTCTCTCTCTTCATCCGCACAGAAGTCAGACAGACTGTCATACGCTGCACATTCTGCTCATAAAAGAGTTATAGATGAAATATGAGCCGATGACCTGCGCTGACAGAAGAGCGTCTGATCACAGCCTCAATAAAACTATTCAACAATGCTATTCATGACAACATATACTGCCATTCAAAAGTTTGGGTCTGTCTGATCATAACTCCATAAGCAGTGAAATATTCCTCCAGTGTACACACACACACACACACACACACACACACACACACACACACACACACACACACACACACACACACACACACACACACACACACACACACACACACACACACACACACACACACACACACACACACACACACACACACACACACACACACACACACACACACACACACACACACACACACACTCCAGTGTAGATCAGCTGTACACACACACACACACACACACACACACTCCAGTGTAGATCAGCTGTACACACACACACACACACACACACACACACACACACACACACACACACACACACTCCAGTGTAGATCAGCTGTACACACACACACACACACACACATTTCCAAATATTAAGCAGGTAGTTAGAAATTTGGGTGTTTATTTTTAATCTAAATGTTGAATTTCATGTTAAGAAGCAGATTCAGTCCTGTTTTCATCAGTTAAGAAACATTTCCAAGGTGAGGCAGTTTTTAAATTTGAATGATACAGAGAAGCTTATTCATGCTTTTATATCCTCCCGCCTCGATTATTGTAATGCTTTGTTTTCCTCGTTTTTTTGTGTTCTCTATGTGAATATACAGTAAAGTGTCATTTATTGCTGCATTATCATCATTAGTGTCACGTGACCCTTCACTCATCATTCTCATATGAGGATTTATGATCAACACAGTTATGATTATTATCAGTTCATATTTCTGTGGAAACTGATGCTTTTATTTCTCAGGATAGGGTTAGGGTTAGGTTTGATGAACAGAAAGTTAGTTCTAGTTATTTATCAGAAATAGAAACTTTTGTCACATTACATCTTTATCTCTATCTTTACTGTCACTGTCTGTCAAAAACAAACTAAAATGATCCTCATGATCCGTGATAAACTGAAGATGAGAAACTCCTGATATGAGCCGCATCTCTCTCATAATCCGCTGATGCTGATATTATATTAGTGACTGTATGAAGGCATGAATCTGAGGATTAATATGAAGCGTTATTAGAGCCTTACCTGCAGATCCGCTGATGTTCCTCACACTCGTCCTGTCAGACGCTGCTCCTCACAGATCTGGGAAACTCCTGACGGACGGACGGGGGAAGAAAGAGGAGAGGAGAGAGGGAGAGAGAGGGAGAGAGAGAGGGAGAGAGAGAGGGAGAGAGAGAGAGAGAGAGAGAGAGAGAGAGAGAGAGAGAGAGAGAGAGAGAGAGAGAAGTAAAATACCTCATACTTGAAGAATGTTTCCTCTTTCTCTCTCTCTGTCTCTCTGTCTCTCTCTCTCTCTCTCTCTCTCTCTCTCTCTCTCTTTCTCTCTCTCTTTCTCTCTTTCTCCCCCCCCCCCTCTCCTCAGCTTCACTGATGTAATTCTATGTGCTTTACTGGTCCCTGCTGGGCGGATCATTTCGATGGAAAACATCTGATTTGTGAGATATTTTGAATGAGCAGTTGAATGTGTTGTGTCTTTGAACTCATCTCTGGACATTCCTCCACTGCTGGCCTGTTTAAAGCCCGTCTGCGTGTTCATTTACCCGTCGTCTCTCATGAACACCCGGTCCTGATTATTCCTCATCTCGCTTTGCTTCAGGTCAGAAACATCTTTCAATATTTACATGTTCCTCTTAAACCGCAGCTGTGTGAACAACACGGCAAATAAATAGATCATTATCAGCCATGAAGAATGAGCGCCGCACCACAGCATCGCAGTTCAACACTTCATTTACATTACACAGATCATTAACAATAAAGCCTTTAAAGTGTAGCATACGCATTGCAACCAAGCCATGTAAAATCACAGAGCGGGGTAAAGTGCGCCGCCACTGGACTCTAGAGCAGTGGAGACGTGTTCTCTGAGTGACCAATCGCGCTTCTCTATCTGACAATCCCATGGACGAGACTGGGTTTGGCGGCTGACTTGCCTGACTGCATTGTGCCAAGTGTAAAGTTTGGTGGAGGGGGGGGATTATGGGGTGGGGTTGTTTTTCAGGGGTTAGTTCCAGTGAAAGGAACTCTTAATGCTTCACCAAGACATTTTGGACAATTTCTTGCTCCCGACTTTGTGGGCCCAGTTTGGGGACGACCCCTTCCTGTCCCAGAATCCCCATAAACACACTCCTAAACCTTGAGGAAAGAAGAGCTGGAGCTGTTAGAGCGACTCCATATTAAACCCTACGGATTGAGAATGGGAAGCTCATGTGTGTGTGAAGGGGCGGCACAACACTTTTGAACTTTAATGCATCCCATTCTTCATCCGTAGGGTTTAATATGGAGTCGCTCTAACAGCTCCAGCTCTTCTTTCCTCAAGGTTTAGGAGTGTGTTTATGGGGATTCTGGGACAGGAAGGGCTCGTCCCCAAACTGGGCCCACAAAGTCGGGAGCATGAAATTGTCCAAAATGTCTTGGCGTGCTGAAGTCACATTTGTAGAGGCTTTGACTCTCCCTGTAGATCTCAGATCTGTCGTTTAGTTTCCTCACCTGTGTTTAGTTGCCGTAATTACTCATTTGTTAAAGATTAGAACCTCCTGTTCCTTGTTTTCTCCCTCGTTCAGTTTATTTCTGTGCGGTTTTCCTGTTCCACAGTGTTTTTTGTTTTCATTTAGTAAATATACTGCTTTACAAACAGATCCAGACCTCAGCTGTTTACTGAGCTTTCCATCAGGCCTCTATCTCTCTCTCTCCTTCTCTCTCTCTCTCTTTCTCCTTCCTTCTCTCTCTCCTTCTCTCTCTCTCTCCTTCATCCTCCCAGACTCAGAGACTCACACCACTGAGCGTTTCCTCATGTCAGTCTGACGTCAGCTCATGTCCACCTACAGTCAGGGTCAAAGGTCAGTTTCTCAGTGGCGGTCAGTGTTCAGAGGTGCAGATGTAATGTGTGATTCAGCAGGAATTATTAGTCTGACAACATTTGAATAACTAAATATTATCTTTATCTTCTGTTCGGTGGACGTTAAAGGCTCTGCCAGTAAAGAAGCTTTGATGTAAATGTTTTCACGATGATCACAAAGAAACTCGACTCCGCCGTTTGACGAAGGATGTAAATCTGACTCTCCATCCCGTCTCACTTTTAATGATTATCCAGCGATGAAAGGCAGGATCTGGAACGCTGAACTCTCCACAGACTCCCTGCAGCTTGAAAACCAATAGTCCAGAGTGGAAACAGAACTCAGTGTTGCTGATGTTTTCCAGTTTCAGCTCGGCAAGAAAAAAGACCAATTCAATTAATACATTAGCCAGACATTTCATCAGCTCGACTTTAACTAGCCGGTTCTCCACAAGTGAATCTGCGCAGGTGTTGTAAAGAGCGACAACAACCCGTAGAGGAGAAGAAAGTGAGGAGGAGGAGAAGGAGGAGAAGGGGATTCCGGCATCTGATGACTGTACCTTATGTTGAGTTTAGAGCTGAAGTCAGACACACAAACACAAGACTCAGTTTGAGCAAATGACCTACAACAACAAGAACTGAGACACAAACTGACTAGCGTATCAAACACTGACTAACTCAGACAAACAGCTTCCCATGCTCTGTTTATAATTCTACTTCATTAAATCAACACTTGAATTACGTTTCATGTTTTTGCGAAGTGATTTCAATCCAGTTCTTTACGTTCGTCTTGAGCAAAACAACGGCTGAAACCGGTTCAGAGTCTGGCGTGAAGCGGCACACGTTACATGAAATAAAGGTTTGTAGGGAAAATTCTGTTTTGTCCAGCAAAGACTGGAAGAACATCAAGAAACGAGTGAGCGCTGGCTATCGCTCCTCAGAGAGACGGAGAGAACAGAAGAACGTCCGTCTGACTTTACAAGACGAGGCCTGACGTTCCTCCTCCAGCGCTCCATATGCGGCTCGCCTCGTAAACCAGCGGAAAACCTGCACTGAGAGGAAAAACATGAGCTGTGGATGGAGAGGACATCTCACAACGTCTCAATACTGACCTCAGACTACGCTGGATTCAAACCCAGGACATCTCTCTCAGTCCTGATCAAAGCTCGACGCAATATCAAGTCCAAACACATCATTACACAACAAGCAACCAGAAAAACATCAGAAACAAACACAAGCTGCATTTAATCGACTGAGAGCGAATATGACCCAGGAGTAGACTTTAGTCCGCTGTAGTGGTCGTTATATTTGAGTGAATGTCTCTGACATCATCATGTCACATGTCTCAGTCTGGATGTCCTGTAAAGAGCACATTCTGGGCTTTACACAGATACCAAACACTTGGAGGTTTCATCAGGACAACAACAACTTCCTGCTCTTTAAAGACGGCCGACATTCATGTTTAGCACTCTATTTATTAATTATAATTTAAATCGGATACATTTTCAAATAGTTTTTTTTATAAATCAACATCTCAGGAAAATGTTATGGGGTTTCTAATCAAAATATGACTTTCTGTTTCAGAACAGGCATTGATTTCATAAATGTGAAGCCACTGTAGAGACGCCAGGACTAAATCATGATCATCAGGCATTCTGGAGACACAACAAGAGAATAGGGGAAGACATTACATATCAATAATCCTATCAAATATTAGATATTATTATGAAAATGTTGCCAATTATTACTCCCATTAGTACACTTCTATTTTCCTTACATGTTGCACCAAGAACACATTAATATGCAAATTAGATGCATTGTATTGAATGGGAAAATCCCAGTAAGGCCAGTTTACACACACATATTGCATAAAGTAAAATGGTATATCAATGCATTTCGTTATATCTTTCATAACAGTTCAGAATCATCTTTAAACAAAGTTTGTTTAAAAAAAAAGAAATCCCGAAACCTAAAAATTGACTGGTGAATTAAAAATAAATCCCATTGTTTTTGCCTATACATGCAATTTCATGTCATTTTATTTTTTAAACAATGGAGTCCTGGTTTCAGTACAGAGGACACATCATAATATATGAATACAATATCATTTTTCAAAAATGTTTTTTCCCCCATTAGTTTCTCATGCTCTAAACAATATAATGACATGAAAAAATATTAAATTCAAAAAAACTTTTTTTCGGGGTCCCAGGAGGATATGCAAATGAGCTGAAGGGCATTGATTTAGCATCAGGCCGTTTGTGTGGCGCTGAAGAGCCAGATCAGTTTCAGTATATCTGAGAGTCAGTCATCATGAGCGAAGCACAGAGAAACATTCACCACCTACAAGGCCACCATTGTGTCTGAGAAACACGTCAAAGCTGACCGTTCAGGAGAATAACACACACTGAGAAACATCCCAGCAATGCTGACAGAGGGAGTGAGAGAATGAGAGAACGAGAGAACGAGAGAATGAGAGAATGAGCCAGAGAAACGTGTGACTCTTGATCTGGAAGTAAACAGGAAGTCCCCATGAAATCACTGGAATATTGCAGATATTCCCATATACACAATCAAGCCCCGCCCTACATTTGTTCTTGTTCCTGAAGCGTTTCACTCGGATATACACCGATCAGGCATAACATTATGACCAGTTGAAGTGAATAACACTGATGATCTGTTAGTGGGTGGGATATATTAGGCAGCAAGTGAACATTTCATCCTCAGAGTTGATGTGTTAGAAGCAGGAAAAATGGGCAAGCGTAAGGATTAGAGCGAGTTTGACAAGGGCCAGATTGTGACGGCTAGACGACTGGGTCAGAGCATCTCCAAAACTGCAGCTCTTGTGGGGTGAAGGACCAGTGGAGAACCGGCCACAGGGTCATGAAGGACCAGTGGAGAACCGGCCACAGGGTCATGGAGGACCAGTGGAGAATCGGCCACAGGGTCATGAAGGACCAGTGGAGAACCGGCCACAGGGTCATGGAGGACCAGTGGAGAACCGGCCACAGGGTCATGAAGAACCAGTGGAGAACCGGCCACAGGGTCATGGAGGACCAGTGGAGAACCGGCCACAGGGTCATGAAGGACCAGTGGAGAACCGGCCACAGGGTCATGAAGGACCAGTGGAGAACCGGCCACAGGGTCATGAAGGACCAGTGGAGAACCGGCCACAGGGTCATGAAGGACCAGTGGAGAACCGGCCACAGGGTCATGGAGGACCAGTGGAGAACCGGCCACAGGGTCATGAAGGACCAGTGGAGAACCGGCCACAGGGTCATGGAGGACCAGTGGAGAACCGGCCACAGGGTCATGAAGGACCAGTGGAGAACCGGCCACAGGGTCATGAAGGACCAGTGGAGAACCGGCCACAGGATCATGGAGGACCAGTGGAGAACCAGCCACAGGGTCATGGAGGACCAGTGGAGAACCGGCCACAGGGTCATGAAGGACCAGTGGAGAACCGGCCACAGGGTCATGAAGGACCAGTGGAGAACCGGCCACAGGGTCATGAAGGACCAGTGGAGAACCGGCCACAGGGTCATGGAGGACCAGTGGAGAACCGGCCACAGGGTCATGAAGGACCAGTGGAGAACCGGCCACAGGGTCATGAAGGACCAGTGGAGAACCGGCCACAGGGTCATGGAGGACCAGTGGAGAACCGACCACAGGGTCATGAAGGACCAGTGGAGAACCGGCCACAGGGTCATGAAGGACCAGTGGAGAACCGGCCACAGGGTCATGGAGGACCAGTGGAGAACCGGCCACAGGGTCATGGAGGACCAGTGGAGAACCGGCCACAGGGTCATGGAGGACCAGTGGAGAACCGGCCACAGGGTCATGGAGGACCAGTGGAGAACCGGCCACAGGGTCATGGAGGACCAGTGGAGAACCGGCCACAGGGTCATGAAGGACCAGTGGAGAACCGGCTAACAGGGTCATGGAGGACCAGTGGAGAACCGGCCACAGGGTCATGAAGGACCAGTGGAGAACCGGCCACAGGGTCATGGAGGACCAGTGGAGAACCGGCCACAGGGTCATGAAGGACCAGTGGAGAACCGGCCACAGGGTCATGGAGGACCAGTGGAGAACCGGCCACAGGGTCATGAAGGACCAGTGGAGAACCGGCCACAGGGTCATGGAGGACCAGTGGAGAACCGGCCACAGGGTCATGAAGAACCAGTGGAGAACCGGCCACAGGGTCATGGAGGACCAGTGGAGAACCGGCCACAGGGTCATGGAGGACCAGTGGAGAACCGGCCACAGGGTCATGAAGGACCAGTGGAGAACCGGCCACAGGGTCATGAAGGACCAGTGGAGAACCGGCCACAGGGTCATGAAGAACCAGTGGAGAACCGACCACAGGGTCATGAAGGACCAGTGGAGAACCGGCCACAGGGTCATGGAGGACCAGTGGAGAACCGGCCACAGGGTCATGACGGACCAGTGGAGAACCGACCACAGGGTCATGAAGGACCAGTGGAGAACCGGCCACAGGGTCATGAAGGACCAGTGGAGAACCGGCCACAGGGTCATGAAGAACCAGTGGAGAACCGACCACAGGGTCATGAAGGACCAGTGGAGAACCGGCCACAGGGTCATGGAGGACCAGTGGAGAACCGACCACAGGGTCATGGAGGACCAGTGGAGAACCGGCCACAGGGTCATGAAGGACCAGTGGAGAACCGGCCACAGGGTCATGGAGGACCAGTGGAGAACCGGCCACAGGGTCATGAAGAACCAGTGGAGAACCGACCACAGGGTCATGAAGGACCAGTGGAGAACCGGCCACAGGGTCATGGAGGACCAGTGGAGAACCGGCCACAGGGTCATGGAGGACCAGTGGAGAACCGGCCACAGGGTCATGAAGGACCAGTGGAGAACCGGCCACAGGGTCATGAAGGACCAGTGGAGAACCGGCCACAGGGTCATGAAGGACCAGTGGAGAACCGGCCACAGGGTCATGGAGGACCAGTGGAGAACCGGCCACAGGGTCATGAAGGACCAGCGGAGAACCGGCCACAGGGTCATGGGCGGCCTAAGCTCATTGATGACCGTGGGGAGCGAAGGCTGACTTACCTGGGGAACACATGGCACCAGGTGCACTATGGGAAGAAGGCGTGGCAGCGGAGGCAGTGATGCTTTGGGCAATGTTCTGCTGGGAAACCTTGGGTCCTCCATCATGTGGATGTGACTTTGACACGTCTCTCCTACCTCAGCATTGCTGAGCCCATGTCCAGCCTTTCATGGAAGCGCTATTCCCAACACAATATTAGGTCATAATGTTATGCCTGATCGGCACAATAGGAGAGAAAGGACGAGTGTGACTCATGTGAGTGGATGTTGTGAAACAGAGACTGACTGTACTCATTATGGCCAATCATCAGAAACACATGGACAGACGAGATGTGGAACTATGAAGGAAATTAATTGGCAGGACAACAATCACATATATAAAAAATTATAATTAAATCCTGCCACTGACCAATCAGAATCAATTATTCAAGAGAACAATGTAATAAATCCAATAAATGATGAAATTATTAAAGGTATAAGCAGAATGTGTTCCCATGGGAACTAGTGTACATGATCCCGTGAGATCGTGAGAGTTTACTAGAGCTCGATTCTTCCGTCCCGAACCCTCATGACCCTCAGATCTGACCTTCTCCTGACAGGACACGGGGTCAGAGGTCGATCCGGCCTGTTCATGTGACACACTATACATCCATAAATCACACACTGGCTCTTAATCTGACCTGTAAACACACATCCCACCCATAAGAACACTAGTGCTGCAGTTTTCTCTGCTGTCGCCACACTATTGGAGATCAGGTTAAACTGTCCAGTGCTCACTATAGTTTAGTGTGCTTGAGTGATCTTCTGCAGGGATTGATATAATGAAACTCAGAGAGGAGATGACACACACTTAACCCTCTGCTGCTCTTCCTTTAGCTTTGGTCATCTTCCCGGACACCTACAAATTAAACTTCCTCCACCCCAGTAAAACCAATTCAATTCATTTTTCTTCAATAATATTTTTTTCTTTTTAATTTTGTATTTTGAGATGATTTGATGTTTTTTTTTATATTTATGCAATAATTATGCTCTATTTTTGCCATTGAAAATTATAAAAAAATATATATTATTGCAGTATTTCAGGTTAAAATAGAGACTAGGCCTTCAAAATATATATTTGAAGGCAGATTAGCGCCTCTTTTGGAATGATTTAAGAAATCCTGCAGTCATGTGTGTGACCACTAGAGGTCTCTGTGGAGAGGCTTGAGAATTCACTAGTTCTGAACACATTTAATGATTTTTTTTTATGGATTTGAATATATATTTTAAAAAATCTCAAAGACTATTTATTATAAAGTATTAGATTTTTTTGTTGTTGTTAGAAATATAGATTTTTTTCTGTGAATTTGTGTTTTTGCAGGTTTCCCATTCATTTCCTATGGTGTCATTTTTGACCGAAGAGCACAAGTGGGAGTATTTTTTTACGACCAATCAGCATGCTCGAATCATGACCCCAATTTCTTTTGTGTGTTTACATCCCTAATGCTAGAAAAGTCACCAAGTTTCATATCATTCTGATGAAGCAGTGATTTTTTAAAATTCCAAATGTGGTTCATAGGCTCAGTGTTTCATAGGTGTGTGTGTGTGTGTGTGAGTGTGAGTGTGTGTGTGTGTGTGTGTGTGTGTGCGTGTGTGTGTGTGTGTGTGCGTGTGTGTGTGCGTGTGTGTGTGTGTGTGTGTGTGTGTGCGTGTGTGCGTGTGTGTGTGTGTGTGTCAATATCACACTCTTGATGTTTTAGAGTGTCACCCCTTCACTGCTGTGGACTTTTTCTCAGCATTTTGGCCGATTTGTAGATTGTACACAAAAATACTCTGTGAATTTTTGTGTTTTTGCCGATTTCCCATTCATTTCCTATGACCGAAGGCAATGAACACTACTTTTTTTTAACGACCAATCAGCATGCTCGAATCATGACCCCAATTTTTTTGTGTGTTTACATGCCTAATGCTAGAAATGTCACCAAGTTACACATCATTCCGATGAGGCTGTGATTTTTAACATTTCAAAACAAAAAGTTCTGGTTAGAAATGACTGAAGAGCAGCAGAGGGTTAAAGGCACAGCGCTCACATGTTCGGTAAGTAAAGAGGTAAGTTATGTTTTTTGCACAAAGCAAGCATGGCATCACTTCAGAAAAATTATGAGTTAGGATTGGTTTGAAAGGACATTATTAATGAGAGTTTTAAGTCACACTACAAAAACAATCATACACTTATCTAATGTATTGGTCTAGATCATAAGTGGAAATGACAGAACTAATTTGATCCTTCATGTTCACAATTTCATCCAGAAAATACATCAATGAGCTCCGTCAAGCTCAGTCCTCAGAACCAGCCGTTATCCCGTCGACACACACCGGTCAGAGGTTCACTGACGGAAGCAGAAGTGATTAGAGAAGCTGAGACGGAGAGTGTGTGTCTGTGTTAGATTAGCAATGCATATTTCACAGCAGCTGTAAAATCCATGACTGCAGCACATCTGGCCCTGGAGGGAAGCCCTTTATAGGGGACACAGACGAGCCTCAAACAGATGGAGCTCCATCAGGTGAGAGCATTTCTCCAGCTCCTGATTCAGCCCAGACAACAGCACACGGGTCGACTGATGCTGCAGCAGCCGCAATTCACTAAAACATCCTCACAGGAGATCAATATGAGCACCTCACGGAAAGCTCACGCTCATCCACATGTAGAAATACACACTTTAGAGCTGGACGTCGTGTTCTTGGGTCTTAAAGGGTTAGTTGACCCAAAACTGTAAATTGTGTCATTAATGACTGAGCCTCATGTGGTTGGACACCCGTCAGACCTCCGTTCATCTTCAGACACAAATGAAGATATTTTAGTGTAAATCTGATGCTCTGAAAGGCCTCCATTGGCTCAACTTTACACTCTCAAGACCCTTAAAAGACACTAAAGACTAAAGTTACAAAGTCCATCTCACTACAGCGGCTCTACAATAACTTTATGAAGACGAGAATAGTTTCTGTGCGCAAAAAAACCCTAAATAACGACTTATATAGTGATGACGATTTCAAAACACGGCCTCATGAAGCTTCAGAGCGTTATGAATCAGTGAGTCGATTCAGCGGTTCAGAGCGTTATGAATCAGTGAGTTGATTCAGCGGTTCAGAGCGTTATGAATCAGTGAGTCGAATCATGATTCGGATTGCGTGTCAAACCGCCAAACTGTTGAAATTTGGCGATTCAAACCACTGATTCGACTCACTGATTCATAACGCTCTGAACCGCTGATTCGACTCACTGATTCATAATGCTCTGAACCACTGAATCGACTCACTGATTCATAACGCTCTGAACCGCTGATTCGACTCACTGATTCATAACGCTCTGAACCGCTGAATCGACTCACTGATTCATAACGCTCTGAACCGCTGATTCGACTCACTGATTCATAACGGTCTGAACCGCTGAATCGACTCATTGACTCATAACGCTCTGAAGCTTCATGAGGCCGTGTTTTGAAATCGTCATCTCTATATAAGTCGTTATTTAGGGTTTTTTTGCGCACAGAAACTATTCTCGTCTTCATGAAGTTATTGTAGAGCCGCTGTAGTGAGATGGACTTTGTAACTTTAGTCTTTAGTGTCTTTTAAGGGTCTTGAGAGTGTAAAGTTGAGCCAATGGAGGCCTTTCAGAGCATCAGATTTACACTAAAATATCTTCATTTGTGTCTGAAGATGAACGGAGGTCTGACGGGTGTCCAACCACATGAGGCTCAGTCATTAATGACACAATTTACAGTTTTGGCTGAACTAACCCTTTAATGTTGCTGACCTTTCCATTCAATAACAGTCTCTGGATCAGCTGAGCCATCAAGACACACACAATCCTGTTCATTTATTCAGAGGCTGGGAAATGTCTCTATTTGGATTTATAAACTAGAGAGAGGGTCATTTGACCTCTATTACCAGCTGCCCTTTGACCTTTGACATCTGTTCTTCTAGTAATGCAATGGCCATTTGAAAGCCTGTCGATTGGTTTGTTTAGATTTAATTCGAGGCCATTTGTAATGAATTATCCAGACTTTAACATGAGATCTTTTTATTTTACATTAAGAAAATAATGGTAAAAAGTAAGACTGATTGTTCATAGTAGTACTGGTTTATGTGTGTGTGTGTGTGTGTGTGTGTGTGTGTGTGTGTGTAGTGCTCTCACGCGTTCTCTCGCAGGTGTTGAGCAGCCGTGGCTAATGTGTCTCAGATCCCAGGTCAGTCAGCAAACATCAGCTCTCTTCCCGGGGCTCAGAGTTCTGGACTCATTAAAGACCAGGCGTGAGCCGGCCCTGTTCTCAGACCTCAGATCAGTTTTCCGTTGCTCAGAGCGTCAGAGATCAAGGTTTGAGTGGGAGACGCTGGCGCTGGATCAGTGTTTGAGAGAGGCCAGAGTCTGACCTGTAATGTGTTCTCCATCCCAGGACCGGCTTCCCTACACAACAACACCATCATCAGAACCGCCAGACCTGAGTGTCTCACATGAGCTTCAGCTTCACAACAGAATCAGAGACGCAAAGCCCAAATATGAGACACGATTCAGCTCTACAGTCATTATTCAGATCAATAACTGTCGTTTTAAATCATTCCCCAACATCTGTCATTTTACTAAAGATCCAGGATCAGCGTCTTGGAAAACCTGGATATATGAGGGATTTTAAAAGTGTGATGTCTAGAGCTGGAAACGTCTCTATTACAGATAAACGTCTTTCGCTAACACTTCAGAATAATGTTCCGTCATTAATTAACTACGCAGGACTGGTGAGCAGCACTACATTAAAGGATTAATTCAGTTTTAAATAAACTTCTGTTGATGATTTACTCACCCTCATGTCATCAGAGATGTCCATGTCTTTCTTTCTGCAGTCGGTAATAAATGAAGGTTTTCATCAAAAATAGTCCAGGGTTTTTCTCCATATAATGGACTTCAATGGGCTCCAAACGGGTCAAATGTCAGTTTCAGTGCAGCTTTAAACGACCCCAGATGATGAATAAGGGTCTGATCTAGACAAACCATCAGCTTCTGAGAGAAACCCAGCAGTATTTATGATATTATTTTACCTCTTATCAGACGAGCGTGATCATCTCTGAGCTCAGACATAACTTCCGCTAAGTGAGGTCAAAATACGAGCGTGGTCATAGATATATCAATAGTAGATGCCTCATTCTACTGATCCGTGCAGGTGCTAATGAGGCATCTACGTATACATCTATTATCAGAGATAACAGGAGAAAAACACAACACAACACAACACAACACAACACAGATCGCTTCAGTGATAACAGGAGAACAACACAACACAGAACGCAAGTGCTTTGAAAACGATACCGTTCTCCTCTCAACCCTGTCTCTGACACTGAGGGCCCGGGGCCCAGAGCTCGAGGGCCGCCTCTGCTTCCTCTGACAGGAAAGAGGAGGTTCAGTCCATCAGTTTCCATGATTGTGTTTCCCACACACGGCCAGAGCTCCAGGGTTTAACAGCTCAATTAGTGCTGGTTAATAGTGGTTAATTGTGGCGATGATTACACCGCTCTCAGTTATCACACACACACACACACACACACACACACACACACACACACACACACACACACACACACACACACACACACACACACACACACACACACACACACACACACACACACACACACACACACACACACACACACACACACACACACACACACACACACACACACACACACACACACACACACACACACACACACACACACACACACACACACACACACACACACACACACACACACACACACACACACACACACACACACACACTCAGGTGGGGTTATATACTTCAGTGTGACGTGTTAATCAGGAAAGGCTGAACACACAGTGTGCCGTGTTCGCACATGTGGAGATGTTTAGTGTCGTCTGAGCGGCTTCTGTGTGAAACTGAAGAGGAAGAGCTGCTAACAGACAGAGCTCAGCGCTATCACTCACACACACACACACACACACACACACACACACACACACACACACACACACACACACACATACACACACACACACACACACACACATACACACACACACACACACACACACACACACACACACACACACACACAAACAGAGCTCAGCGCTATCACTCACACACACACACACACACAGAGCTCAGCGCTATCACTCTCTCACACACACACACACACACACACACACACACACACACACATACACACACACACACACACACACACAAACAGAGCTCAGCGCTATCACTCACACACACACACACAAACACACAGAGCTCAGCGCTATCACTCTCTCACACAAACACACACACACACACACACACACACACACACACAGGCTCTAGCCGGTCATGTGTCCGTCAGCTGTAAACACTGCACACATGTGTTTCATGTACGACACATGCATCTGAACTGATCCATACACACTCCACGCACGGATTCACTGCAGTAAATCACACACACACATGCACAAACACACACTACATAAATCACAATTACACATGTAAATCACTCAGAGAGCCACATTCCCCACACACACACACACACACACACAGTTTTAACAAGCCTTCACTGTTCTAGATGGATGTTTTATTGTTGCCTCGATGTTTTATAAGCGACAGACTCACACGACATCGACCTCTAGAGAAGACAATGCATCTTTATTATATTTCATTCCCCATGCAAACACCTTACCACACACACACACACACACACACACACACACACACACACACACACACACACACACACACACACACACACACACACACACACACACACACACACACACACACACACACACACACACACACACACACACACACACACACACACACACACACACACACACACACACACACACACACACACACACACACACACACACACACACACACACACACACACACACACACACACACACACACACACACACACACTGCCCCTGCCCCTAAACCTAACCCTCACAGGAGACTGTGCAGTTCACTTTCTGTGAAAAAAAACTTGTTCTGTGTGATTTATAAGCATTTTGAAAAGTGAGGACATGGGGAACGTCCTCATATTTCACCCTCTTTTTGTAATACCCATGTCATTATACACATTTGTGTCCTGATATTTCACAAAAACATGCCCACACACACACACAACCACACACACACACACACACACACACACACACACACAACCACACACACACACACACACACACACACACACACACACACACACACACACACACACACACACACACACGTTTGCAGTTACTTAACCCTAAAATCTCCAGTGGGTTCTGGAACTCTTTTTTTGACCGAAATAAACTATCCTTTAATCTAACTAAAACTAAATATATTATATTCAGTAATCGACAAATTAAAACCAGCATGAGCTTAAAGATTGATGATGTGGTACTAGAAAGGGTGAATGAAAACAAATTTCTTGGAATAATATTAGACCATAAATTATCCTGGAAACCACACATTGCTCATGTTCAATCAAAACTGTCCAAAACAATAGCCATATTACATAAAAGCAAGTATTTTCTAAATACGCCCTCTTTGTATATTCTGTATTGTTCTCTTATTGTTCCATATTTTTCTTACTGTGTTGAAATATGGGGGCATGCTTACACCACAAACACAAAACCTATTTTTATTTTATAAAAAAAAGCCATAAGGATAGTCAATTATTCACCGTATAATGAACCGACAAACTCAATATTCTGCAAATTTAAAGAAATAAAATTTCCCGATCTAGTCAGTCTGAATACCGTTGTCAATAGGAAAATATTGCCTGAAAACATACTATGTTTGTTTGAAAACAGGGAACAGAAATTTAACCTAAGAGGAGAGAACATGTTTTAAAAAACAAATGTTCAGAACAAACTTCAAAATGAAAAAAATTTCACTTTAAAGAAATGATTTCTGCAAAACAACACTCAAGAAAAATCATGTCTGACCCCACTCCGTGTCTCCAGACATATTGCGCGTCTTATAGCCGATCTTACTCATGCTGCTCGCCTTTCATCATCAACATATGAAATTAAAACAATAATATAATAGGCTAATATTTAAACATTTAGCCTAACTATGAATCTAAATCGGCTACGTTTTGCATGTAGCCTCCTCCACTCCAAACGCTTCAAAATGTATTTTGTTTATTGAACGCAAAGTTTTTAATTTCAAATTTAATTTCTAAATTCAGTTCATATTTCCAACAAACGAAATTCCGAGCAAAAATAACAAAGTGGTAAAAAAAACCTGCAACAATGAAAAATATTAAAGAATTTGCGGGCGCTTTCGTCGGCATGAGTAAGATCGGCTATAAGACGCGCGATATGTCTGGAGACATGGAGTGAGGTCAGACATGATTTCCATTGAGTGTTGTTTTGCAGAAATCATTTCTTTAAAGTGAATTTCGTTTTCTATAAATTGTATTTTAATTTTGATCAAGGTTTAATAAACTAATTGCCTGTATATTTAATACATAAGAAGCAAAATAAGAACTCGGGGAATGGATTGACGTGCGTAAGGAACCCACTGGCCTGTTTCCGCGGCCGCTGAGTAAAGCTGAAAGCGTCTTTGTTTTTAATACATTTCTTGAATGTCTTAATGACATTAAGTTATGATATTTGTGGCTACACCGGGGTCCGTCATTACTAGGTTAAAGCTACGTGCTAATCATTAGTGATCCATGGCACCTGCTACCCATGGCGGTTAAGAACTGAGGCTACATCACTAAATTACAACACTTTCGTGCTATGGGCACTGCCACTGATACAGACAGCGGAAGAGATATTTTACTGCTCTTCAAACAAGTGTGACACAGGCTTGGGCTAAATACATTATCTACTGTGGATACAGACACACATCACTATACAACACATGCCCTTATTAGGAGAAAATATGTTGTTTTAACGAGAAAAATATTTTGTTTCAAAAATAAGATCTCGTTATTATGACATTTCATTTCATTTATTTTATTTGATAGGGACAATGCTCATTGATCAACAACAGTGCATACAGTGCAGCAACAATGTATCAAAAATACATATGAAAATTAATAAATACAGTGGAAATGTAATAAATACAGCAGGAATTTTAAAACAATATGAGGAGATCCTCAGACAGACAATATATTGCTCACCTCACCCTTGAATTACAGTATAAAGTAAATACAATACAATACTAAAAAAATAACAATAATAAAAAATTATAATAATAAGTAATACGAATAATAATAATAATCAGTGTTGGTTGGGGAAAGTTACTTTGAAAAGTAATGCATTACAATATTGCGTTACTCCCTTAAAAAGTAACTAATTGAGTTACTTAGTTACTTTTTAAGAAAAGTAATGCGTTACGTTACTTTTGCGTTACTTTTTCTCACCTGGGCTGGGCTTACTTTTGTTTTTGTTTATAACAAAAAAGTTATATTTTTGTGCAACGGTAAAGACCTCTTCATACCAAAATGTAAATAATGCGCCCCAGGCTGAGGTAAAGATGCAGATTCCCTCATGAACACTAGAGGGCGCAGCTCTGGAGAATGGAGAATAGATGCAGGAGAAAAAAGTTTTACCAATAAAAACAAAAAATCTAGTCATTTTCATCATCAAAGGTCAGCAGCAAGACATCGGTCAATTAAATATAAAGGTAGATTATGCATAAAAATTGTTGTTTTATTTAACATTTAATTATTGGAGGTTTGCATTTGACTGATTTTCTTCATTTTGAGGAGGACAGAATCTTTATTGTGCAAGTGAGATAAATAAATGCTCACATTTAGTCTAGAACTACAATAACCATCATGTTCACACACACACACACACACACACACACACACACACACACGCACACACGCACGCAAGCGCGCACACACGCATGATAATTCCCCAACACTGATAATACTAATAATAATAAGCAAAGTGTATTTATGGACTTAAGTATTTGGTGTATGGTTACAATTGTAATTATTCCTAATCCAAGATTTAAGCTGTTTTTTAAAAGAGGATAGGCTATTACACTCCCTTAACTCAGTGGGCAGACTATTCCAAAACATTGTGGCTCTGACAGAAAAGGCTGTGTTTCCAAACCCACTTTGTGTATATTGAACGATGCAGTCCCTCTGGTGGTTGCTCTAGTTATTCTTTTAACCTTATCTTTCTGTTTTATAAACTGGCTCAGTGATGGTGGAGCAAGCCCATGGAGTACCACTTATGATTTTACACATAAAACACGATGAAGGCAAGACAAGCATCAGCAAAATGTCTAAAGTTTTCAAAGCTAAACATGTTGTGTTTTGTGATAATGTGACAATGATGACAGCTATTACCCTTATGGTCCAATGTCTTTAATGCCTGTTTATAAAGTGACTCCAATGGTTGCAATGTTGTTTTATTGGCTTGCGACCAGCTAGTTAAACAGTAAGAAAAATGTGAGAAGATCATCGCATGCAAGAAGAGCTTTGTGGCCTTCATCGGTAGGTATGATCTTATGTACTTAAAATTTGCAAGGTTAAATTTAACAATATTGGCAACCTTTTTTGTATAATTTTAAAAGAGAGTTGTGAGTCTAGGATGATTCCCAGGTATTTAAAGTCAGATACCACTCTAACCTTCTCTTGGTCAACAATTACCTCAGGGTCATAAGTTTGTTTTGTAAAATACATACATTCTGTTTTACTTATGTTCAGGTTTATGATTTTACTCATAAAACGCTGATGGTACCCCTTATGATTTTACACATAAAACGCTGATGGTACCCCTTATGATTTTACACATAAAACGCTGATGGTACCACTTATGATTTTACACATAAAACACTGATGGTACCCCTTATGATTTTACACATAAAACGCTGATGGTACCACTTATGATTTTACACATAAAACGCTGATGGTACCACTTATGATTTTACACATAAAACGCTGATGGTACCCCTTATGATTTTACACATAAAACACTGATGGTACCCCTTATGATTTTACACATAAAACGCTGATGGTACCACTTATGATTTTACACATAAAACACTGATGGTACCCCTTATGATTTTACACATAAAACGCTGATGGTACCCCTTATGATTTTACTCATAAAACGCTGATGGTACCCCTTATGATTTTACACATAAAACGCTGATGGTACCACTTATGATTTTACACATAAAACGCTGATGGTACCCCTTATGATTTTACTCATAAAACGCTGATGGTACCACTTATGATTTTACACATAAAACGCTGATGGTACCCCTTATGATTTTACTCATAAAACGCTGATGGTACCCCTTATGATTTTACACATAAAACGCTGATGGTACCACTTATGATTTTACACATAAAACACTGATGGTACCACTTATGATTTTACTCATAAAACGCTGATGGTACCCCTTATGATTTTACTCATAAAACGCTGATGGTACCACTTATGATTTTACACATAAAACACTGATGGTACCCCTTATGATTTTACACATAAAACGCTGATGGTACCACTTATGATTTTACACATAAAACGCTGATGGTACCCCTTATGATTTTACACATAAAACGCTGATGGTACCACTTATGATTTTACACATAAAACACTGATGGTACCCCTTATGATTTTACACATAAAACGCTGATGGTACCCCTTATGATTTTACACATAAAACGCTGATGGTACCACTTATGATTTTACACATAAAACACTGATGGTACCCCTTATGATTTTACACATAAAACGCCGATGGTACCCCTTATGATTTTACACATAAAACGCTGATGGTACCCCTTATGATTTTACACATAAAACGCTGATGGTACCCCTTATGATTTTACACATAAAACGCTGATGGTACCCCTTATGATTTTACACATAAAACACTGAACGTACCCCTTATGATTTTACACATAAAACGCTGATGGTACCCCTTATGATTTTACACATAAAACGCCGATGGTACCCCTTATGATTTTACACATAAAACGCTGATGGTACCCCTTATGATTTTACACATAAAACACTGATGGTACCCCTTATGATTTTACACATAAAACGCTGATGGTACCCCTTATGATTTTACACATAAAACACTGAACGTACCCCTTATGATTTTACACATAAAACGCTGATGGTACCCCTTATGATTTTACACATAAAACGCTGATGGTACCACTTATGATTTTACACATAAAACGCTGATGGTACCCCTTATGATTTTACTCATAAAACGCTGATGGTACCCCTTATGATTTTACTCATAAAACGCTGATGGTACCACTTATGATTTTACACATAAAACGCTGATGGTACCCCTTATGATTTTACTCATAAAACGCTGATGGTACCCCTTATGATTTTACACATAAAACACTGATGGTACCCCTTATGATTTTACACATAAAACGCTGATGGTACCCCTTATGATTTTACACATAAAACACTGAACGTACCCCTTATGATTTTACACATAAAACGCTGATGGTACCCCTTATGATTTTACACATAAAACGCTGATGGTACCACTTATGATTTTACACATAAAACGCTGATGGTACCCCTTATGATTTTACACATAAAACGCTGATGGTACCCCTTATGATTTTACACATAAAACGCTGATGGTACCCCTTATGATTTTACACATAAAACGCTGATGGTACCACTTATGATTTTACACATAAAACACTGATGGTACCACTTATGATTTTACACATAAAACACTGATGGTACCACTTATGATTTTACACATAAAACACTGATGGTACCACTTATGATTTTACACATAAAACGCTGATGGTACCCCTTATGATTTTACACATAAAACGCTGATGGTACCCCTTTTGATTTTACTCATAAAACGCTGATGGTACCACTTATGATTTTACACATAAAACACTGATGGTACCACTTATGATTTTACTCATAAAACACTGATGGTACCACTTATGATTTTACACATAAAACGCTGATGGTACCCCTTATGATTTTACACATAAAATGCTGATGGTACCACTTATGATTTTACACATAAAACACTGATGGTACCACTTATGATTTTACACATAAAACACTGATGGTACCACTTATGATTTTACACATAAAACGCTGATGGTACCCCTTATGATTTTACACATAAAACGCTGATGGTACCCCTTTTGATTTTACTCATAAAACGCTGATGGTACCTCTTATGATTTTACACATAAAATGCTGATGGTACCACTTATGATTTTACACATAAAACACTGATGGTACCACTTATGATTTTACACATAAAACACTGATGGTACCACTTATGATTTGACACATAAAACGCTGATGGTACCACTTATGATTTTACACATAAAACGCTGATGGTACCACTTATGATTTTACACATAAAACGCTGATGGTACCCCTTATGATTTTACACATAAAACGCTTATGGTACCACTTATGATTTTACTCATAAAACGCTGATGGTACCCCTTATGATTTTACACATAAAACGCTGATGGTACCACTTATGATTTTACTCATAAAACGCTGATGGTACCCCTTATGATTTTACACATAAAACGCTGATGGTACCACCTATGATTTTACTCATAAAACGCTGATGGTACCACTTATGATTTTACACATAAAACGCTGATGGTACCACTTTTGATTTTACACATAAAACGCTGATGGTACCACTTAGGATTTTACTCATAAAACGCTGATGGTACCACTTATGATTTTACACATAAAACGCTGATGGTACCCCTTATGATTTTACTCATAAAACGCTGATGGTACCCCTTATGATTTTACTCATAAAACGCTGATGGTACCCCTTATGATTTTACTCATAAAACGCTGATGGTACCACTTATGATTTTACACAAAAAACGCTGATGGTACCCCTTATGATTTTACACATAAAACGCTGATGGTTCCCCTTATGATTTTACACATAAAACTCTGATGGTACCCCTTTATGATTTTACACATAAAACACTAATGGTACCACTTATGATTTTACACATAAAACGCTGATGGTCCAACTTATGATTTTACACATAAAACGCTGATGGTACCACTTATGATTTTACTCATAAAACGCTGATGGTCCAACTTATGATTTTACACATAAAACGCTGATGGTACCCCTTATGATTTTACACATAAAACGCTGATGGTACCACTTATGATTTTACTCATAAAACGCTGATGGTTCCACTTATGATTTTACACATAAAACACTGATGGTACCACTTAGGATTTTACTCATAAAACGCTGATGGTACCACTTATGATTTTACACATAAAACACTGATGGTACCACTTTTGATTTTACACATAAAACGCTGATGGTACCCCTTATGGTTTTACAGATAAAACGCTGATGGTACCCCTTATGATTTTACTCATAAAACGCTGATGGTACCACTTATGATTTTACTCATAAAACGCTGATGGTACCCCTTATGGTTTTACAGATAAAACGCTGATGGTACCCCTTATGATTTTACTCATAAAACGCTGATGGTACCCCTTATGATTTTACTCATAAAACACTGATGGTACCCCTTATGGTTTTACAGATAAAACGCTGATGGTACCACTTTTGATTTTACACTTAAAACGCTGATGGTACCACTTTTGATTTTACACATAAAACGCTGATGGTACCCCTTATGGTTTTACAGATAAAACGCTGATGGTACCCCTTATGATTTTACTCATAAAACGCTGATGGTACCCCTTATGATTTTACTCATAAAACGCTGATGGTACCCCTTATGATTTTACTCATAAAACGCTGATGGTACCCCTTATGATTTTACACTTGAAACGCTGATGGTACCCCTTATGATTTTACACTTGAAACGCTGATGGTACCCCTTATGATTTTACACATAAAACGCTGATGGTACCCCTTATGATTATACACATAAAACGCTGATGGTACCCCTTATGATTTTACACATAAAACGCTGATGGTACCCCTTATGATTTTACACATAAAACGCTGATGGTACCACTTATGATTTTACACATAAAACGCTGATGGTACCACTTATGATTTTACTCATAAAACGCTGATGGTACCACTTATGATTTTACACATAAAACACTGATGGTACCACTTATGATTTTACACATAAAACACTGATGGTACCACTTAGGATTTTACACATAAAACACTGATGGTACCACATATGATTTTACACATAAAACGCTGATGGTACCACTTATGATTTTACACATAAAACACTGATGGTACCCCTTATGATTTTACACATAAAACGCTGATGGTCCAACTTATGATTTTACACATAAAACACTGATGGTACCACTTATGATTTTACTCATAAAACGCTGATGGTACCACTTATGATTTTACACATAAAACACTGATGGTACCACTTATGATTTTACTCATAAAACGCTGATGGTACCACTTATGATTTTACATATAAAACGCTGATGGTACACCTTTTGATTTTAAACATAAAACGCTGATGGTACCACTTATGATTTTACACATAAAACACTGATGGTACCACTTATGATTTTACTCATAAAACGCTGATGGCACCACTTATGAATTTACTCATAAAACGCTGATGGTACCCCTTATGATTTTACACATAAAATGCTGATGGTACCACTTATGATTTTACACATAAAACACTGATGGTACCACTTATGATTTTACACATAAAACGCTGATGGTACCACTTATGATTTTACTCATAAAACGCTGATGGTACCACTTATGATTTTACTCATAAAACACTGATGGTACCACTTATGATTTTACACAGAAAACACTGATGGTACCACTTATGATTTTACACATAAAACGCTGATGGTACCACTTATGATTTTACTCATAAAACGCTGATGGTACCACTTATGATTTTACTCATAAAACGCTGATGGTACCCCTTATGATTTTACTCATAAAACGCTGATGGTACCACTTATGATTTTAGTCATAAAACACTGATGGTACCACTTATGATTTTACACATAAAACGCTGATGGTACCCCTTATGATTTTACACATAAAACGCTGATGGTACCCCTTATGATTTTACACATAAAACGCTGATGGTACCCCTTATGATTTTACACATAAAACGCTGATGGTACCCCTTATGATTTTACACATAAAACACTGATGGTACCCCTTATGATTTTACATATAAAACGCTGATGGTACCCCTTATGGTTTTACAGATAAAACGCTGATGGTACCCCTTATGGTTTTACAGATAAAACGCTGATGGTACCACTTTTGATTTTACACATAAAACGCTGATGGTACCCCTTATGGTTTTACACTTAAAACGCTGATGGTACCCCTTATGGTTTTACAGATAAAACGCTGATGGTACCCCTTATGATTTTACTCATAAAACGCTGATGGTACCCCTTATGATTTTACACATAAAACGCTGATGGTACCACTTATGATTTTACTCATAAAACGCTGATGGTACCCCTTATGATTTTACACATAAAACGCTGATGGTACCACTTATGATTTTACTCATAAAACGCTGATGGTACCCCTTATGATTTTACACATAAAACGCTGATGGTACCACTTATGATTTTACTCATAAAACGCTGATGGTACCACTTATGATTTTACACATAAAACACTGATGGTACCACTTATGATTTTACACATAAAACGCTGATGGTACCACTTATGATTTTACACATAAAACACTGATGGTACCACTTATGATTTTACACATAAAACGCTGATGGTACCACTTATGATTTTACTCATAAAACGCTGATGGTACCACCTATGATTTTACACATAAAACACTGATGGTACCCCTTATGATTTTACACATAAAACGCTGATGGTACCACTTATGATTTTACACATAAAACGCTGATGGTACCCCTTATGATTTTACACATAAAACGCTGATGGTACCACTTATGATTTTACACATAAAACACTGATGGTACCCCTTATGATTTTACACATAAAACGCTGATGGTACCCCTTATGATTTTACACATAAAACGCTGATGGTACCCCTTATGATTTTACACATAAAACGCTGATGGTACCCCTTATGATTTTACACATAAAACGCTGATGGTACCACTTATGATTTTACACATAAAACACTGATGGTACCCCTTATGATTTTACACATAAAACGCTGATGGTACCCCTTTTGATTTTACACATAAAACGCTGATGGTACCCCTTATGATTTTACACATAAAACGCTGATGGTACCACTTATGATTTTACACATAAAACGCTGATGGTACCCCTTATGATTTTACACATAAAACGCTGATGGTACCCCTTATGATTTTACACATAAAACGCTGATGGTACCCCTTATGATTTTACACATAAAACGCTGATGGTACCACTTATGATTTTACACATAAAACACTGATGGTACCACTTATGATTTTACACATAAAACACTGATGGTACCACTTATGATTTTACACATAAAACGCTGATGGTACCCCTTATGATTTTACACATAAAACACTGATGGTACCACTTATGATTTTACTCATAAAACGCTGATGGTACCACTTATGATTTTACATATAAAACGCTGATGGTACACCTTTTGATTTTAAACATAAAACGCTGATGGTACCACTTATGATTTTACACATAAAACACTGATGGTACCACTTATGATTTTACTCATAAAACGCTGATGGCACCACTTATGAATTTACTCATAAAACGCTGATGGTACCCCTTATGATTTTACACATAAAATGCTGATGGTACCACTTATGATTTTACACATAAAACACTGATGGTACCACTTATGATTTTACACATAAAACGCTGATGGTACCACTTATGATTTTACTCATAAAACGCTGATGGTACCACTTATGATTTTACTCATAAAACACTGATGGTACCACTTATGATTTTACACAGAAAACACTGATGGTACCACTTATGATTTTACACATAAAACGCTGATGGTACCACTTATGATTTTACTCATAAAACGCTGATGGTACCACTTATGATTTTACTCATAAAACGCTGATGGTACCCCTTATGATTTTACTCATAAAACGCTGATGGTACCACTTATGATTTTAGTCATAAAACACTGATGGTACCACTTATGATTTTACACATAAAACGCTGATGGTACCCCTTATGATTTTACACATAAAACGCTGATGGTACCCCTTATGATTTTACACATAAAACGCTGATGGTACCCCTTATGATTTTACACATAAAACGCTGATGGTACCCCTTATGATTTTACACATAAAACACTGATGGTACCCCTTATGATTTTACATATAAAACGCTGATGGTACCCCTTATGGTTTTACAGATAAAACGCTGATGGTACCCCTTATGGTTTTACAGATAAAACGCTGATGGTACCACTTTTGATTTTACACATAAAACGCTGATGGTACCCCTTATGGTTTTACACTTAAAACGCTGATGGTACCCCTTATGATTTTACACATAAAACGCTGATGGTACCACTTATGATTTTACTCATAAAACGCTGATGGTACCACTTATGATTTTACTCATAAAACGCTGATGGTACCCCTTATGATTTTACACATAAAACGCTGATGGTACCACTTATGATTTTACTCATAAAACGCTGATGGTACCACTTATGATTTTACACATAAAACACTGATGGTACCACTTATGATTTTACACATAAAACGCTGATGGTACCACTTATGATTTTACACATAAAACACTGATGGTACCACTTATGATTTTACACATAAAACGCTGATGGTACCACTTATGATTTTACTCATAAAACGCTGATGGTACCACCTATGATTTTACACATAAAACACTGATGGTACCCCTTATGATTTTACACATAAAACGCTGATGGTACCACTTATGATTTTACACATAAAACGCTGATGGTACCCCTTATGATTTTACACATAAAACGCTGATGGTACCACTTATGATTTTACACATAAAACACTGATGGTACCACTTATGATTTTACACATAAAACACTGATGGTACCACTTATGATTTTACACATAAAACACTGATGGTACCACTTATGATTTTACACATAAAACGCTGATGGTACCCCTTATGATTTTACACATAAAACACTGATGGTACCACTTATGATTTTACTCATAAAACGCTGATGGTACCACTTATGATTTTACATATAAAACGCTGATGGTACACCTTTTGATTTTAAACATAAAACGCTGATGGTACCACTTATGATTTTACACATAAAACACTGATGGTACCACTTATGATTTTACTCATAAAACGCTGATGGCACCACTTATGAATTTACTCATAAAACGCTGATGGTACCCCTTATGATTTTACACATAAAATGCTGATGGTACCACTTATGATTTTACACATAAAACACTGATGGTACCACTTATGATTTTACACATAAAACGCTGATGGTACCACTTATGATTTTACTCATAAAACGCTGATGGTACCACTTATGATTTTACTCATAAAACACTGATGGTACCACTTATGATTTTACACAGAAAACACTGATGGTACCACTTATGATTTTACACATAAAACGCTGATGGTACCACTTATGATTTTACTCATAAAACGCTGATGGTACCACTTATGATTTTACTCATAAAACGCTGATGGTACCCCTTATGATTTTACTCATAAAACGCTGATGGTACCACTTATGATTTTAGTCATAAAACACTGATGGTACCACTTATGATTTTACACATAAAACGCTGATGGTACCCCTTATGATTTTACACATAAAACGCTGATGGTACCCCTTATGATTTTACACATAAAACGCTGATGGTACCCCTTATGATTTTACACATAAAACGCTGATGGTACCCCTTATGATTTTACACATAAAACACTGATGGTACCCCTTATGATTTTACATATAAAACGCTGATGGTACCCCTTATGGTTTTACAGATAAAACGCTGATGGTACCCCTTATGGTTTTACAGATAAAACGCTGATGGTACCACTTTTGATTTTACACATAAAACGCTGATGGTACCCCTTATGGTTTTACACTTAAAACGCTGATGGTACCCCTTATGATTTTACACATAAAACGCTGATGGTACCACTTATGATTTTACTCATAAAACGCTGATGGTACCACTTATGATTTTACTCATAAAACGCTGATGGTACCCCTTATGATTTTACACATAAAACGCTGATGGTACCACTTATGATTTTACTCATAAAACGCTGATGGTACCACTTATGATTTTACACATAAAACACTGATGGTACCACTTATGATTTTACACATAAAACGCTGATGGTACCACTTATGATTTTACACATAAAACACTGATGGTACCACTTATGATTTTACACATAAAACGCTGATGGTACCACTTATGATTTTACTCATAAAACGCTGATGGTACCACCTATGATTTTACACATAAAACACTGATGGTACCCCTTATGATTTTACACATAAAACGCTGATGGTACCACTTATGATTTTACACATAAAACGCTGATGGTACCCCTTATGATTTTACACATAAAACGCTGATGGTACCACTTATGATTTTACACATAAAACACTGATGGTACCCCTTATGATTTTACACATAAAACGCTGATGGTACCACTTATGATTTTACACATAAAACGCTGATGGTACCACTTATGATTTTACTCATAAAACGCTGATGGTACCCCTTATGATTTTACACATAAAACGCTGATGGTACCACTTATGATTTTACTCATAAAACGCTGATGGTACCACTTATGATTTTACACATAAAACACTGATGGTACCACTTATGATTTTACACATAAAACGCTGATGGTACCACTTATGATTTTACACATAAAACACTGATGGTACCACTTATGATTTTACACATAAAACGCTGATGGTACCACTTATGATTTTACTCATAAAACGCTGATGGTACCACCTATGATTTTACACATAAAACACTGATGGTACCCCTTATGATTTTACACATAAAACGCTGATGGTACCACTTATGATTTTACACATAAAACGCTGATGGTACCCCTTATGATTTTACACATAAAACGCTGATGGTACCACTTATGATTTTACACATAAAACACTGATGGTACCCCTTATGATTTTACACATAAAACGCTGATGGTACCCCTTATGATTTTACACATAAAACGCTGATGGTACCCCTTATGATTTTACACATAAAACGCTGATGGTACCCCTTATGATTTTACACATAAAACGCTGATGGTACCACTTATGATTTTACACATAAAACGCTGATGGTACCCCTTATGATTTTACACATAAAACGCTGATGGTACCCCTTTTGATTTTACACATAAAACGCTGATGGTACCCCTTATGATTTTACACATAAAACGCTGATGGTACCACTTATGATTTTACACATAAAACGCTGATGGTACCCCTTATGATTTTACACATAAAACGCTGATGGTACCCCTTATGATTTTACACATAAAACGCTGATGGTACCCCTTATGATTTTACACATAAAACGCTGATGGTACCACTTATGATTTTACACATAAAACACTGATGGTACCACTTATGATTTTACACATAAAACACTGATGGTACCACTTATGATTTTACACATAAAACGCTGATGGTACCCCTTATGATTTTACACATAAAACGCTGATGGTACCCCTTATGATTTTACACATAAAACGCTGATGGTACCCCTTATGATTTTACACATAAAACGCTGATGGTACCACTTATGATTTTACACATAAAACGCTGATGGTCCAACTTATGATTTTACACATAAAACGCTGATGGTACCACTTATGATTTTACTCATAAAACGCTGATGGTACCACTTATGATTTTAGACATAAAACACTGATGGTACCACTTATGATTTTACTCATAAAACGCTGATGGTACCACTTATGATTTTACATATAAAACGCTGATGGTACACCTTTTGATTTTACTCATAAAACGCTGATGGTACCACTTATGATTTTACACAAAAAACACTGATGGTACCACTTATGATTTTACTCATAAAACGCTGATGGCACCACTTATGAATTTACTCATAAAACGCTGATGGTACCCCTTATGATTTTACACATAAAATGCTGATGGTACCACTTATGATTTTACACATAAAACACTGATGGTACCACTTATGATTTTACACATAAAACGCTGATGATACCACTTATGATTTTACTCATAAAACGCTGATGGTACCCCTTATGATTTTACACATAAAACGCTGATGGTACCACTTATGATTTTACTCATAAAACGCTGATGGTACCACTTATGATTTTACACAGAAAACACTGATGGTACCACTTATGATTTTACACATAAAACGCTGATGGTACCACTTATGATTTTACTCATAAAACGCTGATGGTACCCCTTATGATTTTACTCATAAAACGCTGATGGTACCCCTTATGATTTTACTCATAAAACGCTGATGGTACCCCTTATGATTTTACTCATAAAACGCTGATGGTACCCCTTATGATTTTACACATAAAACGCTGATGGTACCCCTTATGATTTTACACATAAAACGCTGATGGTACCACTTATGATTTTACTCATAAAACACTGATGGTACCACTTATGATTTTACAAGGAAAACACTGATGGTACCCCTTATGATTTTACACATAAAATGCTGATGGTACCACTTATGATTTTACACATAAAACACTGATGGTACCACTTATGATTTTACACATAAAACGCTGATGATACCACTTATGATTTTACTCATAAAACGCTGATGGTACCACTTATGATTTTACTCATAAAACACTGATGGTACCACTTATGATTTTACACAGAAAACACTGATGGTACCACTTATGATTTTACACATAAAACGCTGATGGTACCACTTATGATTTTACTCATAAAACGCTGATGGTACCACTTATGATTTTACTCATAAAACGCTGATGGTACCCCTTATGATTTTACTCATAAAACGCTGATGGTACCCCTTATGATTTTACACATAAAACGCTGATGGTACCACTTATGATTTTACTCATAAAACGCTGATGGTACCACTTATGATTTTACACAGAAAACACTGATGGTACCACTTATGATTTTACACATAAAACGCTGATGGTACCACTTATGATTTTACTCATAAAACGCTGATGGTACCACTTATGATTTTACTCATAAAACGCTGATGGTACCCCTTATGATTTTACTCATAAAACGCTGATGGTACCCCTTATGATTTTACACATAAAACGCTGATGGTACCCCTTATGATTTTACACATAAAACGCTGATGGTACCACTTATGATTTTACTCATAAAACACTGATGGTACCACTTATGATTTTACACAGAAAACACTGATGGTACCACTTATGATTTTACACATAAAACGCTGATGGTACCACTTATGATTTTACTCATAAAACGCTGATGGTACCCCTTATGATTTTACTCATAAAACGCTGATGGTACCCCTTATGATTTTACTCATAAAACGCTGATGGTACCACTTATGATTTTACACATAAAACGCTGATGGTACCACTTATGATTTTACTCAAAAACGCTGATGGTACCACTTATGATTTTACTCATAAAACGCTGATGGTACCCCTTATGATTTTACTCATAAAACGCTGATGGTACCACTTATGATTTTAGTCATAAAACACTGATGGTACCACTTATGATTTTACACATAAAACGCTGATGGTACCACTTATGATTTTACTCATAAAACGCTGATGGTACCACTTATGATTTTACTCATAAAACGCTGATGGTACCCCTTATGATTTTACACATAAAATGCTGATGGTACCACTTATGATTTTACACATAAAACACTGATGGTACCCCTTATGATTTTACTCATAAAACACTGATGGTACCACTTATGATTTTACACATAAAACGCTGATGGTACCCCTTATGATTTTACACATAAAACGCTGATGGCACCACTTATGATTTTACTCATAAAACGCTGATGGTACCACTTATGATTTTACTCATAAAACGCTGATGGTACCCCTTATGATTTTACTCATAAAACGCTGATGGTACCCCGTATGATTTTACTCATAAAACACTGATGGTACCACTTATGATTTTACTCATAAAACGCTGATGGCACCACTTATGAATTTACTCATAAAACGCTGATGGTACCCCTTATGATTTTACACATAAAATGCTGATGGTACCACTTATGATTTTACACATAAAACACTGATGGTACCACTTATGATTTTACACATAAAACACTGATGGTACCACTTATGATTTTACTCATAAAACGCTGATGGTACCCCTTATGATTTTACTCATAAAACGCTGATGGTACCACTTATGATTTTAGTCATAAAGCACTGATGGTACCACTTATGATTTTACACATAAAACGCTGATGGTACCACTTATGATTTTACTCATAAAACGCTGATGGTACCACTTATGATTTTACTCATAAAACACTGATGGTACCACTTATGATTTTACACATAAAACACTAATGGTACCACTTATGATTTTACACATAAAACGCTGATGGTCCAACTTATGATTTTACACATAAAACGCTGATGGTACCACTTATGATTTTACTCATAAAACGCTGATGGTCCAACTTATGATTTTACACATAAAACGCTGATGGTACCACTTATGATTTTACTCATAAAACACTAATGGTACCACTTATGATTTTACACATAAAACGCTGATGGTCCAACTTATGATTTTACACATAAAACGCTGATGGTACCACTTATGATTTTACTCATAAAACGCTGATGGTCCAACTTATGATTTTACAGATAAAACGCTGATGGTACCACTTTTGATTTTACACTTAAAACGCCGATGGTACCCCTTATGATTTTACACATAAAACGCTGATGGTACCACTTATGATTTTACTCATAAAACGCTGATGGTTCCACTTATGATTTTACACATAAAACACTGATGGTACCACTTAGGATTTTACTCATAAAACGCTGATGGTACCACTTATGATTTTACACATAAAACGCTGATGGTACCACATATGATTTTACATATAAAACGCTGATGGTACCCCTTATGGTTTTACAGATAAAACGCTGATGGTACCACTTATGATTTTACACATAAAACGCTGATGGTACCCCTTATGGTTTTACAGATAAAACGCTGATGGTACCCCTTATGATTTTACACATAAAACGCTGATGGTACCCCTTATGATTTTACACATAAAACGCTGATGGTACCACTTATGATTTTACTCATAAAACGCTGATGGTACCCCTTATGATTTTACTCATAAAACGCTGATGGTACCCCTTATGATTTTACTCATAAAACGCTGATGGTCCAACTTATGATTTTACACATAAAACGCTGATGGTACCCCTTATGATTTTACACATAAAACTCTGATCGAACCCCTTATGATTTTACACATAAAACGCTGATGGTACCCCTTATGATTTTACACTTGAAACGCTGATGGTACCACTTATAATTTTACACATAAAACTCTGATCGAACCCCTTATGATTTTACACATAAAACGCTGATGGTACCCCTTATGATTTTACACATAAAACGCTGATGGTACCACTTATGATTTTACTCATAAAACACTGATGGTACCACTTATGATTTTACAAGGAAAACACTGATGGTACCACTTATGATTTTACACATAAAACTCTGATCGAACCCCTTATGATTTTACACATAAAACGCTGATGGTACCCCTTATGATTTTACACATAAAACGCTGATGGTACCACTTATGATTTTACTCATAAAACACTGATGGTACCACTTATGATTTTACAAGGAAAACGCCGATGGTACCCCTTATGATTTTACACATAAAATGCTGATGGTACCACTTATGATTTTACACATAAAACACTGATGGTACCACTTATGATTTTACACATAAAACGCTGATGATACCACTTATGATTTTACTCATAAAACGCTGATGGTACCACTTATGATTTTACTCATAAAACACTGATGGTACCACTTATGATTTTACACAGAAAACACTGATGGTACCACTTATGATTTTACACATAAAACGCTGATGGTACCACTTATGATTTTACTCATAAAACGCTGATGGTACCACTTATGATTTTACTCATAAAACGCTGATGGTACCCCTTATGATTTTACTCATAAAACGCTGATGGTACCCCTTATGATTTTACACATAAAACGCTGATGGTACCACTTATGATTTTACTCATAAAACGCTGATGGTACCACTTATGATTTTACACAGAAAACACTGATGGTACCACTTATGATTTTACACATAAAACGCTGATGGTACCACTTATGATTTTACTCATAAAACGCTGATGGTACCACTTATGATTTTACTCATAAAACGCTGATGGTACCCCTTATGATTTTACTCATAAAACGCTGATGGTACCCCTTATGATTTTACACATAAAACGCTGATGGTACCCCTTATGATTTTACACATAAAACGCTGATGGTACCACTTATGATTTTACTCATAAAACACTGATGGTACCACTTATGATTTTACTCATAAAACACTGATGGTACCACTTATGATTTTACACAGAAAACACTGATGGTACCACTTATGATTTTACACATAAAACGCTGATGGTACCACTTATGATTTTACTCATAAAACGCTGATGGTACCCCTTATGATTTTACTCATAAAACGCTGATGGTACCCCTTATGATTTTACTCATAAAACGCTGATGGTACCACTTATGATTTTACACATAAAACGCTGATGGTACCACTTATGATTTTACTCAAAAACGCTGATGGTACCACTTATGATTTTACTCATAAAACGCTGATGGTACCCCTTATGATTTTACTCATAAAACGCTGATGGTACCACTTATGATTTTAGTCATAAAACACTGATGGTACCACTTATGATTTTACACATAAAACGCTGATGGTACCCCTTATGATTTTACTCATAAAACGCTGATGGTACCACTTATGATTTTAGTCATAAAACACTGATGGTACCACTTATGATTTTACTCATAAAACGCTGATGGTACCACTTATGATTTTACTCATAAAACGCTGATGGTACCCCTTATGATTTTACACATAAAATGCTGATGGTACCACTTATGATTTTACATATAAAACACTGATGGTACCCCTTATGATTTTACTCATAAAACACTGATGGTACCACTTATGATTTTACACATAAAACGCTGATGGTGCCCCATATGATTTTACTCATAAAACGCTGATGGTACCACTTATGATTTTACTCATAAAACGCTGATGGTACCACTTATGAATTTACTCATAAAACGCTGATGGTACCCCTTATGATTTTACTCATAAAACACTGATGGTACCACTTATGATTTTACACATAAAACGCTGATGGCACCACTTATGATTTTACTCATAAAACGCTGATGGTACCACTTATGATTTTACTCATAAAACGCTGATGGTACCCCTTATGATTTTACTCATAAAACGCTGATGGTACCCCGTATGATTTTACTCATAAAACACTGATGGTACCACTTATGATTTTACTCATAAAACGCTGATGGCACCACTTATGAATTTACTCATAAAACGCTGATGGTACCCCTTATGATTTTACACATAAAATGCTGATGGTACCACTTATGATTTTACACATAAAACACTGATGGTACCACTTATGATTTTACACATAAAACACTGATGGTACCACTTATGATTTTACTCATAAAACGCTGATGGTACCCCTTATGATTTTACTCATAAAACGCTGATGGTACCACTTATGATTTTAGTCATAAAGCACTGATGGTACCACTTATGATTTTACACATAAAACGCTGATGGTACCACTTATGATTTTACTCATAAAACGCTGATGGTACCACTTATGATTTTACTCATAAAACACTGATGGTACCACTTATGATTTTACACATAAAACACTAATGGTACCACTTATGATTTTACACATAAAACGCTGATGGTCCAACTTATGATTTTACACATAAAACGCTGATGGTACCACTTATGATTTTACTCATAAAACGCTGATGGTCCAACTTATGATTTTACACATAAAACGCTGATGGTACCACTTATGATTTTACTCATAAAACACTAATGGTACCACTTATGATTTTACACATAAAACGCTGATGGTCCAACTTATGATTTTACACATAAAACGCTGATGGTACCACTTATGATTTTACTCATAAAACGCTGATGGTCCAACTTATGATTTTACAGATAAAACGCTGATGGTACCACTTTTGATTTTACACTTAAAACGCCGATGGTACCCCTTATGATTTTACACATAAAACGCTGATGGTACCACTTATGATTTTACTCATAAAACGCTGATGGTTCCACTTATGATTTTACACATAAAACACTGATGGTACCACTTAGGATTTTACTCATAAAACGCTGATGGTACCACTTATGATTTTACACATAAAACGCTGATGGTACCACATATGATTTTACATATAAAACGCTGATGGTACCCCTTATGGTTTTACAGATAAAACGCTGATGGTACCACTTATGATTTTACACATAAAACGCTGATGGTACCCCTTATGGTTTTACAGATAAAACGCTGATGGTACCCCTTATGATTTTACACATAAAACGCTGATGGTACCCCTTATGATTTTACACATAAAACGCTGATGGTACCCCTTATGGTTTTACAGATAAAACGCTGATGGTACCACTTATGATTTTACACATAAAACGCTGATGGTACCACTTATGATTTTACTCATAAAACGCTGATGGTACCACTTATGATTTTACTCATAAAACACTGATGGTACCACTTATGATTTTACACATAAAACACTAATGGTACCACTTATGATTTTACACATAAAACGCTGATGGTCCAACTTATGATTTTACACATAAAACGCTGATGGTACCACTTATGATTTTACTCATAAAACGCTGATGGTCCAACTTATGATTTTACACATAAAACGCTGATGGTACCACTTATGATTTTACTCATAAAACACTAATGGTACCACTTATGATTTTACACATAAAACGCTGATGGTCCAACTTATGATTTTACACATAAAACGCTGATGGTACCACTTATGATTTTACTCATAAAACGCTGATGGTCCAACTTATGATTTTACAGATAAAACGCTGATGGTACCACTTTTGATTTTACACTTAAAACGCCGATGGTACCCCTTATGATTTTACACATAAAACGCTGATGGTACCACTTATGATTTTACTCATAAAACGCTGATGGTTCCACTTATGATTTTACACATAAAACACTGATGGTACCACTTAGGATTTTACTCATAAAACGCTGATGGTACCACTTATGATTTTACACATAAAACGCTGATGGTACCACATATGATTTTACATATAAAACGCTGATGGTACCCCTTATGGTTTTACAGATAAAACGCTGATGGTACCACTTATGATTTTACACATAAAACGCTGATGGTACCCCTTATGGTTTTACAGATAAAACGCTGATGGTACCCCTTATGATTTTACACATAAAACGCTGATGGTACCCCTTATGATTTTACACATAAAACGCTGATGGTACCACTTATGATTTTACTCATAAAACGCTGATGGTCCAACTTATGATTTTACACATAAAACGCTGATGGTACCCCTTATGATTTTACACATAAAACTCTGATCGAACCCCTTATGATTTTACACATAAAACGCTGATGGTACCCCTTATGATTTTACACTTGAAACGCTGATGGTACCACTTATAATTTTACACATAAAACTCTGATCGAACCCCTTATGATTTTACACATAAAACGCTGATGGTACCCCTTATGATTTTACACATAAAACGCTGATGGTACCACTTATGATTTTACTCATAAAACACTGATGGTACCACTTATGATTTTACAAGGAAAACACTGATGGTACCACTTATGATTTTACACATAAAACTCTGATCGAACCCCTTATGATTTTACACATAAAACGCTGATGGTACCCCTTATGATTTTACACATAAAACGCTGATGGTACCACTTATGATTTTACTCATAAAACACTGATGGTACCACTTATGATTTTACAAGGAAAACGCCGATGGTACCCCTTATGATTTTACACATAAAATGCTGATGGTACCACTTATGATTTTACACATAAAACACTGATGGTACCACTTATGATTTTACACATAAAACGCTGATGATACCACTTATGATTTTACTCATAAAACGCTGATGGTACCACTTATGATTTTACTCATAAAACACTGATGGTACCACTTATGATTTTACACAGAAAACACTGATGGTACCACTTATGATTTTACACATAAAACGCTGATGGTACCACTTATGATTTTACTCATAAAACGCTGATGGTACCACTTATGATTTTACTCATAAAACGCTGATGGTACCCCTTATGATTTTACTCATAAAACGCTGATGGTACCCCTTATGATTTTACACATAAAACGCTGATGGTACCACTTATGATTTTACTCATAAAACGCTGATGGTACCACTTATGATTTTACACAGAAAACACTGATGGTACCACTTATGATTTTACACATAAAACGCTGATGGTACCACTTATGATTTTACTCATAAAACGCTGATGGTACCACTTATGATTTTACTCATAAAACGCTGATGGTACCCCTTATGATTTTACTCATAAAACGCTGATGGTACCCCTTATGATTTTACACATAAAACGCTGATGGTACCCCTTATGATTTTACACATAAAACGCTGATGGTACCACTTATGATTTTACTCATAAAACACTGATGGTACCACTTATGATTTTACTCATAAAACACTGATGGTACCACTTATGATTTTACACAGAAAACACTGATGGTACCACTTATGATTTTACACATAAAACGCTGATGGTACCACTTATGATTTTACTCATAAAACGCTGATGGTACCCCTTATGATTTTACTCATAAAACGCTGATGGTACCCCTTATGATTTTACTCATAAAACGCTGATGGTACCACTTATGATTTTACACATAAAACGCTGATGGTACCACTTATGATTTTACTCAAAAACGCTGATGGTACCACTTATGATTTTACTCATAAAACGCTGATGGTACCCCTTATGATTTTACTCATAAAACGCTGATGGTACCACTTATGATTTTAGTCATAAAACACTGATGGTACCACTTATGATTTTACACATAAAACGCTGATGGTACCCCTTATGATTTTACTCATAAAACGCTGATGGTACCACTTATGATTTTAGTCATAAAACACTGATGGTACCACTTATGATTTTACTCATAAAACGCTGATGGTACCACTTATGATTTTACTCATAAAACGCTGATGGTACCCCTTATGATTTTACACATAAAATGCTGATGGTACCACTTATGATTTTACACATAAAACACTGATGGTACCCCTTATGATTTTACTCATAAAACACTGATGGTACCACTTATGATTTTACACATAAAACGCTGATGGTGCCCCATATGATTTTACTCATAAAACGCTGATGGTACCACTTATGATTTTACTCATAAAACGCTGATGGTACCACTTATGAATTTACTCATAAAACGCTGATGGTACCCCTTATGATTTTACTCATAAAACACTGATGGTACCACTTATGATTTTACACATAAAACGCTGATGGCACCACTTATGATTTTACTCATAAAACGCTGATGGTACCACTTATGATTTTACTCATAAAACGCTGATGGTACCCCTTATGATTTTACTCATAAAACGCTGATGGTACCCCGTATGATTTTACTCATAAAACACTGATGGTACCACTTATGATTTTACTCATAAAACGCTGATGGCACCACTTATGAATTTACTCATAAAACGCTGATGGTACCCCTTATGATTTTACACATAAAATGCTGATGGTACCACTTATGATTTTACACATAAAACACTGATGGTACCACTTATGATTTTACACATAAAACACTGATGGTACCACTTATGATTTTACTCATAAAACGCTGATGGTACCCCTTATGATTTTACTCATAAAACGCTGATGGTACCACTTATGATTTTAGTCATAAAGCACTGATGGTACCACTTATGATTTTACACATAAAACGCTGATGGTACCACTTATGATTTTACTCATAAAACGCTGATGGTACCACTTATGATTTTACTCATAAAACACTGATGGTACCACTTATGATTTTACACATAAAACACTAATGGTACCACTTATGATTTTACACATAAAACGCTGATGGTCCAACTTATGATTTTACACATAAAACGCTGATGGTACCACTTATGATTTTACTCATAAAACGCTGATGGTCCAACTTATGATTTTACACATAAAACGCTGATGGTACCACTTATGATTTTACTCATAAAACACTAATGGTACCACTTATGATTTTACACATAAAACGCTGATGGTCCAACTTATGATTTTACACATAAAACGCTGATGGTACCACTTATGATTTTACTCATAAAACGCTGATGGTCCAACTTATGATTTTACAGATAAAACGCTGATGGTACCACTTTTGATTTTACACTTAAAACGCCGATGGTACCCCTTATGATTTTACACATAAAACGCTGATGGTACCACTTATGATTTTACTCATAAAACGCTGATGGTTCCACTTATGATTTTACACATAAAACACTGATGGTACCACTTAGGATTTTACTCATAAAACGCTGATGGTACCACTTATGATTTTACACATAAAACGCTGATGGTACCACATATGATTTTACATATAAAACGCTGATGGTACCCCTTATGGTTTTACAGATAAAACGCTGATGGTACCACTTATGATTTTACACATAAAACGCTGATGGTACCCCTTATGGTTTTACAGATAAAACGCTGATGGTACCCCTTATGATTTTACACATAAAACGCTGATGGTACCCCTTATGATTTTACACATAAAACGCTGATGGTACCACTTATGATTTTACTCATAAAACGCTGATGGTACCCCTTATGATTTTACTCATAAAACGCTGATGGTACCCCTTATGATTTTACTCATAAAACGCTGATGGTCCAACTTATGATTTTACACATAAAACGCTGATGGTACCCCTAATGATTTTACACATAAAACTCTGATCGAACCCCTTATGATTTTACACATAAAACGCTGATGGTACCCCTTATGATTTTACACTTGAAACGCTGATGGTACCACTTATAATTTTACACATAAAACTCTGATCGAACCCCTTATGATTTTACACATAAAACGCTGATGGTACCCCTTATGATTTTACACTTAAAACGCTGATGTACCCCTTATGATTTTACACATAAAACGCTGATGGTACCCCTTATGATTTTACACTTAAAACGCTGATGGTACCACTTATGGTTTTACAGATAAAACGCTGATGGTACCACTTATGGTTTTACAGATAAAACGCTGATGGTACCCCTTATGGTTTTACAGATAAAACGCTGATGGTACCACTTATGGTTTTACAGATAAAACGCTGATGGTACCCCTTATGGTTTTACAGATAAAACGCTGATGGTACCACTTATGGTTTTACAGATAAAACGCTGATGGTACCCCTTATGGTTTTACAGATAAAACGCTGATGGTACCACTTTTGATTTTACACTTAAAACGCTGATGGTACCCCTTATGGTTTTACAGATAAAACGCTGATGGTACCCCTTATGGTTTTACAGATAAAACGCTGATGGTACCACTTTTGATTTTACACTTAAAACGCTGATGGTACCCCTTATGATTTTACATATAAAACGCTGATGGTACCCCTTATGATTTTACATATAAAACGCTGATGGTACCACTTATGGTTTTACAGATAAAACGCTGATGGTACCCCTTATGGTTTTACAGATAAAACGCTGATGGTACCACTTTTGATTTTACACTTAAAACGCTGATGGTACCCCTTATGATTTTACACATAAAACGCTGATGGTACCCTTTATGGTTTTACACATAAAACGCTGATGGTACCACTTATGATTTTACACTTAAAACGCTGATGGTACCCCTTATGATTTTACACATAAAACGCTGATGGTACCCCTTATGGTTTTACAGATAAAACGCTGATGGTACCACTTTTGATTTTACACTTAAAACGCTGATGGTACCCCTTATGATTTTACACATAAAACGCTGATGGTACCCTTTATGGTTTTACACATAAAACGCTGATGGTACCACTTATGATTTTACACTTAAAACGCTGATGTACCCCTTATGATTTTACACATAAAACGCTGATGGTACCACTTATGATTTTACACTTAAAACGCTGATGGTACCCCTTATGATTTTACAATTAAAACGCTGATGGTACCCTTTATGGTTTTACACATAAAACGCTGATGGTACCACTTATGATTTTACACTTAAAACGCTGATGGTACCCCTTATGATTTTACACATAAAACGCTGATGGTTCCCCTTATGATTTTACATATAAAACGCTGATGGTACCCCTTATGATTTTACACATAAAACGCTGATGGTTCCCCTTATGATTTTACACATAAAACTCTGATGGTACCCCTTTATGATTTTACACATAAAACACTAATGGTACCACTTATGATTTTACACATAAAACGCTGATGGTTCCCCTTATGATTTTACACATAAAACGCTGATGGTTCCCCTTATGATTTTACACATAAAACGCTGATGGTACCACTTATGATTTTACACATGAAACACTAATGGTACCACTTATGATTTTACATATAAAACGCTGATGGTACCCCTTATGATTTTATATATAAAACGCTGATGGTACCCCTTATGATTTTACACTTAAAACGCTGATGGTACCCCTTATGATTTTACACATAAAACGCTGATTGTTCCCCTTATGATTTTACACATAAAACTCTGATGGTACCCCTTTATGATTTTACACATAAAACACTAATGGTACCACTTATGATTTTACACATAAAACGCTGATGGTCCAACTTATGATTTTACACATAAAACGCTGATGGTACCACTTATGATTTTACTCATAAAACGCTGATGGTCCAACTTATGATTTTACAGATAAAACGCTGATGGTACCACTTTTGATTTTACACTTAAAACGCAGATGGTACCCCTTATGATTTTACACATAAAACGCTGATGGTACCACTTATGATTTTACTCATAAAACGCTGATGGTTCCACTTATGATTTTACACATAAAACACTGATGGTACCACTTATGATTTTACTCATAAAACGCCGATGGTACCCCTTATGATTTTACACATAAAACGCTGATGGTACCACTTAGGATTTTACTCATAAAACGCTGATGGTACCACTTATGATTTTACACATAAAACACTGATGGTACCACATATGATTTTACATATAAAACGCTGATGGTACCCCTTATGGTTTTACAGATAAAACGCTGATGGTACCCCTTATGATTTTACACATAAAACGCTGATGGTACCACTTATGATTTTACTCATAAAACGCTGATGGTACCCCTTATGATTTTACTCATAAAACGCTGATGGTACCCCTTATGATTTTACTCATAAAACACTGATGGTACCACTTATGATTTTACTCATAAAACGCTGATGGTACCACTTATGATTTTACTCATAAAACGCTGATGGTACCCCTTATGATTTTACTCATAAAACGCTGATGGTACCCCTTATGATTTTACACATAAAACGCTGATGGTACCCCTTATGATTTTACACATAAAACGCTGATGGTACCACTTATGATTTTACTCATAAAACACTGATGGTACCACTTATGATTTTACTCATAAAACACTGATGGTACCACTTATGATTTTACACAGAAAACACTGATGGTGCCACTTATGATTTTACACATAAAACGCTGATGGTACCACTTATGATTTTACTCATAAAACGCTGATGGTACCCCTTATGATTTTACTCATAAAACGCTGATGGTACCCCTTATGATTTTACTCATAAAACGCTGATGGTACCACTTATGATTTTACACATAAAACGCTGATGGTACCACTTATGATTTTACTCAAAAACGCTGATGGTACCACTTATGATTTTACTCATAAAACGCTGATGGTACCCCTTATGATTTTACTCATAAAACGCTGATGGTACCACTTATGATTTTAGTCATAAAACACTGATGGTACCACTTATGATTTTACACATAAAACGCTGATGGTACCACTTATGATTTTACTCATAAAACGCTGATGGTACCCCTTATGATTTTACACATAAAATGCTGATGGTACCACTTATGATTTTACACATAAAACACTGATGGTACCCCTTATGATTTTACTCATAAAACACTGATGGTACCACTTATGATTTTACACATAAAACGCTGATGGTGACCCATATGATTTTACTCATAAAACGCTGATGGTACCACTTATGATTTTACTCATAAAACGCTGATGGTACCACTTATGAATTTACTCATAAAACGCTGATGGTACCCCTTATGATTTTACTCATAAAACACTGATGGTACCACTTATGATTTTACACATAAAACGCTGATGGCACCACTTATGATTTTACTCATAAAACGCTGATGGTACCACTTATGATTTTACTCATAAAACGCTGATGGTACCCCTTATGATTTTACTCATAAAACGCTGATGGTACCCCGTATGATTTTACTCATAAAACACTGATGGTACCACTTATGATTTTACTCATAAAACGCTGATGGCACCACTTATGAATTTACTCATAAAACGCTGATGGTACCCCTTATGATTTTACACATAAAATGCTGATGGTACCACTTATGATTTTACACATAAAACACTGATGGTACCACTTATGATTTTACACATAAAACACTGATGGTACCACTTATGATTTTACTCATAAAACTCTGATGGTACCCCTTATGATTTTACTCATAAAACGCTGATGGTACCACTTATGATTTTAGTCATAAAGCACTGATGGTACCACTTATGATTTTACACATAAAACGCTGATGGTACCACTTATGATTTTACTCATAAAACGCTGATGGTACCACTTATGATTTTACTCATAAAACACTGATGGTACCACTTATGATTTTACACATAAAACACTAATGGTACCACTTATGATTTTACACATAAAACGCTGATGGTCCAACTTATGATTTTACACATAAAACGCTGATGGTACCACTTATGATTTTACTCATAAAACGCTGATGGTCCAACTTATGATTTTACACATAAAACGCTGATGGTACCACTTATGATTTTACTCATAAAACACTAATGGTACCACTTATGATTTTACACATAAAACGCTGATGGTCCAACTTATGATTTTACACATAAAACGCTGATGGTACCACTTATGATTTTACTCATAAAACGCTGATGGTCCAACTTATGATTTTACAGATAAAACGCTGATGGTACCACTTTTGATTTTACACTTAAAACGCCGATGGTACCCCTTATGATTTTACACATAAAACGCTGATGGTACCACTTATGATTTTACTCATAAAACGCTGATGGTTCCACTTATGATTTTACACATAAAACACTGATGGTACCACATATGATTTTACTCATAAAACGCTGATGGTACCACTTATGATTTTACACATAAAACGCTGATGGTACCACATATGATTTTACATATAAAACGCTGATGGTACCCCTTATGGTTTTACAGATAAAACGCTGATGGTACCACTTATGATTTTACACATAAAACGCTGATGGTACCCCTTATGGTTTTACAGATAAAACGCTGATGGTACCCCTTATGATTTTACACATAAAACGCTGATGGTACCCCTTATGATTTTACACATAAAACGCTGATGGTACCACTTATGATTTTACTCATAAAACGCTGATGGTACCCCTTATGATTTTACTCATAAAACGCTGATGGTACCCCTTATGATTTTACTCATAAAACGCTGATGGTCCAACTTATGATTTTACACATAAAACGCTGATGGTACCCCTTATGATTTTACACTTGAAACGCTGATGGTACCACTTATAATTTTACACATAAAACTCTGATCGAACCCCTTATGATTTTACACATAAAACGCTGATGGTACCCCTTATGATTTTACACTTAAAACGCTGATGGTACCACTTATGATTTTACATATAAAACGCTGATGGTACCCCTTATGGTTTTACAGATAAAACGCTGATGGTACCCCTTATGGTTTTACAGATAAAACGCTGATGGTACCCCTTATGGTTTTACAGATAAAACGCTGATGGTACCACTTATGGTTTTACAGATAAAACGCTGATGGTACCACTTTTGATTTTACACTTAAAACGCTGATGGTACCCCTTATGGTTTTACAGATAAAACGCTGATGGTACCACTTATGGTTTTACAGATAAAACGCTGATGGTACCACTTATGGTTTTACAGATAAAACGCTGATGGTACCCCTTATGGTTTTACAGATAAAACGCTGATGGTACCACTTTTGATTTTACACTTAAAACGCTGATGGTACCACTTTTGATTTTACACTTAAAACGCTGATGGTACCACTTATGGTTTTACAGATAAAACGCTGATGGTACCCCTTATGATTTTACACTTAAAACGCTGATGGTACCCCTTATGATTTTACACATAAAACTCTGATGGTACCACTTATGATTTTACACATAAAACTCTGATGGTACCCCTTATGATTTTACACATAAAACTCTGATGGTACCCCTTATGATTTTACACTTAAAACGCTGATGGTACCACTTATGGTTTTACAGATAAAACGCTGATGGTACCCCTTATGGTTTTACACATAAAACTCTGATGGTACCACTTATGATTTTACACATAAAACTCTGATGGTACCCCTTATGATTTTACACTTAAAACGCTGATGGTACCACTTATGGTTTTACAGATAAAACGCTGATGGTACCCCTTATGGTTTTACAGATAAAACGCTGATGGTACCACTTATGGTTTTACAGATAAAACTCTGATGGTACCCCTTATGATTTTACACTTAAAACGCTGATGGTACCACTTATGGTTTTACAGATAAAACGCTGATGGTACCCCTTATGGTTTTACACTTAAAACGCTGATGGTACCCCTTATGATTTTACACATAAAACTCTGATGGTACCACTTATGATTTTACACATAAAACGCTGATGGTACCCCTTATGATTTTACACATAAAACTCTGATGGTACCCCTTATGATTTTACACTTAAAACGCTGATGGTACCCCTTATGGTTTTACAGATAAAACGCTGATGGTACCACTTATGGTTTTACAGATAAAACGCTGATGGTACCCCTTATGGTTTTACAGATAAAACGCTGATGGTACCACTTTTGATTTTACACTTAAAACGCTGATGGTACCCCTTATGATTTTACAGATAAAACGCTGATGGTACCCCTTATGGTTTTACAGATAAAACGCTGATGGTACCACTTTTGATTTTACACTTAAAACGCTGATGGTACCCCTTATGATTTTACAGATAAAACGCTGATGGTACCCCTTATGGTTTTACAGATAAAACGCTGATGGTACCACTTTTGATTTTACACTTAAAACGCTGATGGTACCCCTTATGATTTTACAGATAAAACGCTGATGGTACCCCTTATGGTTTTACAGATAAAACTCTGATGGTACCCCTTATGATTTTACACTTAAAACGCTGATGGTACCACTTATGGTTTTACAGATAAAACGCTGATGGTACCCCTTATGGTTTTACACTTAAAACGCTGATGGTACCCCTTATGATTTTACACATAAAACTCTGATGGTACCACTTATGATTTTACACATAAAACGCTGATGGTACCCCTTATGATTTTACACATAAAACTCTGATGGTACCCCTTATGATTTTACACTTAAAACGCTGATGGTACCCCTTATGGTTTTACAGATAAAACGCTGATGGTACCACTTATGGTTTTACAGATAAAACGCTGATGGTACCCCTTATGGTTTTACAGATAAAACGCTGATGGTACCACTTTTGATTTTACACTTAAAACGCTGATGGTACCCCTTATGATTTTACAGATAAAACGCTGATGGTACCCCTTATGGTTTTACAGATAAAACGCTGATGGTACCACTTTTGATTTTACACTTAAAACGCTGATGGTACCCCTTATGATTTTACAGATAAAACGCTGATGGTACCCCTTATGGTTTTACAGATAAAACGCTGATGGTACCACTTTTGATTTTACACTTAAAACGCTGATGGTACCCCTTATGGTTTTACAGATAAAACGCTGATGGTACCCCTTATGGTTTTACAGATAAAACGCTGATGGTACCACTTTTGATTTTACACTTAAAACGCTGATGGTACCCCTTATGGTTTTACAGATAAAACGCTGATGGTACCACTTATGGTTTTACAGATAAAACGCTGATGGTACCACTTATGGTTTTACAGATAAAACGCTGATGGTACCCCTTATGGTTTTACAGATAAAACGCTGATGGTACCACTTTTGATTTTACACTTAAAACGCTGATGGTACCCCTTATGATTTTACATATAAAACGCTGATGGTACCCCTTATGGTTTTACACATAAAACGCTGATGGTACCACTTATGGTTTTACAGATAAAACGCTGATGGTACCCCTTATGGTTTTACAGATAAAACGCTGATGGTACCCCTTATGGTTTTACACATAAAACGCTGATGGTACCACTTATGGTTTTACAGATAAAACGCTGATGGTACCCCTTATGGTTTTACAGATAAAACGCTGATGGTACCACTTATGGTTTTACAGATAAAACGCTGATGGTACCCCTTATGGTTTTACAGATAAAACGCTGATGGTACCACTTTTGATTTTACACTTAAAACGCTGATGGTACCCCTTATGATTTTACATATAAAACGCTGATGGTACCCCTTATGGTTTTACACATAAAACGCTGATGGTACCACTTATGGTTTTACAGATAAAACGCTGATGGTACCCCTTATGGTTTTACAGATAAAACGCTGATGGTACCACTTTTGATTTTACACTTAAAACGCTGATGGTACCCCTTATGATTTTACATATAAAACGCTGATGGTACCCCTTATGATTTTACATATAAAACGCTGATGGTACCACTTATGGTTTTACAGATAAAACGCTGATGGTACCCCTTATGGTTTTACAGATAAAACGCTGATGGTACCACTTTTGATTTTACACTTAAAACGCTGATGGTACCCCTTATGATTTTACACATAAAACGCTGATGGTACCCTTTATGGTTTTACACATAAAACGCTGATGGTACCACTTATGATTTTACACTTAAAACGCTGATGGTACCCCTTATGATTTTACACATAAAACGCTGATGGTACCCCTTATGATTTTACACATAAAACGCTGATGGTACCACTTATGATTTTACACTTAAAACGCTGATGGTACCCCTTATGATTTTACAATTAAAACGCTGATGGTACCCTTTATGGTTTTACACATAAAACGCTGATGGTACCACTTATGATTTTACACTTAAAACGCTGATGGTACCCCTTATGATTTTACACATAAAACGCTGATGGTTCCCCTTATGATTTTACATATAAAACGCTGATGGTACCCCTTATGATTTTACACTTAAAACGCTGATGGTACCCCTTATGATTTTACACATAAAACGCTGATGGTTCCCCTTATGATTTTACACATAAAACTCTGATGGTACCCCTTTATGATTTTACACATAAAACACTAATGGTACCACTTATGATTTTACACATAAAACACTAATGGTACCACTTATGATTTTACATATAAAACGCTGATGGTACCCCTTATGATTTTACATATAAAACGCTGATGGTACCCCTTATGATTTTACACTTAAAACGCTGATGGTACCCCTTATGATTTTACACATAAAACGCTGATGGTTCCCCTTATGATTTTACACATAAAACTCTGATGGTACCCCTTTATGATTTTACACATAAAACACTAATGGTACCACTTATGATTTTACACATAAAACGCTGATGGTCCAACTCATGATTTTACACATAAAATGCTGATGGTACCACTTATGATTTTACTCATAAAACGCTGATGGTCCAACTTATGATTTTACAGATAAAACGCTGATGGTACCACTTTTGATTTTACACTTAAAACGCCGATGGTACCCCTTATGATTTTACACATAAAACGCTGATGGTACCACTTATGATTTTACTCATAAAACGCTGATGGTTCCACTTATGATTTTACACATAAAACACTGATGGTACCACTTAGGATTTTACTCATAAAACGCTGATGGTACCCCTTATGATTTTACACATAAAACGCTGATGGTACCACTTAGGATTTTACTCATAAAACGCTGATGGTACCACTTATGATTTTACACATAAAACACTGATGGTACCACATATGATTTTACATATAAAACGCTGATGGTACCCCTTATGGTTTTACAGATAAAACGCTGATGGTACCACTTTTGATTTTACACTTAAAACGCTGATGGTACCACTTTTGATTTTACACATAAAACGCTGATGGTGCCCCATATGATTTTACTCATAAAACGCTGATGGTACCACTTATGATTTTACTCATAAAACGCTGATGGTACCCCTTATGATTTTACTCATAAAACACTGATGGTACCACTTATGATTTTACACAAAAAACGCTGATGGCACCACTTATGATTTTACTCATAAAACGCTGATGGTACCACTTATGATTTTACACATAAAACGCTGATGGTACCCCTTATGATTTTACACATAAAACGCTGATGGTACCCCTTATGATTTTACTCATAAAACGCTGATGGTACCCCTTATGATTTTACTCATAAAACGCTGATGGTACCCCTTATGATTTTACTCATAAAACGCTGATGGTACCCCTTATGATTTTACACATAAAACGCTGATGGTACCCCTTATGATTTTACACATAAAACGCTGATGGTACCCCTTATGATTTTACACATAAAACGCTGATGGTACCCCTTATGATTTTACTCATAAAACGCTGATGGTACCCCTTATGATTTTACTCATAAAACGCTGATGGTACCACTTATGATTTTAGTCATAAAGCACTGATGGTACCACTTATGATTTTACACATAAAACGCTGATGGTACCCCTTATGATTTTACTCATAAAACGCTGATGGTACCACTTATGATTTTACTCATAAAACACTGATGGTACCACTTATGATTTTACACATAAAACACTAATGGTACCACTTATGATTTTACACATAAAACGCTGATGGTCCAACTTATGATTTTACACATAAAACGCTGATGGTACCACTTATGATTTTACTCATAAAACGCTGATGGTCCAACTTATGATTTTACACATAAAACGCTGATGGTACCACTTATGATTTTACTCATAAAACACTAATGGTACCACTTATGATTTTACACATAAAACGCTGATGGTCCAACTTATGATTTTACACATAAAACGCTGATGGTACCACTTATGATTTTACTCATAAAACGCTGATGGTCCAACTTATGATTTTACAGATAAAACGCTGATGGTACCCCTTATGATTTTACACATAAAACGCTGATGGTACCACTTTTGATTTTACACTTAAAACGCTGATGGTACCCCTTATGATTTTACACATAAAACGCTGATGGTACCACTTATGATTTTACTCATAAAACGCTGATGGTTCCACTTATGATTTTACACATAAAACACTGATGGTACCACTTAGGATTTTACTCATAAAACGCTGATGGTACCACTTATGATTTTACACATAAAACACTGATGGTACCACATATGATTTTACATATAAAACGCTGATGGTACCCCTTATGGTTTTACAGATAAAACGCTGATGGTACCACTTATGATTTTACACATAAAACGCTGATGGTACCCCTTATGGTTTTACAGATAAAACGCTGATGGTACCCCTTATGATTTTACACATAAAACGCTGATGGTACCCCTTATGATTTTACACATAAAACGCTGATGGTACCACTTATGATTTTACTCATAAAACGCTGATGGTACCCCTTATGATTTTACTCATAAAACGCTGATGGTACCCCTTATGATTTTACTCATAAAACGCTGATGGTACCCCTTATGATTTTACACTTGAAACGCTGATGGTACCCCTTATGATTTTACACTTGAAACGCTGATGGTACCCCTTATAATTTTACACATAAAACTCTGATCGAACCCCTTATGATTTTACACATAAAACGCTGATGGTACCCCTTATGATTTTACACTTAAAACGCTGATGTACCCCTTATGATTTTACACATAAAACGCTGATGGTACCCCTTATGATTTTACACTTAAAACGCTGATGGTACCCCTTATGATTTTACACTTAAAACGCTGATGGTACCCCTTATGATTTTACATATAAAATGCTGATGGTACCCCTTATGATTTTACATATAAAACGCTGATGGTACCCCTTATGGTTTTACAGATAAAACGCTGATGGTACCACTTTTGATTTTACACTTAAAACGCTGATGGTACCCCTTATGATTTTACATATAAAACGCTGATGGTACCCCTTATGATTTTACATATAAAACGCTGATGGTACCACTTATGGTTTTACAGATAAAACGCTGATGGTACCACTTTTGATTTTACACTTAAAACGCTGATGGTACCCCTTATGGTTTTACAGATAAAACGCTGATGGTACCACTTTTGATTTTACAATTAAAACGCTGATGGTACCCTTTATGGTTTTACACATAAAACGCTGATGGTACCCCTTATGATTTTACACTTAAAACGCTGATGGTACCCCTTATGATTTTACACATAAAACGCTGATGGTTCCCCTTATGATTTTACACATAAAACTCTGATGGTACCCCTTTATGATTTTACACATAAAACACTAATGGTACCACTTATGATTTTACACATAAAACGCTGATGGTCCAACTTATGATTTTACACATAAAACGCTGATGGTACCACTTATGATTTTACTCATAAAACGCTGATGGTCCAACTTATGATTTTACACATAAAACGCTGATGGTACCCCTTATGATTTTACACATAAAACGCTGATGGTACCACTTATGATTTTACTCATAAAACGCTGATGGTTCCACTTATGATTTTACACATAAAACACTGATGGTACCACTTAGGATTTTACTCATAAAACGCTGATGGTACCACTTATGATTTTACACATAAAACACTGATGGTACCCCTTATGGTTTTACAGATAAAACGCTGATGGTACCACTTTTGATTTTACACTTAAAACGCTGATGGTACCACTTTTGATTTTACACATAAAACGCTGATGGTACCCCTTATGGTTTTACAGATAAAACGCTGATGGTACCCCTTATGATTTTACTCATAAAACGCTGATGGTACCCCTTATGATTTTACTCATAAAACGCTGATGGTACCCCTTATGATTTTACTCAAAAAACGCTGATGGTACCCCTTATGATTTTACACTTGAAACGCTGATGGTACCCCTTATGATTTTACACTTGAAACGCTGATGGTACCCCTTATGATTTTACACATAAAACGCTGATGGTACCCCTTATGATTATACACATAAAACTCTGATCGAACCCCTTATGATTTTACACATAAAACGCTGATGGTACCCCTTATGATTTTACACTTAAAACGCTGATGTACCCCTTATGATTTTACACATAAAACGCTGATGGTACCCCTTATGATTATACACATAAAACGCTGATGGTACCCCTTATGATTTTACACATAAAACGCTGATGGTACCCCTTATGATTTTACACATAAAACGCTGATGGTACCACTTATGATTTTACACATAAAACGCTGATGGTACCACTTATGATTTTACTCATAAAACGCTGATGGTACCACTTATGATTTTACACATAAAACACTGATGGTACCACTTATGATTTTACACATAAAACACTGATGGTACCACTTAGGATTTTACACATAAAACACTTATGGTACCACATATGATTTTACACATAAAACGCTGATGGTACCACTTATGATTTTACACATAAAACACTGATGGTACCCCTTATGATTTTACTCATAAAACACTGATGGTACCACTTATGATTTTACACATAAAACGCTGATGGTACCACTTATGATTTTACACATAAAACACTGATGGTACCCTTTATGATTTTACTCATAAAACACTGATGGTACCACTTATGATTTTACACATAAAACACTGATGGTACCACTTATGATTTTACTCATAAAACACTGATGGTACCACTTATGATTTTACACATAAAACGCTGATGGTACCCCTTATGATTTTACACATAAAACACTGATGGTACCACTTATGATTTTACTCATAAAACGCTGATGGTACCCCTTATGATTTTACTCATAAAACGCTGATGGTACCACTTATGATTTTACACATAAAACGCTGATGGTACCCCTTATGATTTTACACATAAAACGCTGATGGTACCCCTTATGATTTTACACATAAAACGCTGATGGTACCCCTTATGATTTTACACATAAAACGCTGATGGTACCCCTTATGATTTTACACATAAAACGCTGATGGTACCCCTTATGATTTTACACATAAAACGCTGATGGTACCACTTATGATCTTACACATAAAACGCTGATGGTACCCCTTATGATTTTACACATAAAACGCTGATGGTACCACTTATGATTTTACTCATAAAACGCTGATGGTACCACTTATGATTTTACACATAAAACACTGATGGTACCCTTTATGATTTTACTCATAAAACGCTGATGGTACCACTTATGATTTTACACATAAAACGCTGATGGTACCACTTATGATTTTACTCATAAAACGCTGATGGTACCACTTATGATTTTACACATAAAACGCTGATGGTACCACTTATGATTTTACACATAAAACGCTGATGGTACCCCTTATGATTTTACACATAAAACACTGATGGTACCACTTATGATTTTACTCATAAAACGCTGATGGTACCCCTTATGATTTTACTCATAAAACGCTGATGGTACCACTTATGATTTTACACATAAAACGCTGATGGTACCCCTTATGATTTTACACATAAAACGCTGATGGTACCCCTTATGATTTTACACATAAAATGCTGATGGTACCACTTATGATTTTACACATAAAACGCTGATGGTACCCCTTATGATTTTACACATAAAACGCTGATGGTACCACTTATGATTTTACACATAAAACACTGATGGTACCCCTTATGATTTTACACATAAAACGCTGATGGTACCACTTATGATTTTACACATAAAACGCTGATGGTACCCCTTATGATTTTACACATAAAACGCTGATGGTACCCCTTATGATTTTACTCATAAAACGCCGATGGTATCACTTATGATTTTACTCATAAAACGCCGATGGTACCCCTTATGATTTTACACATAAAACGCTGATGGTACCCCTTATGATTTTACACATAAAACGCCGATGGTACCCCTTATGATTTTACACATAAAACGCTGATGGTACCACTTATGATTTTACACATAAAACGCTGATGGTACCCCTTATGATTTTACACATAAAACGCTGATGGTACCACTTATGATTTTACACATAAAACACTGATGGTACCCCTTATGATTTTACACATAAAACGCTGATGGTACCACTTATGATTTTACACATAAAACGCTGATGGTACCCCTTATGATTTTACACATAAAACGCTGATGGTACCCCTTATGATTTTACTCATAAAACGCCGATGGTATCACTTATGATTTTACTCATAAAACGCCGATGGTACCCCTTATGATTTTACACATAAAACGCTGATGGTACCCCTTATGATTTTACACATAAAACGCCGATGGTACCCCTTATGATTTTACACATAAAACGCTGATGGTACCCCTTATGATTTTACACATAAAACGCTGATGGTACCACTTATGATTTTACACATAAAACGCTGATGGTACCCCTTATGATTTTACACATAAAACGCTGATGGTACCACTTATGATTTTACACATAAAACGCTGATGGTACCCCTTATGATTTTACACATAAAACGCTGATGGTACCCCTTATGATTTTACACATAAAACGCTGATGGTACCACTTATGATTTTACACATAAAACGCTGATGGTACCCCTTATGATTTTACACATAAAACGCTGATGGTACCCCTTATGATTTTACTCATAAAACGCCGATGGTATCACTTATGATTTTACTCATAAAACGCCGATGGTACCCCTTATGATTTTACACATAAAACGCTGATGGTACCCCTTATGATTTTACACATAAAACGCTGATGGTACCCCTTATGATTTTACACATAAAACGCTGATGGTACCCCTTATGATTTTACTCATAAAACGCTGATGGTACCCCTTATGATTTTACTCATAAAACGCCGATGGTACCCCTTATGATTTTACTCATAAAACGCCGATGGTACCCCTTATGATTTTACTCATAAAACGCCGATGGTACCCCTTATGATTTTACTCATAAAACGCCGATGGTACCCCTTATGATTTTACTCATAAAACGCCGATGGTACCACTTATGATTTTACTCATAAAACGCCGATGGTACCACTTATGATTTTACACATAAAACGCCGATGGTATCACTTATGATTTTACTCATAAAACGCCGATGGTACCCCTTATGATTTTACACATAAAACGCCGATGGTACCCCTTATGATTTTACACATAAAACGCCGATGGTACCCCTTATGATTTTACTCATAAAACGCCGATGGTACCCCTTATGATTTTACTCATAAAACGCCGATGGTACCCCTTATGATTTTACTCATAAAACGCCGATGGTACCACTTATGATTTTACTCATAAAACGCCGATGGTACCACTTATGATTTTACACATAAAACGCCGATGGTATCACTTATGATTTTACTCATAAAACGCCGATGGTACCCCTTATGATTTTACACATAAAACGCCGATGGTACCCCTTATGATTTTACACATAAAACGCCGATGGTACCCCTTATGATTTTACTCATAAAACACCGATGGTATCACTTATGATTTTACTCATAAAACGGCGATGGTACCCCTTATGATTTTACTCATAAAACGCCGATGGTACCCCTTATGATTTTACTCATAAAACGCCGATGATACCACTTATGATTTTACTCATAAAACGCCGATGGTACCACTTATGATTTTACACATAAAACGCCGATGGTATCACTTATGATTTTACTCATAAAACGCCGATGGTACCCCTTATGATTTTACACATAAAACGCTGATGGTATCACTTATGATTTTACACATAAAACGCTGATGGTACCCCTTATGATTTTACACATAAAACGCTGATGGTACCCCTTATGATTTTACTCATAAAACGCCGATGGTACCCCTTATGATTTTACTCATAAAACGCTGATGGTACCACTTATGATTTTACACATAAAACGCTGATGGTACCCCTTATGATTTTACACATAAAACGCTGATGGTACCCCTTATGATTTTACTCATAAAACGCTGATGGTACCCCTTATGATTTTACTCATAAAACGCTGATGGTACCCCTTATGATTTTACTCATAAAACGCTGATGGTACCCCTTATGATTTTACTCATAAAACGCTGATGGTACCCCTTATGATTTTACACATAAAACGCTGATGGTACCCCTTATGATTTTACACATAAAACGCTGATGGTACCCCTTATGATTTTACACATAAAACGCTGATGGTACCCCTTATGATTTTACACATAAAACGCTGATGGTACCCCTTATGATTTTACTCATAAAACGCTGATGGTACCCCTTATGATTTTACTCATAAAACGCTGATGGTACCCCTTATGATTTTACTCATAAAACGCTGATGGTATCACTTATGATTTTACTCATAAAACGCTGATGGTACCCCTTATGATTTTACACATAAAACGCTGATGGTACCCCTTATGATTTTACACATAAAACGCTGATGGTACCCCTTATGATTTTACACATAAAACGCTGATGGTACCACTTATGATTTTACTCATAAAACGCTGATGGTACCCCTTATGATTTTACACATAAAACGCTGATGGTACCCCTTATGATTTTACACATAAAACGCTGATGGTACCCCTTATGATTTTACACATAAAACGCTGATGGTACCACTTATGATTTTACTCATAAAACGCTGATGGTACCCCTTATGATTTTACTCATAAAACGCTGATGGTACCCCTTATGATTTTACACATAAAACGCTGATGGTACCCCTTATGATTTTACTCATAAAACGCTGATGGTACCCCTTATGATTTTACTCATAAAACGCTGATGGTACACCTTATGATTTTACTCATAAAACGCTGATGGTACCCCTTATGATTTTACTCATAAAACGCTGATGGTACCCCTTATGATTTTACTCATAAAACGCCGATGGTACCCCTTATGATTTTACACATAAAACGCTGATGGTACCCCTTATGATTTTACACATAAAACGCTGATGGTACACCTTATGATTTTACTCATAAAACGCTGATGGTACCCCTTATGATTTTACACATAAAACGCTGATGGTACCCCTTATGATTTTACACATAAAACGCTGATGGTACACCTTATGATTTTACTCATAAAACGCTGATGGTACCCCTTATGATTTTACTCATAAAACGCTGATGGTACCCCTTATGATTTTACTCATAAAACGCCGATGGTATCACTTATGATTTTACACATAAAACGCCGATGGTATCACTAATGATTTTACTCATAAAACGCCGATGGTACCCCTTATGATTTTACACATAAAACGCCGAAGGTACCCCTTATGATTTTACACATAAAACGCCGATGGTACCACTTATGATTTTACACATAAAACGCCGATGGTACCACTTATGATTTTACTCATAAAACGCCGATGGTACCCCTTATGATTTTACACATAAAACGCCGATGGTACCCCTTATGATTTTACTCATAAAACGCCGATGGTATCACTTATGATTTTACTCATAAAACGCCGATGGTACCCCTTATGATTTTACACATAAAACGCCGATGGTACCCCTTATGATTTTACTCATAAAACGCCGATGGTACCCCTTATGATTTTACTCATAAAACGCCGAAGGTACCCCTTATGATTTTACTCATAAAACGCCGATGGTACCACTTATGATTTTACTCATAAAACGCCGATGGTACCCCTTATGATTTTACTCATAAAACGCTGATGGTACCCCTTATGATTTTACTCATAAAACGCTGATGGTACCCCTTATGATTTTACTCATAAAACGCTGATGGTACCCCTTATGATTTTACTCATAAAATGCTGATGGTACCCCTTATGATTTTACACATAAAACGCTGATGGTACCCCTTATGATTTTACTCATAAAACGCTGATGGTACCACTTATGATTTTACACATAAAACGCTGATGGTACCCCTTATGATTTTACACATAAAACGCTGATGGTACCACTTATGATTTTACTCATAAAACGCTGATGGTACCACTTATGATTTTACTCATAAAACGCTGATGGTACCCCTTATGATTTTACTCACAAAACGCCGATGGTACCCCTTATGATTTTACACATAAAACGCCGATGGTACCCCTTATGATTTTACTCATAAAACGCCGATGGTACCCCTTATGATTTTACTCATAAAACGCCGATGGTACCCCTTATGATTTTACTCATAAAACACTGATGGTACCCCTTATGATTTTACTCATAAAACGCTGATGGTACCCCTTATGATTTTACTCATAAAACGCTGATGGTACCCCTTATGATTTTACACATAAAACGCTGATGGTACCCCTTATGATTTTACTCATAAAACGCTGATGGTACCACTTATGATTTTACACATAAAACGCTGATGGTACCCCTTATGATTTTACACATAAAACGCTGATGGTACCACTTATGATTTTACTCATAAAACGCTGATGGTACCACTTATGATTTTACTCATAAAACGCTGATGGTACCCCTTATGATTTTACTCACAAAACGCCGATGGTACCCCTTATGATTTTACACATAAAACGCCGATGGTACCCCTTATGATTTTACTCATAAAACGCCGATGGTACCCCTTATGATTTTACTCATAAAACGCCGATGGTACCCCTTATGATTTTACTCATAAAACGCCGATGGTACCACTTATGATTTTACTCATAAAACGCCGATGGTACCCCTTATGATTTTACTCATAAAACGCTGATGGTACCCCTTATGATTTTACTCATAAAACGCTGATGGTACCCCTTATGATTTTACTCATAAAACGCTGATGGTACCCCTTATGATTTTACACAGAAAACGCCGATGGTACCCCTTATGATTTTACTCATAAAACGCTGATGGTACCCCTTATGATTTTACTCATAAAACGCTGATGGTACCCCTTATGATTTTACTCATAAAACGCTGATGGTACCCCTTATGATTTTACTCATAAAACGCTGATGGTACCCCTTATGATTTTACTCATAAAACGCTGATGGTACCCCTTATGATTTTACTCATAAAACGCTGATGGTACCCCTTATGATTTTACTCATAAAACGCTGATGGTACCCCTTATGATTTTACACATAAAACGCTGATGGTACCCCTTATGATTTTACTCATAAAACGCTGATGGTACCCCTTATGATTTTACTCATAAAACGCTGATGGTACCCCTTATGATTTTACTCATAAAACGCTGATGGTACCCCTTATGATTTTACTCATAAAACACTGATGGTACCCCTTATGATTTTACTCATAAAACGCTGATGGTACCCCTTATGATTTTACTCATAAAACACTGATGGTACCCCTTATGATTTTACTCATAAAACACTGATGGTACCCCTTATGATTTTACTCATAAAACGCTGATGGTACCCCTTATGATTTTACTCATAAAACACTGATGGTACCCCTTATGATTTTACACATAAAACGCTGATGGTACCCCTTATGGTTTTACTCATAAAACGCTGATGGTACCCCTTATGATTTTACATATAAAACGCTGATGGTACCACTTATGGTTTTACAGATAAAACGCTGATGGTACCACTTTTGATTTTACACTTAAAACGCTGATGGTACCCCTTATGGTTTTACAGATAAAACGCTGATGGTACCACTTTTGATTTTACACTTAAAACGCTGATGGTACCCCTTATGATTTTACACATAAAACGCTGATGGTACCCCTTATGATTTTACATATAAAACGCTGATGGTACCCCTTATGATTTTACTCATAAAACGCTGATGGTACCCCTTATGATTTTACTCATAAAACGCTGATGGTACCCCTTATGATTTTACTCATAAAACGCTGATGGTACCCCTTATGATTTTACTCATAAAACGCTGATGGTACCACTTATGATTTTACACATAAAACGCCGATGGTATCACTTATGATTTTACTCATAAAACGCCGATGGTACCCCTTATGATTTTACACATAAAACGCCGATGGTACCCCTTATGATTTTACACATAAAACGCCGATGGTACCCCTTATGATTTTACTCATAAAACACCGATGGTATCACTTATGATTTTACTCATAAAACGGCGATGGTACCCCTTATGATTTTACTCATAAAACGCCGATGGTACCCCTTATGATTTTACTCATAAAACGCCGATGATACCACTTATGATTTTACTCATAAAACGCCGATGGTACCACTTATGATTTTACACATAAAACGCCGATGGTATCACTTATGATTTTACTCATAAAACGCCGATGGTACCCCTTATGATTTTACACATAAAACGCTGATGGTATCACTTATGATTTTACACATAAAACGCTGATGGTACCCCTTATGATTTTACACATAAAACGCTGATGGTACCCCTTATGATTTTACTCATAAAACGCCGATGGTACCCCTTATGATTTTACTCATAAAACGCTGATGGTACCACTTATGATTTTACACATAAAACGCTGATGGTACCCCTTATGATTTTACACATAAAACGCTGATGGTACCCCTTATGATTTTACTCATAAAACGCTGATGGTACCCCTTATGATTTTACTCATAAAACGCTGATGGTACCCCTTATGATTTTACTCATAAAACGCTGATGGTACCCCTTATGATTTTACTCATAAAACGCTGATGGTACCCCTTATGATTTTACACATAAAACGCTGATGGTACCCCTTATGATTTTACACATAAAACGCTGATGGTACCCCTTATGATTTTACACATAAAACGCTGATGGTACCCCTTATGATTTTACACATAAAACGCTGATGGTACCCCTTATGATTTTACTCATAAAACGCTGATGGTACCCCTTATGATTTTACTCATAAAACGCTGATGGTACCCCTTATGATTTTACTCATAAAACGCTGATGGTATCACTTATGATTTTACTCATAAAACGCTGATGGTACCCCTTATGATTTTACACATAAAACGCTGATGGTACCCCTTATGATTTTACTCATAAAACGCTGATGGTACCCCTTATGATTTTACTCATAAAACGCTGATGGTACCCCTTATGATTTTACACATAAAACGCTGATGGTACCCCTTATGATTTTACACATAAAACGCTGATGGTACCCCTTATGATTTTACACATAAAACGCTGATGGTACCCCTTATGATTTTACACATAAAACGCTGATGGTACCCCTTATGATTTTACTCATAAAACGCTGATGGTACCCCTTATGATTTTACTCATAAAACGCTGATGGTACCCCTTATGATTTTACTCATAAAACGCTGATGGTATCACTTATGATTTTACTCATAAAACGCTGATGGTACCCCTTATGATTTTACACATAAAACGCTGATGGTACCCCTTATGATTTTACACATAAAACGCTGATGGTACCCCTTATGATTTTACACATAAAACGCTGATGGTACCACTTATGATTTTACTCATAAAACGCTGATGGTACCCCTTATGATTTTACACATAAAACGCTGATAGTACCCCTTATGATTTTACACATAAAACGCTGATGGTACCCCTTATGATTTTACACATAAAACGCTGATGGTACCACTTATGATTTTACTCATAAAACGCTGATGGTACCCCTTATGATTTTACTCATAAAACGCTGATGGTACCCCTTATGATTTTACACATAAAACGCTGATGGTACCCCTTATGATTTTACTCATAAAACGCTGATGGTACCCCTTATGATTTTACTCATAAAACGCTGATGGTACACCTTATGATTTTACTCATAAAACGCTGATGGTACCCCTTATGATTTTACTCATAAAACGCTGATGGTACCCCTTATGATTTTACTCATAAAACGCCGATGGTACCCCTTATGATTTTACACATAAAACGCTGATGGTACCCCTTATGATTTTACACATAAAACGCTGATGGTACACCTTATGATTTTACTCATAAAACGCTGATGGTACCCCTTATGATTTTACACATAAAACGCTGATGGTACCCCTTATGATTTTACACATAAAACGCTGATGGTACACCTTATGATTTTACTCATAAAACGCTGATGGTACCCCTTATGATTTTACTCATAAAACGCTGATGGTACCCCTTATGATTTTACTCATAAAACGCCGATGGTATCACTTATGATTTTACACATAAAACGCCGATGGTATCACTAATGATTTTACTCATAAAACGCCGATGGTACCCCTTATGATTTTACACATAAAACGCCGATGGTACCCCTTATGATTTTACACATAAAACGCCGATGGTACCACTTATGATTTTACACATAAAACGCCGATGGTACCACTTATGATTTTACTCATAAAACGCCGATGGTACCCCTTATGATTTTACACATAAAACGCCGATGGTACCCCTTATGATTTTACTCATAAAACGCCGATGGTATCACTTATGATTTTACTCATAAAACGCCGATGGTACCCCTTATGATTTTACACATAAAACGCCGATGGTACCCCTTATGATTTTACTCATAAAACGCCGATGGTACCCCTTATGATTTTACTCATAAAACGCCGATGGTACCCCTTATGATTTTACTCATAAAACGCCGATGGTACCCCTTATGATTTTACACATAAAACGCCGATGGTACCCCTTATGATTTTACTCATAAAACGCCGATGGTACCACTTATGATTTTACTCATAAAACGCCGATGGTACCACTTATGATTTTACACATAAAACGCCGATGGTACCCCTTATGATTTTACTCATAAAACGCCGATGGTACCCCTTATGATTTTACTCATAAAACGCCGATGGTACCCCTTATGATTTTACTCATAAAACGCCGATGGTACCCCTTATGATTTTACTCATAAAACGCCGATGGTACCACTTATGATTTTACTCATAAAACGCCGATGGTACCCCCTTATGATTTTACTCATAAAACGCTGATGGTACCCCTTATGATTTTACTCATAAAACGCTGATGGTACCCCTTATGATTTTACTCATAAAACGCTGATGGTACCCCTTATGATTTTACTCATAAAATGCTGATGGTACCCCTTATGATTTTACACATAAAACGCTGATGGTACCCCTTATGATTTTACTCATAAAACGCTGATGGTACCACTTATGATTTTACACATAAAACGCTGATGGTACCCCTTATGATTTTACACATAAAACGCTGATGGTACCACTTATGATTTTACTCATAAAACGCTGATGGTACCACTTATGATTTTACTCATAAAACGCTGATGGTACCCCTTATGATTTTACTCACAAAACGCCGATGGTACCCCTTATGATTTTACACATAAAACGCCGATGGTACCCCTTATGATTTTACTCATAAAACGCCGATGGTACCCCTTATGATTTTACTCATAAAACGCCGATGGTACCCCTTATGATTTTACTCATAAAACACTGATGGTACCCCTTATGATTTTACTCATAAAACGCTGATGGTACCCCTTATGATTTTACTCATAAAACGCTGATGGTACCCCTTATGATTTTACACATAAAACGCTGATGGTACCCCTTATGATTTTACTCATAAAACGCTGATGGTACCACTTATGATTTTACACATAAAACGCTGATGGTACCCCTTATGATTTTACACATAAAACGCTGATGGTACCACTTATGATTTTACTCATAAAACGCTGATGGTACCACTTATGATTTTACTCATAAAACGCTGATGGTACCCCTTATGATTTTACTCACAAAACGCCGATGGTACCCCTTATGATTTTACACATAAAACGCCCGATGGTACCCCTTATGATTTTACTCATAAAACGCCGATGGTACCCCTTATGATTTTACTCATAAAACGCCGATGGTACCCCTTATGATTTTACTCATAAAACGCCGATGGTACCACTTATGATTTTACTCATAAAACGCCGATGGTACCCCTTATGATTTTACTCATAAAACGCTGATGGTACCCCTTATGATTTTACTCATAAAACGCTGATGGTACCCCTTATGATTTTACTCATAAAACGCTGATGGTACCCCTTATGATTTTACACAGAAAACGCCGATGGTACCCCTTATGATTTTACTCATAAAACGCTGATGGTACCCCTTATGATTTTACTCATAAAACGCTGATGGTACCCCTTATGATTTTACTCATAAAACGCCGATGGTACCCCTTATGATTTTACTCATAAAACGCTGATGGTACCCCTTATGATTTTACTCATAAAACGCTGATGGTACCCCTTATGATTTTACTCATAAAACGCTGATGGTACCCCTTATGATTTTACTCATAAAACGCTGATGGTACCCCTTATGATTTTACACATAAAACGCTGATGGTACCCCTTATGATTTTACTCATAAAACGCTGATGGTACCCCTTATGATTTTACTCATAAAACGCTGATGGTACCCCTTATGATTTTACTCATAAAACGCTGATGGTACCCCTTATGATTTTACACATAAAACGCTGATGGTACCCCTTATGGTTTTACTCATAAAACGCTGATGGTACCCCTTATGATTTTACATATAAAACGCTGATGGTACCACTTATGGTTTTACAGATAAAACGCTGATGGTACCACTTTTGATTTTACACTTAAAACGCTGATGGTACCCCTTATGGTTTTACAGATAAAACGCTGATGGTACCACTTTTGATTTTACACTTAAAACGCTGATGGTACCCCTTATGATTTTACACATAAAACGCTGATGGTACCCCTTATGATTTTACATATAAAACGCTGATGGTACCCCTTATGATTTTACTCATAAAACGCTGATGGTACCCCTTATGATTTTACTCATAAAACGCTGATGGTACCCCTTATGATTTTACTCATAAAACGCTGATGGTACCCCTTATGATTTTACTCATAAAACGCTGATGGTACCACTTATGATTTTACACATAAAACGCCGATGGTATCACTTATGATTTTACTCATAAAACGCCGATGGTACCCCTTATGATTTTACACATAAAACGCCGATGGTACCCCTTATGATTTTACACATAAAACGCCGATGGTACCCCTTATGATTTTACTCATAAAACACCGATGGTATCACTTATGATTTTACTCATAAAACGGCGATGGTACCCCTTATGATTTTACTCATAAAACGGCGATGGTACCCCTTATGATTTTACTCATAAAACGCCGATGATACCACTTATGATTTTACTCATAAAACGCCGATGGTACCACTTATGATTTTACACATAAAACGCCGATGGTATCACTTATGATTTTACTCATAAAACGCCGATGGTACCCCTTATGATTTTACACATAAAACGCTGATGGTATCACTTATGATTTTACACATAAAACGCCTATGGTACCCCTTATGATTTTACACATAAAACGCTGATGGTACCCCTTATGATTTTACTCATAAAACGCCGATGGTACCCCTTATGATTTTACTCATAAAACGCTGATGGTACCACTTATGATTTTACACATAAAACGCTGATGGTACCCCTTATGATTTTACACATAAAACGCTGATGGTACCCCTTATGATTTTACTCATAAAACGCTGATGGTACCCCTTATGATTTTACTCATAAAACGCTGATGGTACCCCTTATGATTTTACTCATAAAACGCTGATGGTACCCCTTATGATTTTACTCATAAAACGCTGATGGTACCCCTTATGATTTTACACATAAAACGCTGATGGTACCCCTTATGATTTTACACATAAAACGCTGATGGTACCCCTTATGATTTTACACATAAAACGCTGATGGTACCCCTTATGATTTTACACATAAAACGCTGATGGTACCCCTTATGATTTTACTCATAAAACGCTGATGGTACCCCTTATGATTTTACTCATAAAACGCTGATGGTACCCCTTATGATTTTACTCATAAAACGCTGATGGTATCACTTATGATTTTACTCATAAAACGCTGATGGTACCCCTTATGATTTTACACATAAAACGCTGATGGTACCCCTTATGATTTTACACATAAAACGCTGATGGTACCCCTTATGATTTTACACATAAAACGCTGATGGTACCACTTATGATTTTACTCATAAAACGCTGATGGTACCCCTTATGATTTTACACATAAAACGCTGATGGTACCCCTTATGATTTTACACATAAAACGCTGATGGTACCCCTTATGATTTTACACATAAAACGCTGATGGTACCACTTATGATTTTACTCATAAAACGCTGATGGTACCCCTTATGATTTTACTCATAAAACGCTGATGGTACCCCTTATGATTTTACACATAAAACGCTGATGGTACCCCTTATGATTTTACTCATAAAACGCTGATGGTACCCCTTATGATTTTACTCATAAAACGCTGATGGTACACCTTATGATTTTACTCATAAAACGCTGATGGTACCCCTTATGATTTTACTCATAAAACGCTGATGGTACCCCTTATGATTTTACTCATAAAACGCCGATGGTACCCCTTATGATTTTACACATAAAACGCCGATGGTACCCCTTATGATTTTACACATAAAACGCTGATGGTACACCTTATGATTTTACTCATAAAACGCTGATGGTACCCCTTATGATTTTACACATAAAACGCTGATGGTACCCCTTATGATTTTACACATAAAACGCTGATGGTACACCTTATGATTTTACTCATAAAATGCTGATGGTACCCCTTATGATTTTACTCATAAAACGCTGATGGTACCCCTTATGATTTTACTCATAAAACGCCGATGGTATCACTTATGATTTTACACATAAAACGCTGATGGTATCACTTATGATTTTACTCATAAAACGCCGATGGTACCCCTTATGATTTTACACATAAAACGCCGATGGTACCCCTTATGATTTTACACATAAAACGCCGATGGTACCACTTATGATTTTACACATAAAACGCCGATGGTACCACTTATGATTTTACTCATAAAACGCCGATGGTACCCCTTATGATTTTACACATAAAACGCCGATGGTACCCCTTATGATTTTACTCATAAAACGCCGATGGTATCACTTATGATTTTACTCATAAAACGCCGATGGTACCCCTTATGATTTTACACATAAAACGCCGATGGTACCCCTTATGATTTTACTCATAAAACGCCGATGGTACCCCTTATGATTTTACTCATAAAACGCCGATGGTACCCCTTATGATTTTACTCATAAAACGCCGATGGTACCCCTTATGATTTTACACATAAAACGCCGATGGTACCCCTTATGATTTTACTCATAAAACGCCGATGGTACCACTTATGATTTTACTCATAAAACGCCGATGGTACCACTTATGATTTTACACATAAAACGCCGATGGTACCCCTTATGATTTTACTCATAAAACGCCGATGGTACCCCTTATGATTTTACTCATAAAACGCCGATGGTACCCCTTATGATTTTACTCATAAAACGCCGATGGTACCCCTTATGATTTTACTCATAAAACGCCGATGGTACCACTTATGATTTTACTCATAAAACGCCGATGGTACCCCTTATGATTTTACTCATAAAACGCCGATGGTACCCCTTATGATTTTACTCATAAAACGCTGATGGTACCCCTTATGATTTTACTCATAAAACGCTGATGGTACCCCTTATGATTTTACTCATAAAACGCTGATGGTACCACTTATGATTTTACACATAAAACGCTGATGGTACCCCTTATGATTTTACTCATAAAACGCTGATGGTACCCCTTATGATTTTACTCATAAAACGCTGATGGTACCCCTTATGATTTTACACATAAAACGCTGATGGTACCCCTTATGATTTTACTCATAAAACGCTGATGGTACCACTTATGATTTTACACATAAAACGCTGATGGTACCCCTTATGATTTTACACATAAAACGCTGATGGTACCACTTATGATTTTACTCATAAAACGCCGATGGTACCCCTTATGATTTTACTCATAAAACGCCGATGGTATCACTTATGATTTTACTCATAAAACGCCGATGGTACCACTTATGATTTTACTCATAAAACGCCGATGGTACCCCTTATGATTTTACTCACAAAACGCCGATGGTACCCCTTATGATTTTACACATAAAACGCCGATGGTACCCCTTATGATTTTACTCATAAAACGCCGATGGTACCCCTTATGATTTTACTCATAAAACGCCGATGGTACCCCTTATGATTTTACTCATAAAACGCCGATGGTACCACTTATGATTTTACTCATAAAACGCCGATGGTACCCCTTATGATTTTACTCATAAAACGCCGATGGTACCCCTTATGATTTTACTCATAAAACGCTGATGGTACCCCTTATGATTTTACTCATAAAACGCTGATGGTACCCCTTATGATTTTACACAGAAAACGCCGATGGTACCCCTTATGATTTTACTCATAAAACGCCGATGGTACCCCTTATGATTTTACTCATAAAACGCTGATGGTACCCCTTATGATTTTACTCATAAAACGCCGATGGTACCCCTTATGATTTTACTCATAAAACGCCGATGGTACCCCTTATGATTTTACTCATAAAACGCTGATGGTACCCCTTATGATTTTACTCATAAAACGCTGATGGTACCCCTTATGATTTTACTCATAAAACGCTGATGGTACCCCTTATGATTTTACACATAAAACGCTGATGGTACCCCTTATGATTTTACTCATAAAACGCTGATGGTACCCCTTATGATTTTACTCATAAAACGCTGATGGTACCCCTTATGATTTTACTCATAAAACGCTGATGGTACCCCTTATGATTTTACACATAAAACGCTGATGGTACCCCTTATGATTTTACTCATAAAACGCTGATGGTACCCCTTATGGTTTTACATATAAAACGCTGATGGTACCACTTATGGTTTTACAGATAAAACGCTGATGGTACCACTTTTGATTTTACACTTAAAACGCTGATGGTACCACTTTTGATTTTACACTTAAAACGCTGATGGTACCCCTTATGATTTTACATATAAAACGCTGATGGTACCCCTTATGATTTTACTCATAAAACGCTGATGGTACCCCTTATGATTTTACTCATAAAACGCTGATGGTACCCCTTATGATTTTACTCATAAAACGCTGATGGTACCCCTTATGATTTTACTCATAAAACGCTGATGGTACCACTTATGATTTTACACATAAAACGCTGATGGTACCCCTTATGATTTTACTCATAAAACGCTGATGGTACGCCTTATGATTTTACTCATAAAACGCTGATGGTACCCCTTATGATTTTACACATAAAACGCTGATGGTACCCCTTATGATTTTACTCATAAAACGCTGATGGTACCCCTTATGATTTTACTCATAAAACGCTGATGGTACCACTTATGATTTTACACATAAAACGCTGATGGTACCCCTTATGATTTTACTCATAAAACGCTGATGGTACCCCTTATGATTTTACACATAAAACGCTGATGGTACCCCTTATGATTTTACTCATAAAACGCTGATGGTACCCCTTATGATTTTACTCATAAAACGCTGATGGTACCCCTTATGATTTTACACATAAAACGCTGATGGTACCCCTTATGATTTTACTCATAAAACGCTGATGGTACCACTTATGATTTTACACATAAAACGCTGATGGTACCCCTTATGATTTTACACATAAAACGCTGATGGTACCACTTATGATTTTATTCATAAAACGCTGATGGTACCACTTATGATTTTACTCATAAAACGCTGATGGTACCCCTTATGATTTTACTCACAAAACGCCGATGGTACCCCTTATGATTTTACACATAAAACGCCGATGGTACCCCTTATGATTTTACTCATAAAACGCCGATGGTACCCCTTATGATTTTACTCATAAAACGCCGATGGTACCCCTTATGATTTTACTCATAAAACGCCGATGGTACCCCTTATGATTTTACTCATAAAACGCCGATGGTACCCCTTATGATTTTACTCATAAAACGCCGATGGTACCACTTATGATTTTACACATAAAACGCCGATGGTACCCCTTATGATTTTACTCATAAAACGCCGATGGTACCCCTTATGATTTTACTCATAAAACGCCGATGGTACCCCTTATGATTTTACACATAAAACGCCGATGGTACCCCTTATGATTTTACTCATAAAACGCCGATGGTACCACTTATGATTTTACACATAAAACGCTGATGGTACCCCTTATGATTTTACACATAAAACGCCGATGGTACCCCTTATGATTTTACTCATAAAACGCCGATGGTACCACTTATGATTTTACTCATAAAACGCTGATGGTACCCCTTATGATTTTACACATAAAACACTGATGGTACCACTTATGATTTTACACATAAAACGCTGATGGTACCCCTTATGATTTTACACATAAAACGCTGATGGTACCACTTATGATTTTACTCATAAAACGCTGATGGTACCACTTATGATTTTACTCATAAAACGCTGATGGTACCCCTTATGATTTTACTCACAAAACGCCGATGGTACCCCTTATGATTTTACACATAAAACGCCGATGGTACCCCTTATGATTTTACTCATAAAACGCCGATGGTACCCCTTATGATTTTACTCATAAAACGCCGATGGTACCCCTTATGATTTTACTCATAAAACGCCGATGGTACCACTTATGATTTTACTCATAAAACGCCGATGGTACCCCTTATGATTTTACTCATAAAACACTGATGGTACCCCTTATGATTTTACTCATAAAACGCTGATGGTACCCCTTATGATTTTACACAGAAAACGCCGATGGTACCCCTTATGATTTTACTCATAAAACGCTGATGGTACCCCTTATGATTTTACTCATAAAACGCTGATGGTACCCCTTATGATTTTACTCATAAAACGCCGATGGTACCCCTTATGATTTTACTCATAAAACGCTGATGGTACCCCTTATGATTTTACTCATAAAACGCTGATGGTACCCCTTATGATTTTACTCATAAAACGCTGATGGTACCCCTTATGATTTTACTCATAAAACGCTGATGGTACCCCTTATGATTTTACACATAAAACGCTGATGGTACCCCTTATGATTTTACTCATAAAACGCTGATGGTACCCCTTATGATTTTACTCATAAAACGCTGATGGTACCCCTTATGATTTTACTCATAAAACGCTGATGGTACCCCTTATGATTTTACACATAAAACGCTGATGGTACCCCTTATGGTTTTACTCATAAAACGCTGATGGTACCCCTTATGATTTTACATATAAAACGCTGATGGTACCCCTTATGATTTTACACATAAAACGCTGATGGTACCCCTTATGGTTTTACTCATAAAACGCTGATGGTACCCCTTATGATTTTACATATAAAACGCTGATGGTACCACTTATGATTTTACACATAAAACGCTGATGGTACCCCTTATGATTTTACATATAAAACGCTGATGGTACCACTTATGATTTTACACATAAAACGCTGATGGTACCACTTATGATTTTACATATAAAACGCTGATGGTACCCCTTATGATTTTACACATAAAACGCTGATGGTACCCCTTATGGTTTTACTCATAAAACGCTGATGGTACCCCTTATGATTTTACATATAAAACGCTGATGGTACCACTTATGATTTTACACATAAAACGCTGATGGTACCACTTTTGATTTTACACTTAAAACGCTGATGGTACCCCTTATGATTTTACACATAAAACGCTGATGGTACCCCTTATGATTTTACATATAAAACGCTGATGGTACCCCTTATGATTTTACTCATAAAACGCTGATGGTACCCCTTATGATTTTACTCATAAAACGCTGATGGTACCCCTTATGATTTTACTCATAAAACGCTGATGGTACCCCTTATGATTTTACTCATAAAACGCTGATGGTACCACTTATGATTTTACACATAAAACGCCGATGGTATCACTTATGATTTTACTCATAAAACGCAGATGGTACCCCTTATGATTTTACACATAAAACGCCGATGGTACCCCTTATGATTTTACACATAAAACGCCGATGGTACCCCTTATGATTTTACACATAAAACGCCGATGGTACCCCTTATGATTTTACTCATAAAACACCGATGGTATCACTTATGATTTTACTCATAAAACGGCGATGGTACCCCTTATGATTTTACTCATAAAACGCCGATGGTACCCCTTATGATTTTACTCATAAAACGCCGATGATACCACTTATGATTTTACTCATAAAACGCCGATGGTACCACTTATGATTTTACACATAAAACGCCGATGGTATCACTTATGATTTTACTCATAAAACGCCGATGGTACCCCTTATGATTTTACACATAAAACGCTGATGGTATCACTTATGATTTTACACATAAAACGCTGATGGTACCCCTTATGATTTTACACATAAAACGCTGATGGTACCCCTTATGATTTTACTCATAAAACGCCGATGGTACCCCTTATGATTTTACTCATAAAACGCTGATGGTACCACTTATGATTTTACTCATAAAACGCCGATGGTACCACTTATGATTTTACACATAAAACGCCGATGGTATCACTTATGATTTTACTCATAAAACGCCGATGGTACCCCTTATGATTTTACACATAAAACGCTGATGGTATCACTTATGATTTTACACATAAAACGCTGATGGTACCCCTTATGATTTTACACATAAAACGCTGATGGTACCCCTTATGATTTTACTCATAAAACGCCGATGGTACCCCTTATGATTTTACTCATAAAACGCTGATGGTACCACTTATGATTTTACACATAAAACGCTGATGGTACCCCTTATGATTTTACACATAAAACGCTGATGGTACCCCTTATGATTTTACTCATAAAACGCTGATGGTACCCCTTATGATTTTACTCATAAAACGCTGATGGTACCCCTTATGATTTTACTCATAAAACGCTGATGGTACCCCTTATGATTTTACTCATAAAACGCTGATGGTACCCCTTATGATTTTACACATAAAACGCTGATGGTACCCCTTATGATTTTACACATAAAACGCTGATGGTACCCCTTATGATTTTACACATAAAACGCTGATGGTACCCCTTATGATTTTACACATAAAACGCTGATGGTACCCCTTATGATTTTACTCATAAAACGCTGATGGTACCCCTTATGATTTTACTCATAAAACGCTGATGGTACCCCTTATGATTTTACTCATAAAACGCTGATGGTATCACTTATGATTTTACTCATAAAACGCTGATGGTACCCCTTATGATTTTACACATAAAACGCTGATGGTACCCCTTATGATTTTACACATAAAACGCTGATGGTACCCCTTATGATTTTACACATAAAACGCTGATGGTACCACTTATGATTTTACTCATAAAACGCTGATGGTACCCCTTATGATTTTACACATAAAACGCTGATGGTACCCCTTATGATTTTACACATAAAACGCTGATGGTACCCCTTATGATTTTACACATAAAACGCTGATGGTACCACTTATGATTTTACTCATAAAACGCTGATGGTACCCCTTATGATTTTACTCATAAAACGCTGATGGTACCCCTTATGATTTTACACATAAAACGCTGATGGTACCCCTTATGATTTTACTCATAAAACGCTGATGGTACCCCTTATGATTTTACTCATAAAACGCTGATGGTACACCTTATGATTTTACTCATAAAACGCTGATGGTACCCCTTATGATTTTACTCATAAAACGCTGATGGTACCCCTTATGATTTTACTCATAAAACGCCGATGGTACCCCTTATGATTTTACACATAAAACGCCGATGGTACCCCTTATGATTTTACACATAAAACGCTGATGGTACACCTTATGATTTTACTCATAAAACGCTGATGGTACCCCTTATGATTTTACACATAAAACGCTGATGGTACCCCTTATGATTTTACACATAAAACGCTGATGGTACACCTTATGATTTTACTCATAAAATGCTGATGGTACCCCTTATGATTTTACTCATAAAACGCTGATGGTACCCCTTATGATTTTACTCATAAAACGCCGATGGTATCACTTATGATTTTACACATAAAACGCTGATGGTATCACTTATGATTTTACTCATAAAACGCCGATGGTACCCCTTATGATTTTACACATAAAACGCCGATGGTACCCCTTATGATTTTACACATAAAACGCCGATGGTACCACTTATGATTTTACACATAAAACGCCGATGGTACCACTTATGATTTTACTCATAAAACGCCGATGGTACCCCTTATGATTTTACACATAAAACGCCGATGGTACCCCTTATGATTTTACTCATAAAACGCCGATGGTATCACTTATGATTTTACTCATAAAACGCCGATGGTACCCCTTATGATTTTACACATAAAACGCCGATGGTACCCCTTATGATTTTACTCATAAAACGCCGATGGTACCCCTTATGATTTTACTCATAAAACGCCGATGGTACCCCTTATGATTTTACTCATAAAACGCCGATGGTACCCCTTATGATTTTACACATAAAACGCCGATGGTACCCCTTATGATTTTACTCATAAAACGCCGATGGTACCACTTATGATTTTACTCATAAAACGCCGATGGTACCACTTATGATTTTACACATAAAACGCCGATGGTACCCCTTATGATTTTACTCATAAAACGCCGATGGTACCCCTTATGATTTTACTCATAAAACGCCGATGGTACCCCTTATGATTTTACTCATAAAACGCCGATGGTACCCCTTATGATTTTACTCATAAAACGCCGATGGTACCACTTATGATTTTACTCATAAAACGCCGATGGTACCCCTTATGATTTTACTCATAAAACGCCGATGGTACCCCTTATGATTTTACTCATAAAACGCTGATGGTACCCCTTATGATTTTACTCATAAAACGCTGATGGTACCCCTTATGATTTTACTCATAAAACGCTGATGGTACCACTTATGATTTTACACATAAAACGCTGATGGTACCCCTTATGATTTTACTCATAAAACGCTGATGGTACCCCTTATGATTTTACTCATAAAACGCTGATGGTACCCCTTATGATTTTACACATAAAACGCTGATGGTACCCCTTATGATTTTACTCATAAAACGCTGATGGTACCACTTATGATTTTACACATAAAACGCTGATGGTACCCCTTATGATTTTACACATAAAACGCTGATGGTACCACTTATGATTTTACTCATAAAACGCCGATGGTACCCCTTATGATTTTACTCATAAAACGCCGATGGTATCACTTATGATTTTACTCATAAAACGCCGATGGTACCACTTATGATTTTACTCATAAAACGCCGATGGTACCCCTTATGATTTTACTCACAAAACGCCGATGGTACCCCTTATGATTTTACACATAAAACGCCGATGGTACCCCTTATGATTTTACTCATAAAACGCCGATGGTACCCCTTATGATTTTACTCATAAAACGCCGATGGTACCCCTTATGATTTTACTCATAAAACGCCGATGGTACCACTTATGATTTTACTCATAAAACGCCGATGGTACCCCTTATGATTTTACTCATAAAACGCCGATGGTACCCCTTATGATTTTACTCATAAAACGCTGATGGTACCCCTTATGATTTTACTCATAAAACGCTGATGGTACCCCTTATGATTTTACACAGAAAACGCCGATGGTACCCCTTATGATTTTACTCATAAAACGCCGATGGTACCCCTTATGATTTTACTCATAAAACGCTGATGGTACCCCTTATGATTTTACTCATAAAACGCCGATGGTACCCCTTATGATTTTACTCATAAAACGCCGATGGTACCCCTTATGATTTTACTCATAAAACGCTGATGGTACCCCTTATGATTTTACTCATAAAACGCTGATGGTACCCCTTATGATTTTACTCATAAAACGCTGATGGTACCCCTTATGATTTTACACATAAAACGCTGATGGTACCCCTTATGATTTTACTCATAAAACGCTGATGGTACCCCTTATGATTTTACTCATAAAACGCTGATGGTACCCCTTATGATTTTACTCATAAAACGCTGATGGTACCCCTTATGATTTTACACATAAAACGCTGATGGTACCCCTTATGATTTTACTCATAAAACGCTGATGGTACCCCTTATGGTTTTACATATAAAACGCTGATGGTACCACTTATGGTTTTACAGATAAAACGCTGATGGTACCACTTTTGATTTTACACTTAAAACGCTGATGGTACCACTTTTGATTTTACACTTAAAACGCTGATGGTACCCCTTATGATTTTACATATAAAACGCTGATGGTACCCCTTATGATTTTACTCATAAAACGCTGATGGTACCCCTTATGATTTTACTCATAAAACGCTGATGGTACCCCTTATGATTTTACTCATAAAACGCTGATGGTACCCCTTATGATTTTACTCATAAAACGCTGATGGTACCACTTATGATTTTACACATAAAACGCTGATGGTACCCCTTATGATTTTACTCATAAAACGCTGATGGTACGCCTTATGATTTTACTCATAAAACGCTGATGGTACCCCTTATGATTTTACACATAAAACGCTGATGGTACCCCTTATGATTTTACTCATAAAACGCTGATGGTACCCCTTATGATTTTACTCATAAAACGCTGATGGTACCACTTATGATTTTACACATAAAACGCTGATGGTACCCCTTATGATTTTACTCATAAAACGCTGATGGTACCCCTTATGATTTTACACATAAAACGCTGATGGTACCCCTTATGATTTTACTCATAAAACGCTGATGGTACCCCTTATGATTTTACTCATAAAACGCTGATGGTACCCCTTATGATTTTACACATAAAACGCTGATGGTACCCCTTATGATTTTACTCATAAAACGCTGATGGTACCACTTATGATTTTACACATAAAACGCTGATGGTACCCCTTATGATTTTACACATAAAACGCTGATGGTACCACTTATGATTTTATTCATAAAACGCTGATGGTACCACTTATGATTTTACTCATAAAACGCTGATGGTACCCCTTATGATTTTACTCACAAAACGCCGATGGTACCCCTTATGATTTTACACATAAAACGCCGATGGTACCCCTTATGATTTTACTCATAAAACGCCGATGGTACCCCTTATGATTTTACTCATAAAACGCCGATGGTACCCCTTATGATTTTACTCATAAAACGCCGATGGTACCCCTTATGATTTTACTCATAAAACGCCGATGGTACCCCTTATGATTTTACTCATAAAACGCCGATGGTACCACTTATGATTTTACACATAAAACGCCGATGGTACCCCTTATGATTTTACTCATAAAACGCCGATGGTACCCCTTATGATTTTACTCATAAAACGCCGATGGTACCCCTTATGATTTTACACATAAAACGCCGATGGTACCCCTTATGATTTTACTCATAAAACGCCGATGGTACCACTTATGATTTTACACATAAAACGCTGATGGTACCCCTTATGATTTTACACATAAAACGCCGATGGTACCCCTTATGATTTTACTCATAAAACGCCGATGGTACCACTTATGATTTTACTCATAAAACGCTGATGGTACCCCTTATGATTTTACACATAAAACACTGATGGTACCACTTATGATTTTACACATAAAACGCTGATGGTACCCCTTATGATTTTACACATAAAACGCTGATGGTACCACTTATGATTTTACTCATAAAACGCTGATGGTACCACTTATGATTTTACTCATAAAACGCTGATGGTACCCCTTATGATTTTACTCACAAAACGCCGATGGTACCCCTTATGATTTTACACATAAAACGCCGATGGTACCCCTTATGATTTTACTCATAAAACGCCGATGGTACCCCTTATGATTTTACTCATAAAACGCCGATGGTACCCCTTATGATTTTACTCATAAAACGCCGATGGTACCACTTATGATTTTACTCATAAAACGCCGATGGTACCCCTTATGATTTTACTCATAAAACACTGATGGTACCCCTTATGATTTTACTCATAAAACGCTGATGGTACCCCTTATGATTTTACACAGAAAACGCCGATGGTACCCCTTATGATTTTACTCATAAAACGCTGATGGTACCCCTTATGATTTTACTCATAAAACGCTGATGGTACCCCTTATGATTTTACTCATAAAACGCCGATGGTACCCCTTATGATTTTACTCATAAAACGCTGATGGTACCCCTTATGATTTTACTCATAAAACGCTGATGGTACCCCTTATGATTTTACTCATAAAACGCTGATGGTACCCCTTATGATTTTACTCATAAAACGCTGATGGTACCCCTTATGATTTTACACATAAAACGCTGATGGTACCCCTTATGATTTTACTCATAAAACGCTGATGGTACCCCTTATGATTTTACTCATAAAACGCTGATGGTACCCCTTATGATTTTACTCATAAAACGCTGATGGTACCCCTTATGATTTTACACATAAAACGCTGATGGTACCCCTTATGGTTTTACTCATAAAACGCTGATGGTACCCCTTATGATTTTACATATAAAACGCTGATGGTACCACTTATGGTTTTACAGATAAAACGCTGATGGTACCACTTTTGATTTTACACTTAAAACGCTGATGGTACCCCTTATGGTTTTACAGATAAAACGCTGATGGTACCACTTTTGATTTTACACTTAAAACGCTGATGGTACCCCTTATGATTTTACACATAAAACGCTGATGGTACCCCTTATGATTTTACATATAAAACGCTGATGGTACCCCTTATGATTTTACTCATAAAACGCTGATGGTACCCCTTATGATTTTACTCATAAAACGCTGATGGTACCCCTTATGATTTTACTCATAAAACGCTGATGGTACCCCTTATGATTTTACTCATAAAACGCTGATGGTACCACTTATGATTTTACACATAAAACGCCGATGGTATCACTTATGATTTTACTCATAAAACGCCGATGGTACCCCTTATGATTTTACACATAAAACGCCGATGGTACCCCTTATGATTTTACACATAAAACGCCGATGGTACCCCTTATGATTTTACACATAAAACGCCGATGGTACCCCTTATGATTTTACTCATAAAACACCGATGGTATCACTTATGATTTTACTCATAAAACGGCGATGGTACCCCTTATGATTTTACTCATAAAACGCCGATGGTACCCCTTATGATTTTACTCATAAAACGCCGATGATACCACTTATGATTTTACTCATAAAACGCCGATGGTACCACTTATGATTTTACACATAAAACGCCGATGGTATCACTTATGATTTTACTCATAAAACGCCGATGGTACCCCTTATGATTTTACACATAAAACGCTGATGGTATCACTTATGATTTTACACATAAAACGCTGATGGTACCCCTTATGATTTTACACATAAAACGCTGATGGTACCCCTTATGATTTTACTCATAAAACGCCGATGGTACCCCTTATGATTTTACTCATAAAACGCTGATGGTACCACTTATGATTTTACACATAAAACGCTGATGGTACCCCTTATGATTTTACACATAAAACGCTGATGGTACCCCTTATGATTTTACTCATAAAACGCTGATGGTACCCCTTATGATTTTACTCATAAAACGCTGATGGTACCCCTTATGATTTTACTCATAAAACGCTGATGGTACCCCTTATGATTTTACTCATAAAACGCTGATGGTACCCCTTATGATTTTACACATAAAACGCTGATGGTACCCCTTATGATTTTACACATAAAACGCTGATGGTACCCCTTATGATTTTACACATAAAACGCTGATGGTACCCCTTATGATTTTACACATAAAACGCTGATGGTACCCCTTATGATTTTACTCATAAAACGCTGATGGTACCCCTTATGATTTTACTCATAAAACGCTGATGGTACCCCTTATGATTTTACTCATAAAACGCTGATGGTACCACTTATGATTTTACTCATAAAACGCTGATGGTACCCCTTATGATTTTACACATAAAACGCTGATGGTACCCCTTATGATTTTACACATAAAACGCTGATGGTACCCCTTATGATTTTACACATAAAACGCTGATGGTACCACTTATGATTTTACTCATAAAACGCTGATGGTACCCCTTATGATTTTACTCATAAAACGCTGATGGTACCCCTTATGATTTTACACATAAAACGCTGATGGTACCCCTTATGATTTTACTCATAAAACGCTGATGGTACCCCTTATGATTTTACTCATAAAACGCTGATGGTACACCTTATGATTTTACTCATAAAACGCTGATGGTACCCCTTATGATTTTACTCATAAAACGCTGATGGTACCCCTTATGATTTTACTCATAAAACGCCGATGGTACCCCTTATGATTTTACACATAAAACGCCGATGGTACCCCTTATGATTTTACACATAAAACGCCGATGGTACACCTTATGATTTTACTCATAAAACGCCGATGGTACCCCTTATGATTTTACACATAAAACGCCGATGGTACCCCTTATGATTTTACACATAAAACGCTGATGGTACACCTTATGATTTTACTCATAAAACGCTGATGGTACCCCTTATGATTTTACTCATAAAACGCTGATGGTACCCCTTATGATTTTACTCATAAAACGCTGATGGTATCACTTATGATTTTACACATAAAACGCCGATGGTATCACTTATGATTTTACTCATAAAACGCCGATGGTACCCCTTATGATTTTACACATAAAACGCCGATGGTACCCCTTATGATTTTACACATAAAACGCCGATGGTACCACTTATGATTTTACACATAAAACGCAGATGGTACCACTTATGATTTTACTCATAAAACGCCGATGGTACCCCTTATGATTTTACACATAAAACGCCGATGGTACCCCTTATGATTTTACTCATAAAACGCCGATGGTATCACTTATGATTTTACTCATAAAACGCCGATGGTACCCCTTATGATTTTACACATAAAACGCCGATGGTACCCCTTATGATTTTACTCATAAAACGCCGATGGTACCCCTTATGATTTTACTCATAAAACGCCGATGGTACCCCTTATGATTTTACTCATAAAACGCCGATGGTACCCCTTATGATTTTACACATAAAACGCCGATGGTACCCCTTATGATTTTACTCATAAAACGCCGATGGTACCACTTATGATTTTACTCATAAAACGCCGATGGTACCACTTATGATTTTACACATAAAACGCCGATGGTACCCCTTATGATTTTACTCATAAAACGCCGATGGTACCCCTTATGATTTTACTCATAAAACGCCGATGGTACCCCTTATGATTTTACTCATAAAACGCCGATGGTACCCCTTATGATTTTACTCATAAAACGCCGATGGTACCACTTATGATTTTACTCATAAAACGCCGATGGTACCCCTTATGATTTTACTCATAAAACGCCGATGGTACCCCTTATGATTTTACTCATAAAACGCCGATGGTACCCCTTATGATTTTACTCATAAAACGCTGATGGTACCCCTTATGATTTTACTCATAAAACGCTGATGGTACCACTTATGATTTTACACATAAAACGCTGATGGTACCCCTTATGATTTTACTCATAAAACGCTGATGGTACCCCTTATGATTTTACTCATAAAACGCTGATGGTACCCCTTATGATTTTACACATAAAACGCTGATGGTACCCCTTATGATTTTACTCATAAAACGCTGATGGTACCACTTATGATTTTACACATAAAACGCTGATGGTACCCCTTATGATTTTACACATAAAACGCTGATGGTACCACTTATGATTTTACTCATAAAACGCCGATGGTACCCCTTATGATTTTACTCATAAAACGCCGATGGTATCACTTATGATTTTACTCATAAAACGCCGATGGTACCACTTATGATTTTACTCATAAAACGCCGATGGTACCCCTTATGATTTTACTCACAAAACGCCGATGGTACCCCTTATGATTTTACACATAAAACGCCGATGGTACCCCTTATGATTTTACTCATAAAACGCCGATGGTACCCCTTATGATTTTACTCATAAAACGCCGATGGTACCCCTTATGATTTTACTCATAAAACGCCGATGGTACCCCTTATGATTTTACTCATAAAACGCTGATGGTACCCCTTATGATTTTACTCATAAAACTTTGATGGTACACCTTATGATTTTACTCATAAAACGCCGATGGTACCCCTTATGATTTTACACATAAAACGCTGATGGTACCCCTTATGATTTTACTCATAAAACGCTGATGGTACCCCTTATGATTTTACTCATAAAACGCTGATGGTACCCCTTATGATTTTACTCATAAAACGCTGATGGTACCCCTTATGATTTTACACATAAAACGCTGATGGTACCCCTTATGATTTTACTCATAAAACGCTGATGGTACCCCTTATGGTTTTACATATAAAACGCTGATGGTACCACTTATGGTTTTACAGATAAAACGCTGATGGTACCACTTTTGATTTTACACTTAAAACGCTGATGGTACCACTTTTGATTTTACACTTAAAACGCTGATGGTACCCCTTATGATTTTACATATAAAACGCTGATGGTACCCCTTATGATTTTACTCATAAAACGCTGATGGTACCCCTTATGATTTTACTCATAAAACGCTGATGGTACCCCTTATGATTTTACTCATAAAACGCTGATGGTACCCCTTATGATTTTACTCATAAAACGCTGATGGTACCACTTATGATTTTACACATAAAACGCTGATGGTACCCCTTATGATTTTACTCATAAAACGCTGATGGTACCCCTTATGATTTTACTCATAAAACGCTGATGGTACCCCTTATGATTTTACACATAAAACGCTGATGGTACCCCTTATGATTTTACTCATAAAACGCTGATGGTACCCCTTATGATTTTACTCATAAAACGCTGATGGTACCACTTATGATTTTACACATAAAACGCTGATGGTACCCCTTATGATTTTACTCATAAAACGCTGATGGTACCCCTTATGATTTTACACATAAAACGCTGATGGTACCCCTTATGATTTTACTCATAAAACGCTGATGGTACCCCTTATGATTTTACTCATAAAACGCTGATGGTACCCCTTATGATTTTACACATAAAACGCTGATGGTACCCCTTATGATTTTACTCATAAAACGCTGATGGTACCACTTATGATTTTACACATAAAACGCTGATGGTACCACTTATGATTTTACTCATAAAACGCTGATGGTACCACTTATGATTTTACTCATAAAACGCCGATGGTACCCCTTATGATTTTACTCACAAAACGCCGATGGTACCCCTTATGATTTTACACATAAAACGCCGATGGTACCCCTTATGATTTTACTCATAAAACGCCGATGGTACCCCTTATGATTTTACACATAAAACGCCGATGGTACCCCTTATGATTTTACTCATAAAACGCCGATGGTACCCCTTATGATTTTACACATAAAACGCCGATGGTACCCCTTATGATTTTACTCATAAAACTCTTATGGTACCCCTTATGATTTTACACATAAAACGCCGATGGTACCCCTTATGATTTTACTCATAAAACGCCGATGGTACCCCTTATGATTTTACACATAAAACGCCGATGGTACCCCTTATGATTTTACTCATAAAACGCTGATGGTACCACTTATGATTTTACTCATAAAACGCTGATGGTACCACTTATGATTTTACTCATAAAACGCTGATGGTACCCCTTATGATTTTACTCACAAAACGCCGATGGTACCCCTTATGATTTTACACATAAAACGCCGATGGTACCCCTTATGATTTTACACATAAAACGCCGATGGTACCCCTTATGATTTTACACATAAAACGCCGATGGTACCCCTTATGATTTTACTCACAAAACGCCGATGGTACCCCTTATGATTTTACACATAAAACGCCGATGGTACCCCTTATGATTTTACACATAAAACGCCGATGGTACCCCTTATGATTTTACTCATAAAACTCTGATGGTACCCCTTATGATTTTACACATAAAACGCCGATGGTACCCCTTATGATTTTACTCATAAAACGCCGATGGTACCCCTTATGATTTTACACATAAAACGCCGATGGTACGCCTTATGATTTTACTCATAAAACGCCGATGGTACCACTTATGATTTTACTCATAAAACGCTGATGGTACCCCTTATGATTTTACTCACAAAACGCCGATGGTACCCCTTATGATTTTACACATAAAACGCTGATGGTACCCCTTATGATTTTACTCATAAAACGCCGATGGTACCCCTTATGATTTTACACATAAAACGCTGATGGTACCCCTTATGATTTTACTCATAAAACGCTGATGGTACCACTTATGATTTTACACATAAAACGCTGATGGTACCCCTTATGATTTTACTCATAAAACGCTGATGGTACCCCTTATGATTTTACTCATAAAACGCTGATGGTACCCCTTATGATTTTACACATAAAACGCCGATGGTACCCCTTATGATTTTACACATAAAACGCCGATGGTACCCCTTATGATTTTACACATAAAACGCCGATGGTACCCCTTATGATTTTACTCACAAAACGCCGATGGTACCCCTTATGATTTTACACATAAAACGCCGATGGTACCCCTTATGATTTTACACATAAAACGCCGATGGTACCCCTTATGATTTTACTCATAAAACTCTGATGGTACCCCTTATGATTTTACACATAAAACGCCGATGGTACCCCTTATGATTTTACTCATAAAACGCCGATGGTACCCCTTATGATTTTACACATAAAACGCCGATGGTACCACTTATGATTTTACTCACAAAACGCCGATGGTACCCCTTATGATTTTACTCATAAAACGCTGATGGTACCCCTTATGATTTTACTCACAAAACGCCGATGGTACCCCTTATGATTTTACACATAAAACGCTGATGGTACCCCTTATGATTTTACTCATAAAACGCTGATGGTACCCCTTATGATTTTACTCACAAAACGCCGATGGTACCACTTATGATTTTACTCATAAAAC
>NC_137104.1:437342-439842 GCF_949357685.1 Gobio gobio
AGACGCAAAACAACAACTTCACGCCGGTGTTAACTCCGCCCCACACCTGTCAATCAAAACTCATCCACCAATCAGATCCTCTGTCCAGTGACAAGAAGGGCATTATTGCATCCTGACAGGAAGCAGGAAGCGCGATTACGTCTTATATTCAAATATTTATATCACACACCTGTAGCAGAAGCACATCATTTAAATAATCTCAATAAAAATCTGTAAAAAAACAAAACATTACGTATAAAAAAACGGGTGACGCACTGCAAACAGAACACAAACAGGAAGTGATGTCACACGGACCCGCTGGGGCCAATCAGGTAGCCCGATCCCCTCCGTCTGCCGTGCGGGTGCTGGGTGCGGCTGCGGAGCGAGGTGTGGTTGCCGTGGTGATGGTGGTGAGGGGGCGGGGCAGGGGGCGGGTCTCTGAGAGAGGGCGGGACCACGGAGGACTTGATTGGGATGATCCGGGTGTCCATCACCTCACAGTCCACCTGCATCATCATCTCATAGCCGCCCTGAGACGAGTTATACACCGAATCTAGGCGGAAACAACACCGGTGTGAGGGGGCGGCACTCTCGCAATGCATGCTGGGAGTGACTGGGCGGCACTTCCTCACAGAATGCACAAAATAACACAAATTTAAAGGGACAGTTCACCCAATAATGCACTCCTGTCATTAATTCCTCGTGTTAAACCCGTCCGCCCTTCTTCAGACACACATGAAGATCTTTCTGATTTTTCAGTGGTTTAGGCTTAATGTGATGAAGAGATGGGAATACTTTAGTGCGCAAACACACACTTTATTCGCTCTAGCCTGTGGTATAAACGCAGTCTCTCATGTTTCCCAGTGTTTGCTGCCATCTAGTGGAAACAGCCAGAACTGTCTGCAGGGTGCTAGAGCACACAGGGCCTGAGATACACAATTACATTAGAACCAAAAAAAGCGCCTCTTTTTACAGCTCAGACAACATATGGGTCAAAGACAAGACGTCATGATTTTGGTCTCCACATCAAATTATGTTTACAAAAGTCATTTTATATACAGAAAAAACATGTTAAATGCAAGTAAACTGTCTACTTTACTATTTCAAATAACTTTTGTCAAAATAAAATGTCAACATTTAGGGGAAATAATGTTCCAAAGTGTAAAATTGTCATTCAGCGTAATGGTCCGGACTTTGATTTTGCCATTACATCTTTAAATAAATGTATAAAATAACAAGTACAAAATATATATTTGTATATATTTTCAAATATGTGTTGGCTGTGTTATATTAAAAGGACTATGTCTTACTTATTTTTTTAAGTATTTAAATAACCAGGGGACTTTTGTCCTGAAAATCCAGTTTGTAAGAGATCATTCAGTGTAACAGGATCATGAGGCCATTCTGAAATCATATAAAAAACATATCTGTGACATCATCAAAAGACCCTGAAGACCATGTGGAGCTGCAGAAAAGTGAATTCATTGCTCTTAAATATTTGATAATTCCACCTTTTCATGGGGTGGTATCCTAAGTTACAAAACCGCACATCATTCAGTGAAATGCCAAAAAAACATTTATATTGTTAGAATTTTTGAAAAATAAGTAGATGATGTGAATAATTATGATTAACTTTACTGGTCAAGCTCACTTTTTGATATAGATGGCCAGCTTATGGCCTGCAATATAAGCTTTTTTCATTCAGTGTAACAGATATATTGATGTAAAAAATTAAACAATATACTTATTCTAACCTGTAATCATTAAAATATATAAAATAATGTGATCATACAAAATTTTATTATATTTTAAATGATTTTCACTTCCTTAAGAAAACTTCTTGCTGGCAAATGGGTAAACCTAGTGGTGAAGGATAGTGGCAAACATTTAAAAATTACAATTAATTAGTATTTGTGGGCTGGACTTTGATACTTAAATAGAGTCTTTTAATATGCCATCAAATGATTCCTGTTTTAAATATGCCTAATAAGATTTTCTGATACATAAATATTGTTACACTGAATGACATTTTAGTGGGTGTCTTCTGTAAATCATGGTAAAAAATGTGTGATAGTCATTATTTTTTGCTAAGAAAATATAAAATTAAACAGGACACATTCTAATGTACAGGAAAAAACTAAATTTAAAGCTGTATTACACATTTATTTTTTTTATGCTTGAAAACCCCTGTTTCGTCTTTGACCCATATACTCACATGTTGATCACCTTTAGTAGTGGTTTGTGTAACTTTAAGGGTTAGAGGTCAATCATTTGAAGAACACTCTCTAACACTGACCTTTAACCAGACTACAGCATTCCTCACAATCAGGGGTCATTTTGACAGCAACATTTTGATTTAGTCTTTTGACTAAAAGGCCATTTAGTTTTAGTCATATTTTAGTGGCCTGAATTGTTTTTAGTTTTAGTCTAGTTTTATTCTCCTAAAATCTAATGAGAATTGTAACACATTAAGCATTTAAGCGTCACATAACCGACTGTCACTCAAACTGACATCATTTTG
>NC_137104.1:444842-497029 GCF_949357685.1 Gobio gobio
TCATATATGTAATTATTATACCCATAATCAATTACACATGTATCATTTTAGTTAATCAATAATTAATAGGCACTTAGTTGAAATTAATATAAATAGCCTATACGAAGGTCATACAAATAAGCTTTAAAATCAATAAATAAAGCTTTAAAAATGCCTTCATGTGAGTTTAAATGCTCAATTCTCTCTATATATCAACTAAACTAACTTCAGAGCTTTTACTTGCATTGACGTAGTGAATATTTTGTCCTCTTTTATAGACAGCTCTTTTCTTCTTGCTGTGTAATTTGTTTAAATTCTTAATATTTTTCAATCATGTAATATTCTGCAGAAGACAGAAGTGAATCTCAGTTTGACTGATCCACAGCGTGTGATTGGCTGTTCAGTACTGATGTCACAGCTAAACTCCTAAACTCAGGATCAAAGCCTGAGTTGACAGAGAAAGCTGATGATCAGCATCATGGGACCAACAGAGCCTGAATAGATTGGTTTGGTTTTGATAACTCGAAACTAATCCTGTAACCCTGAGTTTGTTAAACTAGCATCATGGAACCGGCCCCTGGTCTCCGCGTCAGCTCTGATCTGAGATCTGTGGTTTATAACAGAGTTCTGCACCGAACGCTTCCTCTAGGTCTCGCAGTAGCGATGTTATTAAAGGATTAGTTCACTTTTAAATAAACTTTTGCTGATAGTTTCCTCACCCCCATGTCATCAGAGATGTCCATGTCTTTCTTTCTGCAGTCGAAAAGAAATTGTTTTTTGATGAAAACATTACAGGACTTTTCTCCATATAATGGACTTTAATGGGCTCCAAACGGGTCAAATGTCAGTTTCAGTGCAGCTTTAAACGACCCCAGATGATGAATAAGGGTCTGATCTAGACAAACCATCAGCTTCTGAGAGAAACCCAGCAGTATTTATGCTATTATTTTACCTCTTATCAGACGAGCGTGATCATCTCTGAGCTCAGACATAACTTCTGCTAAGTGAGGTCAAAATACGAGCCTGGTCATAGATATATCAATAGTAGATGCCTCATTCTACTGATCCGTGCAGGCGCTAATGAGGCATCTACGTATATATCTATGACCACGCTCGTATTTTGACCTCACTTAGCGGAAGTTATATCTGAGCTCAGAGATGATCACGCTCGTCTGATAAGAGGTAAAATAATATCATAAATACTGCTGGGTTTCTCTCAGAAGCTGATGGTTTGTCTAGATCAGACCCTTATTCATCATCTGGGGTCGTTTAAAGCTGCACTGAAACTGACATTTGACCCGTTTGGGGCCCATTGAAGTCCATTATATGGAGAAAAACCCTGGACTGTTTTCATCCAAAACCTTCATTTCTTTCCGACTGCAGAAAGAAAGACATGGACATCTCTGATGACATGGGGGTGAGTAAACTATCAGCAAAAGTTTATTTAAAACTGAACTAATCCTTTAATACTGAGGTGAACTCAAGCGCGTTCTCACTGGATCGGTTTAGTAACAGTGTGGCGTGATGGAGATCGGCCCGTGTGGTTTACGCAGCCACAGCTCAAACGAGTAGTTCTGCTTTGGTTTCGTTTGCCGTCCGATGTTTCTCATATGTAACAGGAACTGCAGCTCTTATCAGTGGTGCACCAGTGCCTCCTCCAACCACATTCAGCCGCACCAGCGGGAAAACAGGTCGCAAAATGCCACCATTTAGTCGCAGTCTGGAGCCCTGCACTGAACGTTTATTGAACGCTTCAAACACTCAGAGATGCTAAAGTATGAAAGGAGCGCTAGACGAGAGAGAAACAATGAAGCGAGTGTGTGTTATTCTACACCCGATCAGACCTGAAGATCTCGATCACCTGGTTTGGTTTGTTTAATAACGGCTGAAGCTGGTTCTGCAGGACAGACTATCCTGTGTGTGTGTGTGTGTGTGTGGATCGATTCACTAGAGAGTGTGTTTGGTGAGTGTCACAGGCAGAGGTGGACAAATTACACAACTCCATTACTCGAGTAAAAGTAAAAGTACCACTTGTCAAATATTACTCTGTTACAAGTGAAAGTTGTTAAAAAGTATTTTTACTTAAGTAAAAGTACAGAAGTACTTGCTTTTAAAAGTACTTAAGTATGAAAAGTAAATTTCCTTTTTTATGTCAATGCATTATTTCATTATTGTTGCATTGTTGTATAAATGCACGCTATGCCATCATGGTTCAACATGCTAGCATACGACCACCTTGAACTAATTTAAATACTTAAATGTTACAAAGCTGCTGTCACTTTAAGGCTGAATGCACAAATCCTACACACTGATACACATCTGATATTCCCCCAACTGTTTACGTTCACTTGAGACATAATCAAATTTGTTTTTAGGTGAATACTTTCCAAAATGAAAATTGTGACATTTTGTGTGTATTGGTCTGTTTAAGTGCGAAAAACACACAAAAGAAAGCTCTATTCAGTTCAGTACTCGAACTCTGGCATCTGAGAGGCACAACAAAACAGACTGAACTGAGCTCTTTCATCAGGCTTTTTCAGATTCATCCATATGTCTATGCTTCTTTCTCCCAGACATTTACATTTTGCAAAACAAAAAAAAAAACACTTTTAAAGAAGAAGAAAAAATCAGCCACTGACTTGCAAAGCTGCTACAGAAACGACTTTTGACTTCGAGGATCTTGATAGAAATGTAGTGGAGTAAAAAGTACGATATTTGTCTTTCAGATATAGTGAAGTTAAAGTAAAAGTTTCCCTATAAAATAATACTTCAGTAAAGTACAGATACTCAAAAAGTGTACTTAAGTACAGTACTCAAGTAAATGTGCTTCGTTACGGTCCAGCTCTGGTCACAGGTTGGAAGCACAGATATCAGATGCTTATCGATCGCTGGGTATCCAATCAGGAGTCCAGATAAATAAAGGCTAATGCTTAATAAAGTCAGTGATGAGCAGAGAGCGAGTTCTGTGGTTTGATTAAACTGCTTCTTATTTAGTAATTGTTAGGCCTGTGGCGATAGTCCATCAATAAATTAAATCGCACTATAAAAAAAATTAGCTCAATTTTTCCGGCCGCGAAAATTTCCAGCGTCCGTTTTTATATCCATTTTTGCCGAGCGTTAATGATCACGCTCTTATACATGTAAATGATTCTGAGCGCGACAAGACAAGAGAACGCTCTGTATGTCAATGTCCTGTGTGTGTGTGTGTGTGTGTCCTGTGTGTGTGGCTGCGTCTCATGCTATTGAGGGACACTCTGACACACACACACACACACTTGACGCACAGACAGACTCGCGTCACATCGAGTTCTCTTTTGCTCATGAACAAACAATAACAACAACACAGAGAATGTTGAGTATTCTCATATTAGGGTCTTAAATGAGTTAAATAACGTCTTAAATGAACTTAAAGAGTTGTGAGATAATGAGATGCGCGGCTGTTCTTAAAGTGACAGTAGCACTGATGATGATGTCATTAATGTTCATCACAGAACAACGGGAACAGAGGAAAGTGTAGCTTTAATGATGATTCATCTATATTTCAGTTATTATTTATGCAGTTAAGAAAGGTGTTTGATAACTATTACATTTCTGTATATGTCTAACAGGGAAGGCCATGGGTAAATATAACATTTATTATAATGGGGTTATGTAGAGATTGTTTTAAGTTCACTTAAATTAAAAGTAGTTTTTTTTTTAAGTCTAATAAATGTTGAAATTGGCATCTCTGTGACGTCATTAATGTTTCATAGAGACATCAGAGATACTGGCCTTCATTCATAAAAACATGACAATACAACACATATTTAAAATGTGCTGTTAATAAATAGTTTCTACATTGATTTGGAGAGTAACTGAAATGATTACAATATCAAAACATTAAAAATGTATTAAATCGTGATTAATTACAGAAACAAAATGCGATTAATTAGTAAACACAATCATCTGCTGCAGTTTTCCAGCTGTTTATTCAAGAGCATTTGTTTGTGAACAGACTGAGTCCATTGCTTTTTTTGTTTTGGTTGTTTTGTTCATTTATTGTGGATATTTAAAATGCTTTCCGTTGTCAGTGTTAACCCTTAAACGCATACCTCGGGTCTTCAGTGACCCGGGACATCATTCACTACACTACCGTCCGCTTTCATTTTTTTTAAAGTTAGATATCAAACTTCTTAGTATTCTTCAAGAAATTCATTATAAACAATATAACACAAATAAAATTATAAATTTCCCATTGATTTTTGTACAAATTGTATAGGGTCGCTAACAACCTGGGGTGTGTCACTTAATGAAGAAGCTGTTGGTGATCAAAATATAGATTTTGAAGATGTTGAAAATGATGGTTTTGATAATATGTGAGGTCGTGAATATGAGCCAGATGCTGAATGTTCTGGGAAATGTGCTCAAACTGAACACTTCCCAGCGCCAAAATATACAAAATATGCTTTATTTTATTCTTCTGTAATTGTTACTCTAATATCAGGAGAGTTTTATATTATCGCGACAGGTAGAGATCCATCCGTGTTAGATATATATCTGGGTCGCTGAAGACCCGAAAATGTAATAATGGTTGGCGAAACATTCATGCATTTAAGGGCAGGGATGGCTCGATACCACAACTTTGTCTTCGCTACGATTCCACAATCTAATACCGAAGTACTGATATTAAATCAATACCACACAGGGTCTGAATTTTGTTGTAGGTATTGCGCATAATTTTACTCACTCTCGCAAGTTTTGGGTTTCTGAAGCGGGAAATTACCGCAAATGTTTATTATTAAATGAATCAACAAAGATTAATCACATCAAATCAGGCATTTGGAAACTTTCTTGTAAGTAATTTCAGCATTATTGCGCGTCTCCATTCTCTCAAAATGAGCAAATTGCTTCTGGCTTCAAAAGACATCACACCTGCACTATAAAAGCATCTGCGCGCTCAAACACTTTCACTGTCGTTTCGGGACAGCTGAGGGAAATCACTGCCCACGTCTTTTTAAACCTCGCCAATTTGAACATGCAAGCGATTTTATAGAATTTCATAATACATGGTATGAGAGCTTTCCTTTGAGAGAGTTTTCTTTGTGCTCATACCAACAACACACACACACACACACAAGCCTAGAGCTCGCGTTTCCTAATTAAGCTGTTTTTCATCAGTCAAATACACACAAAATTATGTCAAAAATGTCCATCTTTAGTGAGTCGTCACATAAACACAGTCGGTTATGTCTTTCGCGGATGTAAATAGTGCAATAGTATGCGTGCAAATCTAAACATCACTGGTTGAAACGAACGCTGGAGATTTCTTTATATTTAAACGATACGATCTTATGTATGTGCGTTAATCAGTGTTGAAAGAAAAGTCTAAATTAGATGGTTTGAATGATCTAATCTCACCTGTCGAACTCTTACAAGACAGGAATGGCGAGTGAGCGATGCTTGGCGAGGTTTGATGGTTCTTCAGCAGTTTTATAAGCAAAGTAATTCCAAATTTCACGTCTAATCCTTTCTTTATTAATGAGTTTTGTGCGTGTTGAGTGAGAATCAACTGCTGTATTCATCTTGTTCCTCTATGGCACCACATTTGCCGTTTCGCATCAGTTTGTGTAGCGCACATCTAGCGGTGAACTTCGGAACAGCAGCATATACAGAAATGAGCAAAATCATGATATCGTACCGTTTTAAATAAAATATAATACTGGTATTTTCCCAGTACCGGTATACCTCGCATCCCTATTTAAGGGTTAAATAGTCTTTAGAAATAAACGTTTATTGATCTCTGAAAAGGTGAACCTACATTATTATGCCATTATCATTATTTTAGATGAAAATGGTCTCAGAACGACAATATTATCGTTTATCGCAATCATTTCTTGGCCAATTTATCGTCCAGCAGAATGTGTTATCGTGCCATCGTCTTGTTTCCGTCACTGGTGTGTTTACCTGGAGGGGCCGAAGGTGAAGGTGATGAAGAGGAACACGGCCATCACACACACGGCTCTCTTATTGCTCCCCGACTCTGTGGCCTGCGTCACACAACACATGATCAGTTAGAGCCATGAGGGAAGCCTGAAGGGCTGAGGTGTGTGTAAAGCCTGAAGGGCTGAGGTGTGTGTAAAGCCTGAAGGGCTGAGGTGTGTGTAAAGCCTGAAGGGCTGAGGTGTGTGTAAAGCCTGAAGGGCTGAGGTGTGTGTAGCCTGAAGGGCTGAGGTGTGTAAAGCCTGAAGGGCTGAGGTGTGTGTAAAGCCTGAAGGGCTGAGGTGTGTGTAAAGCCTGAAGGGCTGAGGTGTGTGTAAAGCCTGAAGGGCTGAGGTGTGTAAAGCCTGAAGGGCTGAGGTGTGTGTAAAGCCTGAAGGGCTGAGGTGTGTGTAAAGCCTGAAGGGCTGAGGTGTGTGTAAAGCCTGAAGGGCTGAGGTGTGTGTAAAGCCTGAAGGGCTGAGGTGTGTAAAGCCTGAAGGGCTGAGGTGTGTGTAAAGCCTGAAGGGCTGAGGTGTGTAAAGCCTGAAGGGCTGAGGTGTGTGTAAAGCCTGAAGGGCTGAGGTGTGTAAAGCCTGAAGGGCTGAGGTGTGTAAAGCCTGAAGGGCTGAGGTGTGTGTAAAGCCTGAAGGGCTGAGGTGTGTGTAAAGCCTGAAGGGCTGAGGTGTGTGTAAAGCCTGAAGGGCTGAGGTGTGTAAAGCCTGAAGGGCTGAGGTGTGTAAAGCCTGAAGGGCTGAGGTGTGTGTAAAGCCTGAAGGGCTGAGGTGTGTGTAAAGCCTGAAGGGCTGAGGTGTGTGTAAAGCCTGAAGGGCTGAGGTGTGTAAAGCCTGAAGGGCTGAGGTGTGTGTAAAGCCTGAAGGGCTGAGGTGTGTAAAGCCTGAAGGGCTGAGGTGTGTGTAAAGCCTGAAGGGCTGAGGTGTGTGTAAAGCCTGAAGGGCTGAGGTGTGTGTAAAGCCTGAAGGGCTGAGGTGTGTGTAAAGCCTGAAGGGCTGAGGTGTGTGTAAAGCCTGAAGGGCTGAGGTGTGTGTAAAGCCTGAAGGGCTGAGGTGTGTGTAAAGCCTGAAGGGCTGAGGTGTGTAAAGCCTGAAGGGCTGAGGTGTGTGTAAAGCCTGAAGGGCTGAGGTGTGTAAAGCCTGAAGGGCTGAGGTGTGTGTAAAGCCTGAAGGGCTGAGGTGTGTAAAGCCTGAAGGGCTGAGGTGTGTAAAGCCTGAAGGGCTGAGGTGTGTGTAAAGCCTGAAGGGCTGAGGTGTGTGTAAAGCCTGAAGGGCTGAGGTGTGTGTAAAGCCTGAAGGGCTGAGGTGTGTAAAGCCTGAAGGGCTGAGGTGTGTAAAGCCTGAAGGGCTGAGGTGTGTGTAAAGCCTGAAGGGCTGAGGTGTGTGTAAAGCCTGAAGGGCTGAGGTGTGTAAAGCCTGAAGGGCTGAGGTGTGTGTAAAGCCTGAAGGGCTGAGGTGTGTGTAAAGCCTGAAGGGCTGAGGTGTGTAAAGCCTGAAGGGCTGAGGTGTGTGTAAAGCCTGAAGGGCTGAGGTGTGTGTAAAGCCTGAAGGGCTGAGGTGTGTAAAGCCTGAAGGGCTGAGGTGTGTAAAGCGGGTGTTCACCTCTTTCCCAGCGAGCCGCAGTCTCAGAGTCTGGTTCTCCCTCCGCAGGCGCTCGTTCTCCTGCTGGGCCTCCCTCAGCTGAGCCTCCAGGTTCTGCAGGTACTCCTTCTTCTTCTTGCGGCTCTGACAGGCCGACTCGCGGTTCTTGATCATGCGCTGCTGCCGCTTCAGCACCTTCATCTGAGGAACAGGGGTCATTTTCACAGCAAATTTTCATTTAGTTTGAGTCATAGTCTTTGACTAAGGGCGTTTTCACACCTGCCTTGTGTGGTCCGGATCAAAATTGCATGTGTGAAACCTCATCTCAGTCCGGATCAAACTGAACAAAGGTTCGGTTTGTTTCTACAGGGAGTGCAGAATTATTAGGCACGTTGATTTTCTGATCATATTTTTTTTCCAGGCACATTTGACCAATTCCAAACCACAGTAATCCTAATAACTACTATTGATTTAGTATTTAATAATGTATAAGTGATATATAATTGTTCATGAAGGCTGGAAATGAAAATCACCTTATATTCAGGTGTGCAGAATTATTAGGCATGTTTTCTTTTACAGATAAATTGAGCCAAAAAAGAGATTTAACTCAGACTGAAAAGTCAAAAAGTATTAAATGCCCATGAGAAGGATGCAATACTAATGCAATACTAGACATTGCAGTTAAGGCGTGACCATTGGACAGTGAAATGCTCGTTGGGTCAGCAGGGTCAGACAAAAACATGTGGCGGAGAAAAGACACCTGTTAACTGCAAAAGAATGAAGAATTAAGGTGAAGAATTAAGGGTGAAACCATCAGGAACCCTTTAGTCTCCAGCGCCACCATTTTCCAGAGCTGAACCTACCTGGAGTCTCCAGAAGTGAAGGTGTCAGGATCTCAGAGACTTCAGTTAGGGAAAGAATCCTAAAAAATGACCCCCACTAGATAAGAGTCACAAGCTGAAGTGTTGTAAAATACATGAAGAAGGTTTTTTTATAGGCTTTATGGACAGATAGGTTGAGAGTGACTCTTGAAGGACCAGCACCACATCCTCTAGCTCCACTGTTTGAAGAATTCATCTTCCAGAATCTGGCAGTACGTTTTGGGAGTTCATTTTTAGTCCATCTCTGCAAAACGGACTTCAGGATGGACTAAAATGAACTCCCAAAACGTACTGCCAGATTCTGGAAGATGAATTCTTCAAACAGTGGTACTAGAGGATGTGGTGCTGGTCCTTCAAGAGTCATTCTCAACCTATCTGTCCATAAAGCCTATAAAAAAACCTTCTTCATGTATTTTACAACACTTCAGCTTGTGATTCTTATCTAGTGGGGGTCATTTTTTAGGATTCTTTACCTAACTGAAGTCTCTGAGATCCTGACACACACACACACACACACACACACACACACACACACAGACACAGACACACTCACATCTATGTCAGGCAGGCCGGCCGTGGGGATGATGGGTTTGCTCGGGGCTGATGGGCTGCTGCAGTGAGGCATGCTGGGAGACAGAGGCTCCATCTTCACTATAGCGGGAGCAGAACCCAAACACACGGACTGAGACAGAACCACTGCAGGAGAGAGAGAGAGAGAGAGAGAGAGAGAGAGAGAGAGAGAAGGCTGTCTGTTATAGGTTATGCCATAATTAATAAAGCTTCTGCAGGTGTAATGAAGCTCAATGTAAACTGGTGATGTTCCCCTGCACTGGGTGGGCGGAGTCAGAGGATCTCACCAGGCGTGGCGCTCTGGTCCATCGCAGGAACCGGAACCGGAACCGGAAGGCTCTGCAGGATCAGGGCTTTGGCTGGACTGGGGCTGGGCGGCACACACACCGGTTTGGGCTGGAGCAGGGGTTTGCTGCTCAGGATGCTGCTGGCCTTCAGTGTGGCTGCGGAGGACAGGAGAGGTCAGAGGTCATGGAGCGGGCAGAGAGCGCTCACATCAAGTCAAGTCAGCTTTATTTATAGAGGACTTTTATAAGCTTTACAGTGTTAAACAGGAAAATAATGCAACAATTTTATTCAGCCATTCTGGAGAAAACGCTGATGTCATCAGTTCATTTCAATTATCATACAGTGACAGTGTGGGCTTTAGAACAGTCATTTAGTTTATATGGTTAATTTAGTTTAATAATTAGATGTATTTGGATATTTAGTTGAAAAATGTAGAAAGATGTAGTGTCCCCAACTGAGCACGCCAAGCCAGAGGCGATCACTTCAGCTCTACACACACACACACACAGTGTCACGTTACTGAGGAGAGAGTCACCTGACCCGTTTGCTCACTGTGTGTGTGTGTGTGTGTGTGTGTGTGTGTGTGTGTGTGTGTACAGGTTTGGCTGCTTTAGTTGTGTACTTGAGACGGCCAAATGTCATTAACCTGATATAAAATCAATGGAAGTCTATGCAATGTCCTCACTAATAATGTAACAAACAGGTGTGTGCGTGCGTGTGTGTGTGTGTGTGTGAGAGAGTGTGTAGACCAGTGGTTTGTGCGTCGAGGCTGCTGAGTGTGTGTGTGTGTGTGTGAGAGAGAGAGTGTGTAGACCTGTGGTTTGTGCGTCGAGGCTGCTGAGTGTGTGTGTGTGTGTGTGTGAGAGAGAGAGTGTGTAGACCTGTGGTTTGTGCGTCGAGGCTGCTGAGTGTGTGTGTGTGTGTGTGTGTGAGCAGACCTGTGGTTTGTGCGTCGAGGCTGCTGAGTGTGTGTGTGTGTGTGTGTGTGAGAGAGTGTGTAGACCTGTGGTTTGTGCGTCGAGGCTGCTGAGTGTGTGTGTGTGTGTGTGAGAGAGAGAGTGTGTAGACCTGTGGTTTGTGCGTCGAGGCTGCTGAGTGTGTGTGTGTGTGTGTGTGAGAGAGAGAGTGTGTAGACCTGTGGTTTGTGCGTCGAGGCTGCTGAGTGTGTGTGTGTGTGAGCAGACCTGTGGTTTGTGCGTCGAGGCTGCTGAGTGTGTGTGTGTGTGTGTGAGCAGACCTGTGGTTTGTGCGTCGAGGCTGCTGAGTGTGTGTGTCTGCACGATCTGATGCTGTGGAGCGACACTGGCCACGGTCACTTCAACACTCGCCAGCGGCGGCGACAGGACGTCTCCATACATGTAGGGCGGAGTGGGGGGGTTCTCACTCTTCACCATCACCTGACGGACACACACACACACACACACACACGAGTGAGGAGGGAAGACAGACCTAGATCATGTTCGCTCAGCTGCATTGACAGCAAACACACACATCGAGTGATCATGTGAGCAAGTGTTGAGTTAGTGATCATGTGACCGTGATGGCGGCACAGGTCTCAGAACAGTGAGGACGCACCTGAGCTTCAGGTAAGGAGAGTATGGAGCTGTCAGAGGTCAGAGACGACGCTGGGGACGGAGGTTCAGTCTTCACCTGGAAAACTGCATCACACACACACACACACACACACACACACACACACACACACAGGTTACTCAAACACTGCTGTAGTAAGCGGAGCTGTGGATCAGAGGCAGATTTACTCACACATGTCCACTGGCAGAGGTTGAGTAATCCTCAGCTCATCCTTCAGGACTGACATTTCACCTGCAAATAAAGCCAGAGTTTATTTCCCAGAATGCAGCAGCGGCTGCTGATTAAACACACGCTCTGATGTTTGCAGGTCAGAGTCCTCCAGAGACAGACACACAGTCATTAATGTCATCTATTATTATTATTATTATTAATGTGCAGTCTGTAGCGGTTGCCATGGTGACGGTTATCTGCTGAACTCGGCGGGGTCGTGGCGGGGTCACACCTGAGAGGCTGATGTCCAGGTTCTTCCATGGGGACGTGGGGTCATCAGGGTCAAGCGTGAGGACGAGATCCCGCTCCAGCTGAGACACACACACACACACACACACACACACACACACACACACACACACACACGTCATGATGAACGAGATCACGTCTGATAGCAATCAAAACTTTGGCGAAATTGCAGGACGTGTTTGATCAAATTAAAAGCCGTTTCCAAGTTTAAGGCAGGTGTGTGTGTGTGTGTGTGTGTGAGTGTGTGTGTGTGTGTGAGAGAGTGTGTGTGTGTGTGTGTGTGTGTGTGTATGACGAACCGACTTGCACAAATAGCCTAGATCTCAAAATGACCGGTTTGGAGAATATTCACTTAAACACAGTTTCTCTTAAATGGGTGTAAATATTTGGGTATAAATGCATTTGGTCTTAAAGGGGCAGCGTCTGATTAACTGCTGACGACTGAGCCATTAATCAAATCAAACAACACAAGGCAAAGAGAAAATTACTTGAGCTCTTTTATGATTGCTTTTTTTAATTCTTTGATTAATAAAATGTTACAAAGAACATCATGTAATAATATATCACAATATTAGGCTACTGTTTTTTTCTGTATTTTTGTAAAATAAAAATGTGCATCTAAACTAGGAGGAACGAGAGCGAGCTGATGCAGGAGCACATGACCCGATCACATGACCCGATCACATGACCCGATCACATGACCCTGAACATGAGGAGTGTTTATTCTAAGCTTTCAGCGACTGCATTAGTGTTTAACACACACCCTGTCATGAGCTTTAACAGACGAGTGTGTGTCCTCAGGGCAAAACATTTTACAGGTCATTACCTCATTTAGCATGAAAACACGTCCTGACAGTCAGTGTGAGTGTGTGTGTGTGTGTGTGTGTGTGTGTGTGTGTGTGTGTGTGAGAAAGTGAGTGAGTGAGTGTGTGTGTGTATGAGTGTGTGTATGTGTGCGCGTATGTGTGTGCGTGTGAGAGAGTGTGTGTGTGTGTGTGTGTGTGTGTGTGTGTGAAAGTGAGTGAGTGTGTGTGCGTGTGTGTTTGTGTGAGTGAGTGAATGTGTGTGAAAGTGAGTGTGTGTGTGTGTGTGTGTGTGTGCGTTTGAGAGTATGTGTGTATGTACCGATGTGTTATACTTCAGTTCTCCAGTGAAATCCTCCTCCATATCCTCACACTGATACAGACAGGCATCTGAAACACACACACACAGTATATATTATATACAAGCCCTCTGAGATGAGATCTTCAGGTGAACGAGTAACACACACACACACACACACACACACACACACACACACACACACACACACACACACACACACACACACACACACACACACACACACACACACACACACACACACACACACACACACACACACACACACACACACACACACACACACACACACACACACACACACACACACACACACACACACACACACACACACACACACAGTTTGTGTTTCATGAACCCACTATTGTTAATAATAATCAAATGTAAAGATTATAATGCAGTGATTGGCCTCAGCTGCAGGTTTGGTTCATGGGTTATAACGCTTTAAAGGCACAATATGTAAGATTTCTGGATGAATATCCTCTAGATCAGGGTTATTTTACACTCTAAAAAACAGGTTCAATATGGCACCAAAAACGGTTCTGGGCTCGTAATCTCAGGGCCGTGTTTCTCCACTTTGGAGGTATGGAAGCGTTCCGAGCCCTGTCCCCAATCGCCACAACAAAAGGGGAATTAGGCTTTCAGTTTACCTCTTAATATTTATTTTATTAACATCACATTTTTAACCTGTTCATGTTTAAAATATTCTAGCTGACCCCCCCAGAGTGAGTTTTTTTAAGGCAACCGTTAGGTTTAGGTTTCCATTAGAGGCTGGCTGATATTATCGACTGATATTAGGCATTTTCCAAACTATCGATATCGGCATTTATGATGGCCGATAAATGAATATTTAAAAAAATTATAAAAACGGACAAAACACCGCTCAACCACATTATGAGTGTTGGCGTTTCATAGTTTTTATACATTTTATTTATCAGAACTTTAATATATTTTTATGTTCCTCTGTTCTGTTGTGACAATAAAACAAAACTGCATTATCAGATTATTTTCGAGAGGCTGAGGATCATGAATAACTAATGTAAGGGAAATCTATAAATGAGTCCTGTCAGTCGCATTTACCTCGCGTGAATTTATCAGTTTCTCCTGAAATGCACGTAAGCGACCGGTGAACTGGGAGAAGAATAGAGTTAACTTTATAGTTACTTACACTATGTGTATCTGATATGAATAAAACGTCGGAAAATTATTTTTGAATGGATTGTTATTGCTGCTTCCAGTGACACCAGTGTGTATTTTACTCTATTGTTTTACTAGTAGGTTGTGTATTTAAATGTTTGAAACCTAAAATAATAATTATGTGGTTGAAAACAATGCATGATATGTCAAGTCACCTTCATTTATATAGCGCTTTTTACAACACGGATCGCTTCAAAGCAGCTTTATAGTGATAATAGGGAATACATTTTGCTTTAGAAGAAAAGCTAAAGTAGATTTTTTATTATTATTATTATTATCATCAAGCACTGAGGCCCTAGCCCGGCCCATGTCCGACAGATTATCAAAATGTTATCAATTATCACAGTCCGACTGAAGCCCGTGGTTTTTTTTCTATTTTTTATCCTCCCTATTACACATCGTTGCAGACATTATAATAGTTCAGTTTTGTTTTTAATGACAAAGTAGTTATATTTTGTTTCGTTTCTTTATGAAGTTAATTTAGAAAAATGGTTTGAAGCATTTTTTTGTTTGTTAAATTAAAGTTTTTGTTTTTTAAAGTAACGACCAAGCGGCCGACAGTGAGTTAGCCGCATGTTTGATCAATTTAGCCTCTCAAATCAACACTGGACTTCTTGCTTATAATAAAATCCATAGATATGAAACTTTACAAGCATCACAATGTTAATTTAAACGTTTAGCCTAAAAAAGACATTTTTGACAAGCTGAGACAGGCTGCTCGCAAAAAAAACAGGCTAATCAAAAAAAAAAAAAAAACATGCAGGTTGTCTTGCCTTACACCTCTCTACAAAATGAATATAAATCCGATCTTCAATTCCCGGCCTGCGCTATATGCACATTTAACGAGTTCACGTCAACGAAAGCAACAGATATGAGCTGCATTACTGTATATTCATCAGCTCATTTCAAGATCAAAGACCGCAACATCTCAGGTGCACCGAAATAAAAACCCCACATGTGGGGCCGCTCAAAAGGCTAATAGAGATGGGCTCAAAATGACCACATTTCCTCCCGTTTGTCGCGCCCCACTCGTCATGTCTCTATTCCCCACATTTTGAGTAACACTGTCATAGGGGAACCTTTAAGTGCTATATAGCACCCTAGTCAAAGAAGCGCTGAAGAAACTCTGAAGCACCAAAATTGGTGCTATATAGCACTAAAAAAGGTTCCCCTATGATTACGAGCCAAGAACCATTTTTGGTACCATTTAGAACCTTTTTTTTTTTTGAGTGTAGTGCATTATCCCAAATGTGTCCCAGAATGTTTAAATCAGTGATTTTCCCCAGGACACGGCCCGTGTGTGTGTGTGTGTGTGTGTGTGTGTGTGTGCCGCCCATCAGTGACATCATCCCATCAGTGTTATTGTGCAGTAACCATGGCAACACTAGCGGCGCTTTAAAGGATTAGTTCAGTTTTAAATAAACTTTTGCTGATAGTTTCCTCACCCCCATGTCATCAGAGATGTCCATGTCTTTCTTTCTGCAGTCGGAAAGAAATGAAGTTTTTGGATGAAAACAGTCCAGGACTCTTCTCCATATAATGGACTTCAATGGGCTCCAAACGGGTCAAATGACAGTTTCAGTGCAGCTTTAAACGACACCAGATGATGAATAAGGGTCTGATCTAGACAAACCATCAGCTTCTGAGAGAAACCCAGCAGTATTTATGCTATTATTTTACCTCTTATCAGACGAGCGTGATCATCTCTGAGCTCAGACATAACTTCCGCTAAGTGAGGTCAAAATACGAGTCTGGTCATAGATATATCGATCGTAGATGCCTCATTCTACTGATCCGTGCAGTCGCTAATGAGGCATCTACGTATATATCTATGACCACGATCTAATTTGACCTCACTTAGCGGAAGTTATGTCTGAGCTCAGAGATGATCACATTCGTCTGATAAAAGGTAAAATAATAGCATAAATACTGCTGGGTTTCTCGCAGAAGCTGATGGTTTGTCTAGATCAGACCCTTATTCATCATCTGGTGTCGTTTAAAGCTGCTCTGAAACTGACATTTGACCCGTTTGGAGCCCATTGAAGTCCATTAAAAGGAGAAAACCCATGGACTGTTTTCATCCAAAACCTTCATTTCTTTCCGACTGCAGAAAGAAAGACATGGACATCTCTGATGACATGAGGGTGAGGAAACTATCAGCAAAAGTTTATCTAAAAGTGAACTAATCCTTTAATATCTGCTGTGTTTTATTAGCCACTGTTTGGATCATTGATGGACAGAAACTCCTCATTGTTCTCCAGCTCAACACAGTTAGTCTGATTGTGTAAATCTGCTGTTGTTCATTTACCACAAGAGTAGCTTAACAACATCACTTTAACACACTCACATGTGTGTGAGAGGATCAAACACACACGCATGAGCGGAAGAATAAAAGCTCCGCCCACTCAAGAGTCAAGACATGCCTCTGAGTCGAGGAATTACACACTGTACCTTTAACACAATACAGAACCAATGCACTCTAACCAATCAAAACACCATAGCAACACCCTGGCAACCACCCACACATCCCTAGTCGGTACTATAGTATACTTGATTAATATATTTGCCGTTATATAATGTGTGTTGGAGAGTTATTAATGATCATTACTATGAGAAAACTAGTTATAAGTGGTCTTGAGGTAAACTGATCCGGAGGCGCGTCATCAGTCCAGGCCACTCCCCCTCACTCTTGATGCGCGTTCACGGTGAGCTCAGGAGTGAACCCGCAGTGTTTATCGGTCAGTGTTTAACCCGCTGTCCGGCTCAACTTACCCCAGTCGTCGCTGGTCAGCAGGTTATCTGCGCAGAAGCGGCTGTCCGGCTCCGACAGCAGCAGCTCCGCGGTCATCATCGCGCACATCCTCCGGGATCACACTCACACACACACACACACACTCACACACACACACACACACACACACACACACACACACACACACAGGCGTGGCCGCTTTCACACACACCAGCTGACTTCCACACGCGCAGGGCAGTCCATCCGTTAATAAACACCGGAACCGAGGCGCGGATCGCTGTATTGGCGCAGTTTAACGGTTTAATTCGCCATCGCGCGCCGTCGCTCGACTGACATACAGACAAGGAAACTCATTTCCCTAACAAGCCCTGCCTCTTTTTGTTCGGATCAGCCAATCGGACTGCAGAACACTCTGGAACTCCAGGAATGCCATTGGATGAGCGATGAGCCAATCTCTCGCGGGAGGGCGGGCTGTAGTCGCAGATTGACGGCTGCACAAGCCAATGAAAAGACGTTATGAATTCACTGGTGATTGACGGATTTTTTGACCAGTGAAATGATAGAAAACACGAGTTTGGTGTTTATTCCGCGATGCTAACTCTATCCTTTCTCTGTTTTATATTCTTCCTTTCTGCATCAGGTGTAGTTCTGTCATTTACATTTGAGCTGATGTTGAATTCGACAGCTATAATGATAAAGCAGTGTGTGTGTGTGTGTGTGTGTGTGTGTGTGTGTGTGTGTGTGTGTGTGTGTGTGTGTGTGTGTGTGTGTGTGTGTGTGTGTGTGTGTGTGTGTGTGTGAGTGAGATGCTCTTGACTCTGGGACTCTTATACAACTCTCACAGTGTCACGTGGAGTCGAGCATGAGAACAGAGCAACACACACACACACACACACACACACACACGAACGGGCCGCTGATTATGCAGTTTCGCCCACAATTACCTTCAGGAAACCCAGAAAGCATTTGGACACTCAGTAGAGTTTAGATTCTCTGCCCGAACTGGATCTGAACCCGATATTTCCCGCCATTATCCTCGGGTCGGGCCGATATTTCCCGCCATTATCCTCGGGTCGGGCCGATATTTCCCGCCATTATCCTCGGGTCGGGCCGATATTTCCCGCCACTATCCTCGGGTCGGGCCGATATTTCCCGCCACTATCCTCAGGCCGGGCCGATATTTCCCGCCATTATCCTCAGGTCGGGCCGATATTTCCCGCCATTATCCTCAGGTCGGGCCGATATTTCCCGCCACTATCCTCAGGTCGGGCCGATATTTCCCGCCATTATCCTCAGGTCGGGCCGATATTTTCCGCCACTATACTCAGGTCGGGCCGATATTCCCCGCCACTATACTCAGGTCGGGCCGATATTTCCCGCCATTATCCTCAGGTCGGGCCGATATTTCCCGCCACTATACTCAGGCCGGGCCGATATTTCCCGCCATTATCCTCAGGTCGGGCCGATATTTCCCGCCATTATCCTCAGGTCGGGCCGATATTTTCCGCCACTATACTCAGGTCGGGCCGATATTCCCCGCCACTATACTCAGGTCGGGCCGATATTTCCCGCCACTATCCTCGGGTCTGGCCGATATTTCCCGCCACTATACTCAGGTCGGGCCGATATTTCCCGCCACTATACTCAGGTCGGGCCGATATTTCCCGCCATTATCCTCAGGTCGGGCCGATATTTCCCGCCACTATCCTCAGGTCGGGCCGATATTTCCCGCCACTATCCTCAGGTCGGGCCGATATTTCCCGCCGCTATCCTCGGGTCGGGCCGATATTTCCCGCCGCTATCCTCGGGTCGGGCCGATATTGATACGAAGCTCGATATGAAAAAGCTAGCTAATGCCATGGCTATCAGTGGAAGACCGCTAACATTTTTATGTTCCTCTGTTCTGTTGTGACAATAAAACCAACAAGTTTATTTTTAAACTGCATTATCATATTATTTTAGAGATTCATGAATAACTACAAATAACTAATGTAAAGGAAAGTTTTTTTTACGCGTTTCTGTTTTATATATATATATATATATATCGGCCGATATATTGGATTTTTAAAACACGGAATATTTGTATCGGTATCGGCCTTAAAAGTCCTTTATCGGTCGGGCTCTACTTCTTATTCATTAGATCCAGGCGATTGGCTGAAGAAACACTGAATAAAATTAAGATGCAATTTATACAAAACGAAATTCACTTTAAAGAAATGCTTTCTACAAAATTAAATTAATATTAAACAAAATATAATAACCACCAAAATCATCTCGCATCTTTGCACTTTTCATAATCAGATGGAATTTAAAAATAACATTATAATATTTAAACATAAATATGAAACAAAACAAAAAAAATTACAGGCTCGCTCTCGTCAGAACACACACGTATTAAAAAATGTGTGATTAGCTTTATAACATATGAAACTGGCGGAGGCTTCGGCTTCATCCCGTCTTTTAATCAGTGTGTTCTTCAATCCGTCAGAAGCAGAGGTGTGTGTGTTGATCTGAGCTCTCATTGGTCTGTCACCGCTCCTCAATGTCAACATATTTGAGAAAACCAATCAAATCAGAGTAGGCGGGCTTTATGTTCACAGAAGCTGCTGAGGCGGAGCGCGAGTTTGAGAAAGGGTGAGATATGAGTAGCTAAACTAAACATTTCATATCTGACAGCAGCTTCTGTAAGGCAGAAATTTTAAACAAATGAAAATAATATTCAGGAAAATTAATAAACTTTTGTCTAATTTCACCATTTTGATTTGAAATAGGCCGGTGTAATGTCATTTATAAAATAATTAACAAACAAGAAATATTAAAGGGTTAGTTCACCCAAAAAAGAAAATGATGTCATTAATGACTCGCCCTCATGTCGTTCCACACCCCATAGCTTGAACTCGAACCAGAATCTCACACACACACACAATTCCTCCCAAACATCAATCACAACTCTCCAGCCGACCAATCAGGGCACAGTGTGCTTTTCAGAAGGTGGGGCTTCATAGAGACAGGAAGTAAACAGAGCGTTACTGACAGACTGGGACGAGAGGAGCCGCAACAATGGAGGATAAGAGGAGATAATCAACATTACAGCAGGAAAACCTGCTCTAGTGGAGCCAGAGACACATCACGACTCTGAGAAGGGCAGAATATGGGCTGTTCAATTAATCAATTAAACACAAGTATTATGTCAGTTTGGTAATTCTACTTGTGTGTGTGTGTCTCTTTGTGTGTGTGTTTTTCTGTGTGTGTCTGTGTGTGTGCGTGTGTGTGTGTGTGTTTGTCTGTGTGTGTCTGTGCGTGTGTGTGTGCGTGTGTGTCTGTGTGCGTGTTTGTGTGTGCGTGTGTGTCTGTGTGTGTGTGTGTGTGTGTGTGTGTGTGTGTGTGTGTGTGTGTGTGTGTGAGAGAGAGATTGATGAACAGGAGACAGAACGTTACACCTGAAGACTTCATGAACACACACACTCTCTTTAATGCATTCACCTGTACAGTAGAAGCGCAGTATTGTCATATATGAGTGCACAGAAACAGAAAATCAATCACAGCTTCATTTGCCATCAGAGCTTATAACCAAACAAACAAAGCAGGAGTCATCGAATATAGCAGGATTAATATATCAAATATATCATATACACCACCGTTCAAAAGTGTGTGTGGATGTGAAGTGTGTGTTGATGTGAAGTGTGTGTTGATGTGAAGTGTGTGTGGATGTGAATCAGCGCGTGTGTTTGGCGATGGTTGCGTATGTCGCGTCCGCTGGAGCTGGAGCTGGAGCCGCTGCTCTGGAGCACCGAATGAACCGGAGACTGGAATACTGGATCGGCAGTGCCTGGAGAACAACAACAATAAATCATTAAATCATATTCATCTTTTCCTTAGAGAAGCTCAGACTCAGAGAAGCTCAGACTCAGAGAAGCTCAGACTTAGAGAAGCTCAGACTCAGAGAAGCTCAGACTTAGAGAAGCTCAGACTCAGAGAAGCTCAGACTCAGAGAAGCTCAGACTCAGAGAAGCTCAGACTCAGAGAAGCTCAGACTCAGAGAAGCTCAGACTCAGAGAAGCTCAGACTCAGAGAAGCTCAGACTTAGAGAAGCTCAGACTCAGAGAAGCTCAGACTTAGAGAAGCTCAGACTCAGAGAAGCTCAGACTTAGAGAAGCTCAGACTCAGAGAAGCTCAGACTTAGAGAAGCTCAGACTCAGAGAAGCTCAGACTCAGAGAAGCTCAGACTCAGAGAAGCTCAGACTTAGAGAAGCTCAGACTTAGAGAAGCTCAGACTTAGAGAAGCTCAGACTTAGAGAAGCTCAGACTCAGAGAAGCTCAGACTTAGAGAAGCTCAGACTTAGAGAAGCTCAGACTCAGAGAAGCTCAGACTTAGAGAAGCTCAGACTCAGAGAAGCTCAGACTTAGAGAAGCTCAGACTCAGAGAAGCTCAGACTTAGAGAAGCTCAGACTTAGAGAAGCTCAGACTTAGAGAAGCTCAGACTTAGAGAAGCTCAGACTTAGAGAAGCTCAGACTCAGAGAAGCTCAGACTTAGAGAAGCTCAGACTTAGAGAAGCTCAGACTTAGAGAAGCTCAGACTCAGAGAAGCTCAGACTTAGAGAAGCTCAGACTCAGAGAAACTCAGACTTAGAGAAGCTCAGACTCAGAGAAGCTCAGACTTAGAGAAACTCAGACTTAGAGAAGCTCAGACTCGGAGAAACTCAGACTTAGAGAAGCTCAGACTCAGAGAAGCTCAGACTTAGAGAAACTCAGACTTAGAGAAGCTCAGACTCAGAGAAGCTCAGACTTAGAGAAGCTCAGACTCAAAGAAGCTCAGACTCGGAGAAACTCAGACTTAGAGAAGCTCAGACTCAGAGAAGCTCAGACTCAGAGAAGCTCAGACTCAGAGAAGCTCAGACTCGGAGAAACTCAGACTTAGAGAAGCTCAGACTCAGAGAAGCTCAGACTCGGAGAAACTCAGACTTAGAGAAGCTCAGACTCAGAGAAGCTCAGACTCAGAGAAGCTCAGACTCAGAGAAGCTCAGACTTAGAGAAGCTCAGACTTAGAGAAGCTCAGACTCAGAGAAGCTCAGACTCAGAGAAGCTCAGACTTAGAGAAGCTCAGACTTAGAGAAGCTCAGACTTAGAGAAGCTCAGACTTAGAGAAGCTCAGACTCAGAGAAGCTCAGACTTAGAGAAACTCAGAGAAGCTCAGACTTAGAGAAGCTCAGACTTAGAGAAGCTCAGACTTAGAGAAGCTCAGACTCAGAGAAGCTCAGACTTAGAGAAGCTCAGACTTAGAGAAGCTCAGACTCAGAGAAGCTCAGACTCAGAGAAGCTCAGACTTAGAGAAGCTCAGACTTAGAGAAGCTCAGACTTAGAGAAGCTCAGACTCAGAGAAGCTCAGACTTAGAGAAGCTCAGACTTAGAGAAGCTCAGACTTAGAGAAGCTCAGACTTAGAGAAGCTCAGACTTAGAGAAGCTCAGACTTAGAGAAGCTCAGACTTAGAGAAGCTCAGACTCAGAGAAGCTCAGACTTAGAGAAACTCAGAGAAGCTCAGACTTAGAGAAGCTCAGACTCAGAGAAGCTCAGACTTAGAGAAGCTCAGACTCAGAGAAGCTCAGACTTAGAGAAGCTCAGACTTAGAGAAGCTCAGACTCAGAGAAGCTCAGACTTAGATAAGCTCAGACTTAGAGAAGCTCAGACTTAGAGAAGCTCAGACTCAGAGAAGCTCAGACTTAGAGAAGCTCAGACTTAGAGAAGCTCAGACTTAGAGAAGCTCAGACTCAGAGAAGCTCAGACTCAGAGAAGCTCAGACTCAGAGAAGCTCAGACTCAGAGAAGCTCAGACTTAGAGAAGCTCAGACTTAGAGAAGCTCAGACTCAGAGAAGCTCAGACTCAGAGAAGCTCAGACTTAGAGAAGCTCAGACTTAGAGAAGCTCAGACTCAGAGAAGCTCAGACTTAGAGAAGCTCAGACTCAGAGAAGCTCAGACTTAGAGAAGCTCAGACTCAGAGAAGCTCAGACTCAGAGAAGCTCAGACTCAGAGAAGCTCAGACTTAGAGAAGCTCAGACTTAGAGAAGCTCAGACTCAGAGAAGCTCAGACTCAGAGAAGCTCAGACTTAGAGAAGCTCAGACTCAGAGAAGCTCAGACTTAGAGAAGCTCAGACTTAGAGAAGCTCAGACTTAGAGAAGCTCAGACGCAGACGCACCTGGACGCTGGAGCTCCGCTTCTCGCCGCGGACGCACGAGGCCTCAGAGTCTGAAACAGAAACTCTCTTTAGACGGACGGATGGCAGGAATCACCGCCGGCTGAGTTTTGTTTTACTCACCTCTTCTGTGGCAGAGCACACAAGCGCAGAGAAACCCACAGAAGCCACATGTGACACACACACACACACCGATCCAGATGGAGAGCGCCGAGCAGCCCACGCCGCCTGAAGAGAGCCGCTCCGCCCCTGAAACAGCAGCAGATCCTTCACAATCACTCAGGAGGAGGACAAGTGCTCACTACATCAAGTGCTCACTACATCAAGTGCTCACTAACATCATGACTAACATATACAATAATAATACACTGAGCAACACAGAGAGCTCGGAATAAACATAAATATACACCAATTATCAGTGTTGGGAAATGCATTACAAGTAACTTGAGTTTCGTAATAATATGACTTTTTCCAAGTAACTAGTAAAGTAACGCATTACTTTTCAAATTTACAACACAATATCTGAGGTACTTTTTCACATTAGTTTGACTGACAGCTCTCCTGTCCCCATGTTGAGAGTTAGTGCAGAGGTGTGTGTGTGTGTGTGTGTGTGTGTGTGTGTGTGTGTGTGTGTGTGTGTGTGTGTGTGTGTGTGTGTGTGTGTGTGTGTGTGTGTGTGTGTGTGTGTGTGTGTGTGTGTGTGTGTGTGTGTGTGTGTGTGTGTGTGTGTGTGTGTGTGTGTGTGTGTGTGTGAACATGATGGTTATTGTAGTTCTAGACTAAATGTGAGCATTTATTTATCTCACTTGCACAATAAAGATTCTGTCCTCCTCAAAATGAAGAAAATCAGTCAAATGCAAACCTCCAATAATTAAATGTTAAATAAAACAACTATTTTTATGCATAATCTACCTTTATATTTAATTGACCGATGTCTTGCTGCTGACCTTTGATGATGAAAATTACTAGATTTTTTGTTTTTATTGGTCAAACTTTTTTCTCCTGCGTCTATTCCTCCATTCTCCAGAGCTGCGCCCTCTAGTGTTCATGAGGGAATCTGCATCTTTACCTCAGCCTGGGGCGCATTATTTACATTTTGGTATGAAGAGGTCTTTACCGTTGCACAAAAATATAACTTTTTTGTTATAAACAAAAACAAAAACAAGCCCAGCCCAGGAGAGAAAAAGTAACGCAAAAGTAACATAACGCATTACTTTTCTTAAAAAGTAACTAAGTAACTCAATTAGTTACTTTTTAAGGGAGTAACGCAATATTGTAATGCATTACTTTTCAAAGTAACTTTCCCCAACATTGCCGATCAGGCATAACATTATGACCCAATGTTAACATAATAACACTGATGATCTGTTAGTGGGTGGGATATATTAGGCCGCAAGTGAACATGTTGTCCTCAGAGTTGATGATTTAGAAGCAGGGTTCATTGATGCCCGACTGATGGAGAGCCACTGACCATAGTTGCCAAGTCTGCATATAACGCGCGACTTTGGGCTTCCTTTTTTGGCAAGTCGCGTTAAAAAATCCAGAGTCGCGGGTTGAGATTTTTGGGCTTGTTTTAAAAAATGTGGTTGCTTGTTAAGAAAATATAATAAGCAACTTCGTTTCTTTACATTTATGGACGCTGTTTTGTCCAATACATTGACTGACATAATCCGTCCTCATATATCCTGCCTCCTTCTCACTGACCTAACCCTAAAGGCCCGGGTATACTTCACTTACCGCGCCCGGACGCGTCACGCGCGCAGCCCTGTCCGCGCGTCATTCAAAGTATACTACACAACGGATGCGCGCGGAGGATCGCGTTCGACACATGCGCAGTAAAAAAGTGTCTATGCTCCACCAGACATCGGAGGGCAGCACTGAGTCCTGTCATCAACGGGACATTCGCTGGGCATGATCAGAGAAGAACTGTAGTGCATCCACCATTGCTACATAGTTTGGAAGAAACACTGAAGAATCAAAAATTCTCTCTTTTTTTTCCAAGCGTGTTGTTTTTAAACCGGTCTTTGCACACTCTTCTTCGACGGCTGAACACTGTGCTCAATACTGTGTTTATTGCCACCTAGTGGACTCTTGTGTACTGCTGGTGCATGCGCTGTTGCACGCGGACCGTCCGCGCGGTCACAAAATCTGGGCTGCGCGCGGACGGGGTGTGCGGCCGCCCGCGAGCCCTCCGAGTGACGAAAATTACGTCATGCGGGCGGTGCACAAACGCGGACGGCCGAAGTATACCCGGGCCTTAACCCTGACCCTGACCCTGACCCTGACCCTAACCCTAACCCTGACCCTAACCCTAACCCTAACCCTAACCCTGACCCTAACCCTGACCCTGACCCTAACCCTGACCCTAACCCTGACCCTGACCCTAACCCTAACCCTAACCCTAACCCTGACCCTAACCCTGACCCTGACCCTAACCCTAACCCTGACCCTAACCCTGACCCTGACCCTAACCCTAACCCTGACCCTAACCCTGACCCTGACCCTAACCCTGACCCTAACCCTGACCCTAAGTAGACGTAAATAGATGTAAACATTTGAACAAACAATGCCTCCAGCAGAGATACAGAGATGGAGAGGAAACAGGGAGGAGAGGCACCTCATTTAATTTTAAAAATATTTTTATAATGTTTTTATCATTACAAGTTATTATAAAAAAACAAGTATACTAACAATAACAGTTTGTATGGTTCGAATTTACTTTATTATAAATATGTGGCTATATTGCAGCGCTCTTTGCCTGTGTCCCAGTGTACATACAATCCATCCTAAATAGTGAGACATTAGTAATTTTCAATAGTATTTAGGGCAGATAGTATATGCACATTGAGATGCAGGGCTCGTCTTTTTCACGGTTTGCAGTGTGTGTGTGTGTGTTCACTAATATGTGTGCACTAACTCTGACTATGTGTTTCCATAATTGACCTTCACGTCACTTTCTCTCTTTTTCCATCTCCAAACCTCCAAAAGGATATTGTGCCCTTTATTGCAATTTGAAGATTTCTGTTTTTGCTTTTCAAACTCTGAGAGGTTTTAGTTTAATATGTTGCAGACTCATTTGTTGATAATAAATAATTGATCATAAATGATATTGATGATGATAAATAATATAATAATATTGGGCTTGTTTTGGCTTGTATTTGAAGCTGTGGTTGCTTATTTGTCTCGCGAGAGTTGGCAGCACTGCCACTGACCTGTGTCAAAATCAGAGATCTTGTGGTTCATTTCTCAGGGATGAAGTCCATCTCTGCAGCGGTGAGCCAGAGAACGTGTGCCTTATTCTGTCATGGGTGAGATGTAGTGTGACCACATCTGTGTGTGAGTCTGATGGAGAGCCACTGACCTGTGTGTGTGACCTGATGGAGAGCCACTGACCTGTGTGTGTGACCTGATGGAGAGCCACTGACCTGTGTGTGTGAGTCTGATGGAGAGCCACTGACCTGTGTGTGTGACCTGATGGAGAGCCACTGACCTGTGAGTGTGACCTGATGGAGAGCCACTGACCTGTGAGTGTGAGTCTGATGGAGAGCCACTGACCTGTGTGTGTGACCTGATGGAGAGCCACTGACCTGTGTGTGTGAGTCTGATGGAGAGCCACTGACCTGTGTGTGTGAGTCTGATGGAGAGCCACTGACCTGTGTGTGTGACCTGATGGAGAGCCACTGACCTGTGTGTGTGACCTGATGGAGAGCCACTGACCTGTGAGTGTGAGTCTGATGGCCGTGCTGAAGCGCATGTTGTCCAGGCTGACGGCAGTAGCACAGAAGTACAGGCCGAGATCCGCCTCGCTGACCGCAGAGATGAGCAGCCGCACAGACTCCAGTGGGCCGGCGGCCTCCAGCCCGAAGCGGTCGGGCTCCTCATTGTGCGCTATGATCATGTGTGTTCTCCGCAGCTGTCCTCTGGAGGCAGACACGATTAGCCGGAGCTCGTCTGAGCGGAGCCGGAACCAGGCCAGCCCAGAGCTGGAGTTCATGAGGTCACTGGAACAGGGCAGAGAGACGTTCTGCCCACGCCGCACGCTCACAGCCGGAACACACACCACACACACACCGCTCAGGCCTACGGTCAGAAACACACACACACACACACACACACACACACACATCAGTGCTGGAGTTACAGCTCCTCTGAGTCGATACTGTACCAGAGACGGGTTACTCACTGACTAACAGCAGCGCTCTGGAGATCATCTTCAGTCTGAGTCTGAGTCTGAGCCGAGGTCTCTCTTATAAACTCATCTGAGCCGAGGTCTCTCTTATAAACGCTCATGTCCGCCAACACGACCTGGGTCAGGCCTGCTTTGATAAACCACAGACCACACACCCGTGTTCACTGAGGGAAGAGTGTCTGAACAACACGCTTGGGTTTCGTTTCAAGGAAAATGGAAACTACAGCTCCGTCTACACACACACACTTCATGAGGAACTCAACATATGATCATACATCACGCGTGTCATGACAGAATAAGGCACACATTCTCTGGCTCTTGGACTTCATCCCTGAGAAATGAACAGAGATAGACAAACTACACAACTCTATTACTCAAGTGAAAGTAAAGTACTACTAGTCAAATATTACTCTGTTACAAGTGAAAGTTCTAAAAACAGATTTTTACTTAAGTAAAAGTACAGAAGTATTTGTTTTTAAAAGTACTTAAGTATGAAAAGTACATTTAATTTTTTATGTCAATGCATTATTTTATTATTGTTGCATTGTTGTATAAATGCACTCTATGCCATCATGGTGGTTTAAGCCAGTCAGTGATGCTCCATCCGACATGCTAGCATACGACCACCTTAAACTCATTTAAATACTTGTATAAAAGTTACAAAGCTTTTTACAAAGCTGCTGTCATTTTAAGGCCAAATGCACGGATCCTATACACTGATACACATCTGATATTCCTCCAGCTGTTTACTCTTCTCTTTCTCCCAGACGTTTACATTTTTGAAAATTTTATGAGACATAAGTGTATGTCAACTAAACTAATCTTTAATCTTTTCAGAAAACTGAAACTTACTTTTTAAGTATACCCATGGGTGCACACACTGCGCCCCGAGGAACCGTCTTCTTCCATTTTGCTATAAAAAGATCAGTGTTCAAAAAATGTTGGGAAACTTCACATGACCCTACACGAGTGATTACTGATAGACTGATAAAAAAAACGAACAAAAAAAACACACAAAAAAAAAACTTTTAAAGAAGAAAAAAATCATCCACTGACTTGCAAAGCTGCTACAGAAACGACTTTCGACTTCGAGGACCTTGATAGAAATGTAGTGGAGTAAAAAGTACGATATTTGTTTCCCTATAAAATAATACTTCAGTAAAGTACAGATACAAGTAAAGTGTACTTGAGTACAGTCCTCAAGTAAATGTACTTAGTTACAGTCCACCTGGAAATTAATCTCTGATTCTGACACACACACACACACACACACACACACACACACACACACACACACACACACACACACACACACACACACACGCACACAGATTAAGTTTCGGTTTCATGTTCTCGTCAGGAGCTGAAGGTGGGATTCTGAAACCTTCGGGTCGTTCTGCAGTTCCTGTGTGTCTTCAGAGAACAGGAAACGCTCCTCCACTAACGCTAGCAGAGCGTCTTTAGCCCACGGGTAAAGAATCTGTGATGGTTCAGTCACTCTTCATAACTAATAAACTGTCAGAAGAGTTATTGTTTGTCAGACCACAGGCTGGCATTAGTTAGGGCAGTTGGTGAGGGTATAAACCAATGCACTTTAGTTTAGGCTCCAATTCTCTCTATTAACCAGGAGCTCATTAGAATGCATATTACTGGGATATTGGCTGTTTATTCTTACTCTTAAAGCAGATATTAATGCCTTATTCTGCATGGCCTGAGTGTACGTACCCAGGAGTGTCGGCGGGTGTAACGAAGGTTCGTGTGTGTGTGGGAAGGAAGAAGACAGGGTCGGCGAGACTGGGACTTGCGGTTTTTATTTTCCAACTCAATAATAATAAACACAGAGGACGCACATGAGTGTTGAACTTCAGACTCATACATTTTTAAAGGGTTAGTTCACCCAAAACTGTAAATGGTGTCATTAATGACTGAGCCTCATGTGGTTGGACACCCGTCAGACCTCCGTTCATCTTCAGACACAAATGAAGATATTTTAGTGTAAATCTGATGCTCTGAAAGGCCTCCATTGGCTCAACTTTACACTCTCAAGACCCTTAAAAGACACTAAAGACTAAAGTTACAAAGTCCATCTCACTACAGCGGCTCTACAATAACTTTATGAAGACGAGAATAGTTTCTGTGCGCAAAAAAACCCTAAATAACGACTTATATAGTGATGACGATTTCAAAACACGGCCTCATGAAACTTGAATTGTTATATGATTGATGCATTTTTAATGTGTGATGAGAACTTAAGTATTTAAAAAAAAAAATGTGTGTGGTGATGGAAATGACAATGAATTAACGTGAATGTAGAGAAACAGTAGATACATTAAAAAAAAGTTTTACACAAATCTACTCTGGCAATGCATATCAATTGTACTTTGTGCTCATAAATGTAATTTCCTCAGACAGGGCAGTGGTGGAAGAGCTTAGCTCTGAATTAATACTGAGCATTTCATGTTTGCACAATACTCTTAATTAGCTTCAAATGTTTCGCTTTTTAAAAACACCCTTGAAGGTACAGCACGTTTGGAAATGATGTAGAATAATTATATGAACTTTTGATTTTACTGAAATATATGATTTTACTAGTGCTGAATTCAGGTGCATTAATAGTTACCAGATAAGTCATATTTTTAAACTGTATTTTCATTGTTGACATTAAAAAGTCTGCGTGTGCAATAAGGAGAAAACTGTGGTTTTGACACCTATACGGAGGTTGAAAAGTATTAAAAAATCATAATAGAAAGGTAGTAAAACATTTTTAAGGTGGTTTTATTGTTAGCTTGACAAACAAAGAGGAATTTGTCCAAAATGATATGTATATATGTTTTATGAATCATTTTCGTAGACATGTTAATTTATTCAAGTCTACCAGGAAAGCTAGGTAACTAAGTTTATTAAATTAATTTACAATATGTTCACATTCATTTGACGTTGAGTCGCGCTGAGATTCGCACTTCCGTGTGAACATAGAGCCCGCCTCCTCTGATCTGATTGGCTCTCTCAATTATTTGGGCATTGACGGCCATTATTAGGGTGTCTTATCTGTTCCAAAAACAATAATTAAAAACAAAATAAGCCAATAACACATGCCAACATGGCTGGGAGTGTCAGACCAACTGCAACAATGAGCAATCAAAGGCATTTTAAGATGATTTTAGGCTGAAAAATCATATATACAGTCACTAATAATAGGATTTAATGGTTTATTACTTTTGACCAATAGGTAGCGCAGTTATGAAACTGATGTGGTCAGAGTGAGGTGACAATGACAGGCAAAGTTTGGTGTCAGTATGTCAAAGCATTGCAGAGATACAGCCTCAAGAGTCATTTTGGCATCATGCCTCAACTTCGTCGCTGCTGTATATGAAAACGGTTTCGTCTGTTGACACAAAAATAATAACATTTTGCTTCTTACGGTCTGAAGATGTTACGATTCGATTTTGGTGAAAATCAGACAAAGGGTCTAGGAGGAGTTCGAAAAAGTAGGTTTGTAAAGAAATCAAAATGGCGGACAGGAAGTTTGGCCAAATATGGTAAAATTGGGATCTGTGTTCTTGGCATGACCCAAGGAATCGATTAAAACCAGTTTCATGACAATAGTCAAATTGAATCAACAGTTATTAGCATTTTTGGAAAATTCATTATAACTTTTGTCCACAAGGTGGCGCTGTCCCGAAACGTTTTGAGTACTGTCAGGGCTTGGTGCCGAAGACACACACCAAGTTTCGTAATGATACGCCAATGCGTTCGTAAAATATAGCAGTTTTTGACAAAATTCAAAATGGCCGACGCCCAAAATGGTTGATATGGGAAAACTAGATCAAATGTTTGTATCTCTGGACCACTAGGTGGCACTGCGCCGAAACGCGGCAGGCAGACTCAGGTCATGGGTGGCGTAACACACACCAGGTGTGGTCAGAATACGCTAAAGCGTTGCGGAGATATAGCCTGACTTTCACTATTGTGGGAACTTTGTCAATTTTGTTTGCGAGTTATTCGAGAACCGTTTGACTAATCATCTTGAAACTAAGATCATTTTGTCAGCATCGTCTGAAGATGATCTGGTTAAATTTTCGTGGAAATTGGAGCAACGGCCTAGGAGGAGTTAGAAAAAGTAGGTTTTTCGGAAAATTCAAAATGGCGGGAAAAATATCATGACGGAAAATGACGTCATAGAGTGCGATCGAATCGGCTTGAGCTCGAATTCCGTTTCTAGCCCTTATGGTTCAAAAGTTATTAGCATAAACATGAGTGAAGGTCACATCAGCACACTTGGCCTTGTTCAACAGATAAATGCTGTAAACTCTTCTTTATCAGGCGGTAAACACTGGAGCTAAAGTTAGCCATCGCTACTCGTGTGAGGAACATCAAGAGCACAGACACTGAGGAACACATTAACGGTTATTAACCATATGCTCAAAATGACAGAAAATGATCCGTGTCCACTGTAAATGAGGCTCATTCTGGATCTCTGAAAACAGGAGAGACACTAGATCTGCTTCTTGTAGATTTGTAGTGTTCACTTCCTGTCATGTGATTAGAGAAAAAATATATATATATTTTTGGTGAGGAATATAATAAATAAGAATATACATCAATCATCAGTGTTGGGGGAAACGCATTACAAATAACTTGTTACGTAATATTACTTTTTCCAAGTAACTAGTAAAGTAACGCATTACTTTTCAAATTTACAAGTTACTTTTTCTCATTAGTTTGACTGACAGCTCTCCTGTCCTCATGTTGAGTCAGTGCAGAGGTGTGTGTGTGTGTGTGTGTGTGTGTGTGTGTGTGTGTGTGTGTGTGTGTGTGCGTGCGTGCGTGCGTGTGTGTGTGTGTGTGTGTGTGTGTGTGTGTGTGTGTGTGTGTGTGAACATGATGGTTATTGTAGTTCTAGACTAAATGTGAGCATTTATTTATCTCACTTGCACAATAAAGATTCTGTCCTCCTCAAAATGAAGAAAATCAGTCAAATGCAAAACCTCCAATAATTAAATGTTAAATAAAACATCTATTTTTATGCATAATCTACCTTTATATTTAATTGACCGATGTCTTGCTGCTGACCTTTGATGATGAAAATTACTAGATTTTTTGTTTTTATTGGTAAAACTTTTTTCTCCTGCATCTATTCCTCCATTATCCAGAGCTGCGCCCTCTAGTGTTCATGAGGGAATCTGCATCTTTACCTCAGCCTGGGGCGCATTATTTACATTAGGGTATGAAGAGGTCTTTACCGTTGCACAAAAATATAACTTTTTTGTTATAAACAAAAACAAAAACAAGCCCAGCCCAGGTGAGAAAAAGTAACGCAAAAGTAACGTAACTAGTGCTGGGCATCGATTAAAAAAAATTAACTAATTAATCACACTTTTTTCTGTAATTAATCGCAAGTTTTTAATATTTTACGTTTTTAATATTTTGATATTGTAATAATTTCAGTTACTCTCCAAATTAATGTATAACAATTTAAAGACAGCATATTTTAAATATGTGTTGTATTGTCATATTTTTATGAATGAAGGCCAGTATCTCTGATACTAAAGTGTCTATGAAACATTAATGACGTTACATTACAGTATAACTGAAAGCTCCTAATTTCAACATTTATTAGGCTTTAAAAAAACAACAACTTTTAATTTAAGTGAACTTAAAACTATCTTTACATAAACCCAAAATAATAAATGTTATATTTACCCACGGCCTTCCCTGTTATACATATACAGATATGTAATAGTTATCTTTCTTAACTGCATAAATAATAACTGAAATATAGATGAATCATCATTAAAGCTACACTTGTCTCTGTTCCCGTTGTTCTGTGATGAACATTAATGACATCATCATCAGTGCTACTGTCTCTTTAAGAACAGCCGCGCATCTCATTATCTCACAACTCTAAGTTCATTTAAGACGTTATTTAACTCATTTAAGACCCTAATATGAGAATACTCAACATTCTCTGTGTTATTGTTTGTTCAAGAGCAAAAGAGAACTCGATGTGAGCAGGAGACTGACGCGAGTCTATCAATGCGTCGAGTGTGTGTGTGTGTGTGTGTGTCCCTTGATTAACGTTAGCTGACATGAGACGCATCCACACACACACACACACACACACACACACACACACACACACACACACACACACACACACACAGGACATTGGCATACAGCGCATTCGCTTGTGTCTTGTCACGATTGGAAGCATTTAACTTACATGAATAAGAGCGTGATGATGATGTAACGCTAAGCAAAAATGGATATAAAAACGGACGCTGCGTTATATATTTTTAATGCGTTAAGCTGAAAAAATTAATCGCCCGCGTTAACGCATTAATTTGCCCAGCCCTAAACGTAACGCATTACTTTTCTTAAAAGTAACTAAGTAACTCAATTAGTTACTTTTTAAGGGAGTAACGCAATATTGTAATGCATTACTTTTCAAAGTAACTTTCCCCAACACTTACAACCATATTGAACATTATGGATTTTATTACTTATATTTGTGTCTTAAGTTATGCAAGCTTAGTTCAGTAATGGTTTTACATTACAGTCAAAAACTTACACACAGCACCTTTAATCTTTCTTCTCTCGGATTGTGGGAAGCTGGACATTGACGGTCAGAGGACAGAGATTTTCCAAGAACAATCGACCTTCAGAATCCAAACTCTTTCTGCAAGTGTTCTCTAAGGGGAGAAATAAACCGGCTATGATTAGTGTAAACTCTGCCACCCAGTGGACAGACACTGAAGCTTTCCTACCAGTTCCTGCCATGAGGAAAACCAGCTCCATCTCCAGACCAGGCTTAAGATAGTCCAGACTAACACACATTACATCCAGACTCATATAAAAACAGCAGAGACTCAAACCCGTCCTGTTATTAGAACATCAGCACATCAGAGCTCCTGCAGTTTCAGGCTCTGAGGACCGGATATAAAACTACATCAAGCTGAAGAAAACCAGGATCATCTCCACATGTCACCGTTTAACTCAGAGTTTATCAAGACTCACTGACATAACGCGCCATTATTAACTAACATTAATACTGGATGACATATTTTAGTTAGTTTATGTCACTTAACCTTTGAAATATTAAATGACGAAACCTTAACCTCTGGGAAGATTTTTGGGATTTCCGGCTGGATTTGGCCAACACAAATGTAAAAGCGTCACACACACACACACAGAGTAATAACCCCCCAAAAAGAGGCGCGGTGTGATTGTTTGGTTATAAGTTGAGTGTTGAGTGTGTGTAACTCCAGCAGAAGTGTAGAGTATATAGCAGAAGTGTAGAGTTTATACTGGTGTGATTGTGGAGCTGTAGAGGATCTGCAGAGGTTAAAGGCTTTACACACTGAGTCCCAAAAACCCACATGCGTTCTCGTATTCATGATCCAAAAAATTTGAGGAAAAAACAAACGCAAAATACAAAATGCCGTCTTCAAGTAGTGAGGAGGATTTTTTTGCTCTCTCTTCTTCATCATGTGTATTGCGATTGATCAGCAGAGCGAGCGTCAGCACTGTAGATGACGGAGTGAAGATGAGGCCAGAACATCAAACACGTTACTAATGTACTGTTGACGGACGAAAGTTTAGGATGCAAATTTCGGACTGTGTGTGCAAAGGCCTTTAAAGAGTCAGCGTTCATGAGTTAATGCATGCAGACTCAACACCACTACACACACACACCTCAAATCTACACTGTGTGTGTTCACATGAGATCAGACACACACACACACGCACACACACACACACACACTCCAGGTGAAGCGCTTCAGAAAGTAATGATCAGTCTGAGTCGCGTGTGCAAGTCAAACACGTTTATTAGAGAGTTTATGCTTTCTTCTGTTCAGCTTTCTGGAGCTTCTTCATCTCGTGCTTGATGATCTTGTTCCTCTGCGGAGAGACGATATTCAGATCAGATCCAGTTCACACACACACTCATATTCAGATCAGATCCAGTTCACACACACACACACACACACACTCATATTCAGATCAGATCCAGTTCACACACACACTCATATTCAGATCAGATCCAGTTCACACACACACTCATATTCAGATCAGATCCAGTTCACACACACACTCATATTCAGATCAGATCCAGTTACACACACACTCATATTCAGATCAGAGCCAGTCACACACACACACACACACACACACACACACACACACACACACACACACACACACACACACACACACACACACACACACACACACACACACACACACACACACACACACACACACACACACACACACACACACACACACACACACACACACACACACACACACACACACACACACACACACACACACACACACACACACACACACACACACACACACACACACACACACACACACACACACACACACACACACACACACACACACACACACACACACACACACACACACACACACACACACACACACACACACACACACACTCTCTATAATCACACACTCATATTCAGATCAGATCTCACACTCACACACTCATATTCTCTATATTCACACACTCATTATATTCACACTCATATTCTCTATATTCACACACTCATATTCTCTATAATCACACACTCATATTCAGATCAGATCTCACACTCACACACTCATATTCTCTATATTCACACACTCATATTCTCTATAATCACACACTCATATTCAGATCAGATCTCACACTCACACACTCATATTCTCTATAATCACACACTCATATTCAGATCAGATCTCACACTCACACACTCATATTCTCTATATTCACACACTCATATTCTCTATAATCACACACTCATATTCAGATCAGATCTCACACTCACACACTCATATTCTCTATAATCACACACTCATATTCAGATCAGATCTCACACTCACACACTCATATTCTCTATATTCACACACTCATATTCTCTATATTCACACACTCATATTCTCTATAATCACACACTCATATTCAGATCAGATCTCACACTCACACACTCATATTCTCTATATTCACACACTCATATTCTCTATAATCACACACTCATATTCAGATCAGATCTCACACTCACACACTCATATTCTCTATATTCACACACTCATATTCTCTATAATCACACACTCATATTCAGATCAGATCTCACACTCACACACTCATATTCTCTATATTCACACACTCATATTCTCTATATTCACACACTCATATTCTCTATAATCACACACTCATATTCTCTATAATCACACACTCATATTCTCTATAATCACACACTCATATTCTCTATATTCACACACTCATATTCTCTATAATCACACACTCATATTCTCTATATTCACACACTCATATTCTCTATAATCACACACTCATATTCTCTATATTGACACACTCATATTCTCTATATTCACACACTCATATTCTCTATATTGACACACTCATATTCTCTATATTCACACACTCATATTCTCTATAATCACACACTCATATTCAGATCAGATCTCACACTCACACACTCATATTCTCTATATTCACACACTCATATTCTCTATATTCACACACTCATATTCTCTATAATCACACACTCATATTCTCTATAATCACACACTCATATTCAGATCAGATCTCACACTCACACACTCATATTCTCTATATTCACACACTCATATTCTCTATAATCACACACTCATATTCAGATCAGATCTCACACTCACACACTCATATTCTCTATATTCACACACTCATATTCTCTATATTGACACACTCATATTCTCTATATTCACACACTCATATTCTCTATATTCACACACTCATATTCTCTATATTGACACACTCATATTCTCTATATTCACACACTCATATTCTCTATATTGACACACTCATATTCTCTATATTCACACACTCATATTCTCTATAATCACACACTCATATTCAGATCAGATCTCACACTCACACACTCATATTCTCTATATTCACACACTCATATTCTCTATAATCACACACTCATATTCTCTATAATCACACACTCATATTCAGATCAGATCTCACACTCACACACTCATATTCTCTATATTCACACACTCATATTCTCTATAATCACACACTCATATTCTCTATAATCACACACTCATATTCAGATCAGATCTCACACTCACACACTCATATTCTCTATAATCACACACTCATATTCTCTATAATCACACACTCATATTCAGATCAGATCTCACACTCACACACTCATATTCTCTATATTCACACACTCATATTCTCTATATTGACACACTCATATTCTCTATATTCACACACTCATATTCTCTATATTCACACACTCATATTCTCTATATTGACACACTCATATTCTCTATATTCACACACTCATATTCTCTATATTGACACACTCATATTCTCTATATTCACACACTCATATTCTCTATAATCACACACTCATATTCAGATCAGATCTCACACTCACACACTCATATTCTCTATATTCACACACTCATATTCTCTATATTCACACACTCATATTCTCTATAATCACACACTCATATTCTCTATAATCACACACTCATATTCAGATCAGATCTCACACTCACACACTCATATTCTCTATATTCACACACTCATATTCTCTATATTCACACACTCATATTCTCTATATTGACACACTCATATTCTCTATATTCACACACTCATATTCTCTATAATCACACACTCATATTCTCTATATTCACACACTCATATTCTCTATATTCACACACTCATATTCTCTATAATCACACACTCATATTCAGATCAGATCTCACACTCACACACTCATATTCTCTATATTCACACACTCATATTCTCTATATTCACACACTCATATTCTCTATATTGACACACTCATATTCTCTATATTCACACACTCATATTCTCTATATTCACACACTCATATTCTCTATATTCACACACTCATATTCTCTATATTCACACACTCATATTCTCTATATTCACACACTCATATTCTCTATATTCACACACTCATATTCTCTATAATCACACACTCATATTCAGATCAGATCTCACACTCACACACTCATATTCTCTATATTCACACACTCATATTCTCTATATTCACACACTCATATTCTCTATAATCACACACTCATATTCTCTATAATCACACACTCATATTCAGATCAGATCTCACACTCACACACTCATATTCTCTATATTCACACACTCATATTCTCTATAATCACACACTCATATTCAGATCAGATCTCACACTCACACACTCATATTCTCTATATTCACACACTCATATTCTCTATAATCACACACTCATATTCAGATCAGATCTCACACTCACACACTCATATTCTCTATAATCACACACTCATATTCAGATCAGATCTCACACTCACACACTCATATTCTCTATATTCACACACTCATATTCTCTATAATCACACACTCATATTCAGATCAGATCTCACACTCACACACTCATATTCTCTATAATCACACACTCATATTCAGATCAGATCTCACACTCACACACTCATATTCTCTATATTCACACACTCATATTCTCTATATTCACACACTCATATTCTCTATAATCACACACTCATATTCAGATCAGATCTCACACTCACACACTCATATTCTCTATATTCACACACTCATATTCTCTATAATCACACACTCATATTCAGATCAGATCTCACACTCACACACTCATATTCTCTATATTCACACACTCATATTCTCTATAATCACACACTCATATTCAGATCAGATCTCACACTCACACACTCATATTCTCTATATTCACACACTCATATTCTCTATATTCACACACTCATATTCTCTATAATCACACACTCATATTCTCTATAATCACACACTCATATTCTCTATAATCACACACTCATATTCTCTATATTCACACACTCATATTCTCTATAATCACACACTCATATTCTCTATATTCACACACTCATATTCAGATCAGATCTCACACTCACACACTCATATTCTCTATATTCACACACTCATATTCTCTATATTCACACACTCATATTCTCTATAATCACACACTCATATTCTCTATAATCACACACTCATATTCTCTATAATCACACACTCATATTCTCTATATTCACACACTCATATTCTCTATAATCACACACTCATATTCTCTATAATCACACACTCATATTCAGATCAGATCTCACACTCACACACTCATATTCTCTATATTCACACACTCATATTCTCTATATTCACACACTCATATTCTCTATAATCACACACTCATATTCTCTATATTCACACACTCATATTCTCTATATTCACACACTCATATTCTCTATAATCACACACTCATATTCTCTATAATCACACACTCATATTCTCTATAATCACACACTCATATTCTCTATATTGACACACTCATATTCTCTATATTCACACACTCATATTCTCTATAATCACACACTCATATTCTCTATATTGACACACTCATATTCTCTATATTCACACACTCATATTCTCTATAATCACACACTCATATTCTCTATATTCACACACTCATATTCTCTATAATCACACACTCATATTCTCTATATTGACACACTCATATTCTCTATATTCACACACTCATATTCTCTATAATCACACACTCATATTCTCTATATTCACACACTCATATTCTCTATATTCACACACTCATATTCTCTATATTGACACACTCATATTCTCTATATTCACACACTCATATTCTCTATAATCACACACTCATATTCAGATCAGATCTCACACTCACACACTCATATTCTCTATATTCACACACTCATATTCTCTATATTCACACACTCATATTCTCTATAATCACACACTCATATTCTCTATAATCACACACTCATATTCAGATCAGATCTCACACTCACACACTCATATTCTCTATATTCACACACTCATATTCTCTATATTGACACACTCATATTCTCTATATTCACACACTCATATTCTCTATATTCACACACTCATATTCTCTATATTGACACACTCATATTCTCTATATTCACACACTCATATTCTCTATATTGACACACTCATATTCTCTATATTCACACACTCATATTCTCTATAATCACACACTCATATTCAGATCAGATCTCACACTCACACACTCATATTCTCTATATTCACACACTCATATTCTCTATATTCACACACTCATATTCTCTATAATCACACACTCATATTCTCTATAATCACACACTCATATTCAGATCAGATCTCACACTCACACACTCATATTCTCTATATTCACACACTCATATTCTCTATATTCACACACTCATATTCTCTATATTCACACACTCATATTCTCTATAATCACACACTCATATTCTCTATATTCACACACTCATATTCTCTATATTCACACACTCATATTCTCTATAATCACACACTCATATTCAGATCAGATCTCACACTCACACACTCATATTCTCTATATTCACACACTCATATTCTCTATATTCACACACTCATATTCTCTATATTGACACACTCATATTCTCTATATTCACACACTCATATTCTCTATATTCACACACTCATATTCTCTATATTCACACACTCATATTCTCTATATTGACACACTCATATTCTCTATATTCACACACTCATATTCTCTATATTCACACACTCATATTCTCTATAATCACACACTCATATTCAGATCAGATCTCACACTCACACACTCATATTCTCTATATTCACACACTCATATTCTCTATATTCACACACTCATATTCTCTATAATCACACACTCATATTCAGATCAGATCTCACACTCACACACTCATATTCTCTATATTCACACACTCATATTCTCTATATTCACACACTCATATTCTCTATATTCACACACTCATATTCTCTATAATCACACACTCATATTCTCTATAATCACACACTCATATTCAGATCAGATCTCACACTCACACACTCATATTCTCTATATTCACACACTCATATTCTCTATAATCACACACTCATATTCAGATCAGATCTCACACTCACACACTCATATTCTCTATATTCACACACTCATATTCTCTATAATCACACACTCATATTCAGATCAGATCTCACACTCACACACTCATATTCTCTATATTCACACACTCATATTCTCTATATTCACACTCATATTCTCTATATTCACACACTCATATTCTCTATAATCACACACTCATATTCAGATCAGATCTCACACTCACACACTCATATTCTCTATATTCACACACTCATATTCTCTATAATCACACACTCATATTCAGATCAGATCTCACACTCACACACTCATATTCTCTATATTCACACACTCATATTCTCTATATTCACACACTCATATTCTCTATAATCACACACTCATATTCAGATCAGATCTCACACACACACACTCATATTCTCTATATTCACACACTCATATTCTCTATATTCACACACTCATATTCTCTATATTCACACACTCATATTCTCTATAATCACACACTCATATTCAGATCAGATCTCACACACACACACTCATATTCTCTATAATCACACACTCATATTCAGATCAGATCTCACACTCACACACTCATATTCTCTATATTCACACACTCATATTCTCTATAATCACACACTCATATTCAGATCAGATCTCACACACACACTCATATTCTCTATATTCACACACTCATATTCTCTATATTCACACACTCATATTCTCTATAATCACACACTCATATTCAGATCAGATCTCACACTCACACACTCATATTCTCTATAATCACACACTCATATTCAGATCAGATCTCACACTCACACACTCATATTCTCTATATTCACACACTCATATTCTCTATATTCACACACTCATATTCTCTATAATCACACACTCATATTCAGATCAGATCTCACACTCACACACTCATATTCTCTATAATCACACACTCATATTCAGATCAGATCTCACACTCACACACTCATATTCTCTATATTGACACACTCATATTCTCTATAATCACACACTCATATTCAGATCAGATCTCACACTCACACACTCATATTCTCTATATTGACACGTACCATTTTCTTGGCCTTCATCACCTTGAAGCGATCGAAGTCGGACATCTTTGCCCTCTGTGGAAAGAGAAGATCATGAATGAGCGGCTGAATCAGGAACAGGTGTGTGTGTGTGTGTGTGTGTGGAGGAACAGCTGCAGGGCTCGACATTAAGCCGGTTCACATGCTCATCCTTCAGACAGGGAAATCTGTCATTCACTTGTCAGAGTAAAATTAGCTTGTTTGGATTTTTTTTGTAAATATAATCTATTCTGAAGCAATATTCTCACCAGTGTTCAGTCAGCTTTGACTAATTTAAATATGCATATTTGTGATATTTTTACCTTTCTATAAAGGGCATTTTTCCTTTCATCGCATTAAATATAGGCTATGCTTCAGCTTTCATTTTATATTCTTAAATTTGATCTATAAATTAAATTGGAATAAGACACTATAGGCTGTTACCAATCAAATTAACACTGAAAAAAGACAACTGCATTAAATAATTACGGTTATTTTTTTAATATTTTTGAATAAACAAATAAGAAATGTTGGAAAGATGAAACTAAAGCACCAGTAGGGGGCGCTGTGACCGTCTGAATGAGCGAGTCATTGAGTCGATTCAGTGAAACGGATGATTCATTCAGGAATGAGCCGCTCGTTTACGAACAGGTCAGTGAATCTTTGATTCAACCGATTCATTCAAACTAGAGCCTGAGCGATATATCGGCGGGCCAATATTAGGCTTTCCAAACTATCGGTATCGGCATTTATGATGGCCGATAAATGAATATTAAAAAAAATAAAAAAATAAAATCCGGACGAAACACCGCTCAAACACATTGAGTGCTGGCGTTTCATAGTTTGTCCACCAGAGGGCGCTCTACAACACCAGCTGATCCAGCGGAACACACACACACACACACACACACACACACACACACACATCATCCGTCAAGTGCATGTAAGTTGGCAACCAGACACATTGCTTGAATTACAATTAACAGAACATCCCCATCAGTTCTCTTAACTCAAATAACATGACAATGTGACTGTGACTAAGTTTAACTCGGACAATGTGACTGAATAAGATGCATTTCTTTAATAGTCTGACAGCATGAGACGCATCATCTCTCCCCTGGCCGTTATTTTGAAAAAGTATACATATTTCTAAATTATGACTTATCATAGACCTAACCACAAAGCTAGCTAATGCTATGGCTATCAGTGGGAGACCGCTAACATTAAAGGTGAACTATGTAGGATTTTTGCAGTAAAACATCCAGAAACCACTAGGCCAGTGTTATAGATTTTGTTCAGTTGAGTACTTAGAATATCCCAATGTTTCCAACTATTTGTAAATCGTGAGAAATTGCTATTTTAACCGAGGAAGCGGGCGGCGTGTGGGCTATGCGTGTGCGGGCGTCGCAATCGTCTCCGGTTTTATTCTGCAGAAACGATGAACTGTCCAGGGTTCTTGCAGGTTTCAGAAAGTCAAAATTTAAGACATTTTAAGACCATAAAGATTGAAATTTAAGACCTATACGACGCATTCCCAAAATTATTTAAATCAAAGAAATAATAAAAGCACTGACATTAGTAACCCTCCACAGCCAACAACGAGCCAAATGCCCAAAATGAAAATAGGCTAAAACAAACTTGCCCTCAAATAGAATAGATTACAAAACAGCATATTAATATTCATATCCTAATAGAGATTGAACAGGGGATGCTCTAGGGAGATAGGAGAAACTAGGGAAGATATCTAATTGTGATTATTCTGGTTAAAATGCACATTTTTTTATTTATTTTTTTACAAATGAAAAGTGTATGCATATAACATTTTATATATTAATGTTTATATATTAACGAGACTAATAATAATGATTATATTCAATAAATACAAATATTCAACAAAATTAGAAATATTACTATTACAATAACATTTTAGTTATTAAAAATAGAGTATTTAAGAATAAATATAACAATATAATAATACTACTACTAATAAAATAACATTTATATTTTACAGAAAACTTATTTTACAAAAAAAACCCTGCTGGGTTACCTGTTAATATGCAGACAGCCTATGACTAAAAACCAGTAGAAAGGTCTAAAGATTTATTGTAAAACATAAAAAAGAAATTCTGTGCTTTTTATCTGCGATATAAATTTCTTAAAGTCTTTGTATTTAATATGAAATATGAGCCTCTTATGCATCCACTGTGGAGGAAAAACTGTACATTGGAGAAAAACATGGATTGTCATATAAGTTTATTTAGAGAGAAGTATTATTTTTCATATTTGTTACCCAAACGTTTAATTCCTACTGGAAGCCAGAGGGCGCCCTCGAGCAGAATCTCCACATTTCCCTCAGAGAAGTCATCCTTAGCCCTAATGTGAAGCTAGCGATGTAGGATAAACTGAAGATAGAAACGCTTTGACTGATGAAACGAAGACAATAAACACGACTGCATCAAGATCTGGTGTATTTGAGTTCTTCAAGCCTTCACTATCTTCATAATCATAAGGTATGCAGTGCTGATTGAGTGCAGACTTTATCACTGTTTAGAATAATAGAAAACACAGCATGTCTGCCTCATTCTGTCCAGAAAAATACAACGTTATTAAATGTAGACGCATTTTACGGGCAGGTAATTGCCTTTATCACGGGATTTGTAGTTTTATCACCGAGTACGTGTACCAACACCCCAGAAAGAACTACAACACCCCCAGAAAGAACTACAACACCCCCAGAAAGAACTACAACACCCCCAGAAAGAACTACAACACACCGAACGAACGCTCTGAGGGCGGAGCAAACACTCTAGAGCCGCTTTCGCCATTCGATGCTTTTTTGCTACAGTGTAACGTTAATAACTTTCTGCAGCCAGCATTTCTGGAAATGAACGAGGAGAACACTTTTTTTTAAAACCTAACTAAATTAAATTTAAGACCTCGGGTGAAAATCTGGCCGTTTTTAAGACGTTTTAAGGCCTTAAATTTAAAAAATTTAATTTTAGACATTAAGACTCCGCGGGAACCCTGACTCTCACTGCAGAGTGAACAAGTGTCATAGCAGCCGCCGAGCGAACGTCATAACTTCCTTTTCAACACACTCAGATATATCTAATTCGATAAACAGAGCTGCGTTACATCACACTCGTGACTGGAAAAGAGGAAGTGGCGCCGGCAACCGTGTCATAATAAAAGTCCTGACTGTTTCCCACCGGCTGAGGTGAAGACCACATGTCCCGAGATTCTGCGCTCAAACGTGCCGTCATCAAACTACGCCTTTGTTTTGAACAGGCGACCTCTAGTGGACGGGAAAGTTACATAGTGCAGCTTTAAATGCGCCTTGGAAATCACAGCACAGTTTTGTCAGCTCAGCCTTGTTAGCGTCAGTTGGTTTTATATTATCCGCTATGGATCTGCACTTGCACTGATGCAGAATCATTATTGCTCTTTGGTGATTCTCTAGTTATTTTTGTTTTGATGTTTACCTCAGGACACTTCTCCGTCGGGCAAGTAACGTTATTTTTCACTTGCCCCTTCAAAAACCCACTTGTCCCAGACAAGCGTGAATGTTGAGCCCTGAGGTGTGTGTGTAGGAACAGGTGTGTGTGGAGGAACAGGTGTGTGTGTGTGTGGAGGAACAGGTGTGTGTGTGTGTGTGTGTGTGTGTAGGAACAGGTGTGTGTGTGTGTGGAGGAACAGGTGTGTGTGTGTGTGTGTGTGTGTGTGTAGGAACAGGTGTGTGTGTGTGTGTAGGAACAGGTGTGTGTGTGTGTGTGTGTGTAGGAACAGGTGTGTGTGTGTGTGTGTGTGTGGAGGAACAGGTGTGTGTGTGTGTGTGGAGGAACAGGTGTGTGTGTGTGTGTGTGTGTGGAGGAACAGGTGTGTGTGTGTGTGTGTGTGTGTGGAGGAACAGGTGTGTGTGTGTGTGTGTGGAGGAACAGGTGTGTGTGTGTGTGGAGGAACAGGTGTGTGTGTGTGTGTGTGTGGAGGAACAGGTGTGTGTGTGTGTGTGTGTGTGTAGGAACAGGTGTGTGTGTGTGTGTGTGTGTGGAGGAACAGGTGTGTGTGTGTGTGTGTGTGGAGGAACAGGTGTGTGTGTGTGTGGAGGAACAGGTGTGTGTGTGTGTGTGTGTGTAGGAACAGGTGTGTGTGTGTGTGTGTGTGTGTAGGAACAGGTGTGTGTGTGTGTGTGTGTGTGGAGGAACAGGTGTGTGTGTGTGTAGGAACAGGTGTGTGTGTGTGTAGGAACAGGTGTGTGTGTGTGTGGAGGAACAGGTGTGTGTGTGTGTGTGTGTGTGGAGGAACAGGTGTGTGTGTGTGTGTGTGTGTGTGGAGGAACAGGTGTGTGTGTGTGTGGAGGAACAGGTGTGTGTGTGTGTGTGTGTGTGGAGGAACAGGTGTGTGTGTGTGTGTGTGTGGAGGAACAGGTGTGTGTGTGTGTGTGTGTGTGTGTGGAGGAACAGGTGTGTGTGTGTGTGTGTGTGTGTGTGGAGGAACAGGTGTGTGTGTGTGTGTGTGTGTGGAGGAACAGGTGTGTGTGTGTGTGAGAACAGGTGAACACACACCTTCTTCCTGGCCTCGATCTTCTTGGCCCAGTTGCTCTCCTCCCACTTCTTATTGATCTCGGCCTTCTCCCAGGCACGCCTCACATACTTCTGACGGGCACTGAGGAAACAGAGATTAACACATCAGCTACACACACACACACACACACATCTGAAGAGACCCGACCCGATTGGCTGGTCTACGCACACACCTCGAGCAGAGTAACATATCTATAGACCCGACTGGATGTTTCCAGAAGTGTGTCAGGAGTGTGTGGTATACGCTAGGCATTCACGGTTCAATACGCGCTTGTGAATTGCGGTTTTTCGGTTTTGCATTTAATTAAGTATTTTTCTGCAAATTCTATCATTTGCCTCCATCCCAATATACTGAACAACACGACACACATTCACATCACAGGTCAGTGTTAGAGTTATACTCACGGAACACTAGAGTTATTCACAATCACTAAAGTTCCTCATTTGCATGCGTTTTAAAGCCTTGCCGGCGTGTGCGCGGTTTTAACATGCGCTTTTCCGAGCGCGCACTAAACGCCTGTCAAACACGTGATTACTGGACTGGTCGTCTTACTGCGCTAATACTGTCAAATACACACACGGTTAACATAAACACAGTCGGATATGTCTAAAGTGAAAGTAAAATCGCGTGTCTGTATATTAGATGAGCGCAGGTCTTTAATTGACAACAGGGCAGTAGTGAACACACTGTCCTTAAAGGGACAGTTCACCTATAAAATTATGTCATTATTTACTCACTCTAAAGGCCTGTTCACACCGGGACGATTTTCGCACGCGTTTATCGCCGACGTTTAACGCCTCGGGACTAAACAATGGGCGCCAATGTGAGTGTTCACACCGACGCGCAAAACGCCAGGCGTAAAAGCGTCATTTTTAAAAAAACGCCTCGGGTTCGTTTTTTTATTTTGACGCGGCGCGTAAAAAACTGGCCGACCAATGAGATCGGCGCTTTTGTTCACGTGCCTGGAGCTGCTGAAGTGACAGTAAAACACGACTTGGTGGCGCTCGAGCACAAAACGCTCTTGCCGAGCACACATTGATACGACGAAGAAGTAGTAAGTAGACAAAGAAGAAGATGAACTGCTAATGCTGCTTGCCAGTTAGCAAAAAGTGTGTGAATGGTTTTGTCCATATACATAATATGTCTATGGTTTTGGCAAGCACGTAAATACTGTCTCTCTTCTCCTTCTGTGTGACAAGCGAGTGTCAGAGGCTTAAAGTGCCGCAGCACCATCTTGTGTACCGGGAGCGCATCGACTGAATGTGCGCGTTCACTCGGCGCAGCGCTAGTGGAAATCGCTTGGGTGTGAACACTCAAGACGCGCCGAAAAACGGCACGAAAAACGATAAGCGATAATCGTCCCGGTGTGTACAGGCCTTAATATTGTTCCAAACCTGTATTCATTTCTCATGTGAGTGAACTATCCATTTAATGTTAATACAACAACAAAAGACAAAATCACTCACTGCTCTTGACTGAAGAACTTTAATACAGTAGCTTTAATAAGAATCAGTGTATGTTTTATAGTGAAGTCTAGTTTTATTTTTACATTTATTCATTCAATCTCATAGTTTAACGCTGCTGTACAGCTCTGAGTAAATGCCAGTGTAAATCTTTATATATATTTATTTTATATTATACTATACACTAGGAATGTGTACAAGGGTTTTTTTAAGTAAAGTTTTAAGTTTAAGTAAGGTTTTTAAATTCTTTTAAGTAAAATAAAGAAAGAGTATTGCAATAAAAAATAGACTTTTTTCTCCCTAACCTCTTGCGGTTCCTGTCGCTTAAGAATAGAAGAGCAAAAAACTGATGTGACAAGCCATCAGAACCGAAAACCGTGGGTAAAAACCGAGGTGTGTATTGAACCGTGGACTAACTGTAGTGTTGCATCCCTAGTAAATGTGTGTGTGATTGGCTGCGGCACGACTCCCTGCCAGCCGATCCTCTGCATTATTCATGAGCTCACCTCTAACCCTAACCTACACCTGACCGCCGGGGCTGATGGGAAGGCGGCTCACCTCTAACCTACACCTGACCGCCGGGGCTGATGGGAAGGCGGCTCACCTCTAACCTACACCTGACCGCCGGGGCTGATGGGAAGGCGGCTCACCTCTAACCTACACCTGACCGCCGGGGCTGATGGGAAGGCGGCTCACCTCTAACCTACACCTGACCGCCGGGGCTGATGGGAAGGCGGCTCACCTCTAACCTACACCTGACCGCCGGGGCTGATGGGACGGCGGCTCACCTGTGTGGGACTTTGATGACGTAGTCTGTGAGCTGCAGGCACTTGAAGGGCATCCCCTGCCGCTTCACCCCTGTGCATGGGCCATCCACCAGCGCCTGGACACACAACACGTTCAACTCTGACCTATGACATCACCACACACACACACACACACACACACACGAGTGTAAACTCACCCTGTTCTGGTCAATCACATCCACAATGGCCACCAGCTTCCCCTCATGAGGGCCGAAAGCCACGAAGGCCACGCGGCCGATTTCCACAAAGCGTTTGAACACCTGAGGAAAAAACACACAGTTAATAAAGCTATTAATGACATCAGCACAGATCTCACCAATCACAGTGTCCAGAGCACATCTCGCTTTAAAGGGACAGTTCACATCAAAATGGCCTCCATTAACGTCCACAGGATGAGCATCAGCTGTCTATAGTCTCCAAAAGAGCTGCTCTTGTGTTCAGCAGCAAACAGAAACTCATACAGGACAACATGAGGAGGATTTTAATAGTGTTTTAGTGTGAACTGTCCCTTTAAGCGCGCGCACACCAGCGGTGCGCGTGTCCGTGTGATCGGGACTCCGCTGTAAAGCGCGCTCATCGCGAGCGTTTCGCTCATTTAGCCTCATTAGTTGATCATATGAAACACGAGCGTCTTCAGACTCTGATCTAAATCTCTCTCACACACACTCTCTCTCTCTCTCACACACACACACACTCCACCACGTTTCGACACATCTGACGCGCTTTCTCTCACCGATTGCGCTAAAACCGTTATTTACAGCTCTAAACTACGACATATAGGTGCGTTAAGGCATTAAAACACATCTCCAGTGCGTTATTCGTCTGTTATTCAGCATTAATCGGCATATTTTGATGATTTTAGGCTCCGCGTTAGTGAGTTCACTCACCATGATGGCAGACCGTGCTCGAAAAGAAAGAATCCACTTCCGCTCTGGGTGAAGAGCCTTCCGGTTCCGCACTGCGCATGCGCGGCGTCACCAAACGTGCAGATAATCGGTTATTTTCCAGCTGTTTTTAATTTTTTAACAGTTTCTATCATACCAGGTCAAACACACCTGCTGTGACGATACATAAAACATTTTTTAAAATTATTATTATAAAGACTAAACACGCGAACATATTGTTCAGACCACGTGACGTAATTATGAATGATTCATTTTGAAACGAACTGTACAAAAGAACCGAATATTAGAGGACAAAGTAAACACATTTTCTTCAGGAAATCTCCCGAATCGCTATTGAACATTTACTAATGCATTATTTAATGAGTTTATCTGTTATATTATTTAATGAGTTTATCTGTAATATTATTTAACGGAGCCGAGCTAAAGTGAATTAACACTGAACAGTATTTTATATGAACATCAGCAAAGATGTCTGCAGGTTTAATGAATAAACACGATCTCTAATGTAAATGAGTTATTAGTGACACTTCACATCAGATCTCCACAAAAATAACTTTCGCCGCTCTCGCGGAAGAACACTGCAGCCGGATCTACTTCTCTCTGTTTGTGTCTATGGTGAGTCACGCAGGGACTGTGCTCCTCCGCAGCGCTCCCGGTGTGAAATAGTCCTAATATAAACACTTATTATAAGTGTTCCATAATGATTCAGGGTAAGACAAAAACACGGTTTGGAAAATGGATTCATGTTGTACATTCTCATTATATAACTTTTTGTAAATCTTGAACACAAAAAAAGTTACGAACAGCAGATTTAATCTCTCTCAATCGGCGCAATGACAGTTATTTTTTGTTGTTTTAATCACAAACTCACTTCATTTTGTTCAATTTACAGAAAACAAGACGTAATTTCTTCATTTTACGTGTCTTGATTTAAGGATGTTTTGTGCTGGAAAACAAATAAATCTATATTATAAAAGAGGCGCTAATCTGCCTTTAAAAAAAACTATTTTGAAGGCCTAGTCTCTATTTTAACCTGAAATACTGCAATAATTAAAAAAATAATTTTCAATGGCAAAAATATAGCTTAATTATTGCATAAATATTAAAAAATACCATCAAATCATCTCAAAATACAAAATTAAAAAGAAAAAAATATTCTTGAAGAAAAATGAAGTGTCTTTATTCAGTGAAGTCATCATGAATCACATTATAAATGTTTAATTCATCACACAGGGTTCCCACTCTTTCATCAACACCAGATTCAAGGACTTTTCAAAGCACCTTTTATTTTAAATCAAGCACAATAAATACGCTAAAGGTGTGTGTGTTCCTGCTAATATCCAACACACACTCCTGTCCCTGTGTGTGTCATTACTGCAGTAACACTGAGGCACACACTGACAAATAAATACAATTTACATTGAGGAAAAATGTGCAATTTTACACAATCCACTGAGGAAAGCGGCTGGTGTAGAAGATGCCGTTTGCAGCTCTTATTACTGCTTTAACATTTATTTCACACTAGTTTAGTTTTCTTTTTTATAAATCATTACTTCATTAAAACATCAAAATATAGAGATAATATTGTAAACGTGAATTTTCCAATGAAATGAAAAGATATGGACAAGTTCATTGTTAGGTATTAAAAATATGCAAAATGATTTATTAAATCACCTGTACCTTTTTAAAAATCAGTTTGACGGCTTTTAAGACCTGCGCATATATTATATTTAACAGATATAATCACTGGCGTAATAACGGCCCATTTTAAATGTTTGCTTTTCTTGTTTTTATTTTTTGAGCGCTGATATCGCTCTTGTAAATACTCGGCAGCATTTCAGTAATGAAAGTCTAGATCTTTAAAATGCATCCAAATGACAGCGAAGCGCAGCCGTACGGTGGCCTGCAGGGGTCAAAAAGGATTTAAACAGTGAATTTTGAAGTGATCTCATCTTGAAAACTCAGATGTGGATTCAGACTGAAATTAATTTACACACGAGCTGGTGTTTGTCTAAAAACAGGAGGTCATTCGGACAGGGATTTTTACGCAGGTGGTGGGAGAAAAACAGTGAAATTCTGGATTCAGGCGGCAATAAAATCACAAACTAGCCCCTGAAAATACCTCACGATGAGCATCTGAGCAGGGCTTTAGACAGTAGAGGCGCTTCTAGAACAGCAGAAATACACTGAGTGATCTTCCTCCAGTAATGCGGTTCTGTAGTGTTTATAATAACACACACTTCTCTAACACACTGCAGCTCATGCTTAACTCAAGCACTTTCCAGCCCTTGAATCATGCGTCTGAAATTCAAGAACTTTCCAGAACTGTGGGAACCCTGGTCATAAACTCGTCCAGAAGCGAATAAACATCCTCATCCTAGAGACTGAACCAAAACACAAACTACAGGACCATTAAAAGGAGAAACTTTATTAATATTCACAATTAAAATCATGAGCTTTAGAAGCAGTTTCAGCTGTAGAGAGAGAGTGTGTGTGTGTGTGTGTGTGTGTGTGTGTGTGTGTGTGTGTGTG
>NC_137104.1:497229-712229 GCF_949357685.1 Gobio gobio
AAATTCAGGCGACTAAAATATGACTAAAACTACATCACAATTTATCAAAAGGTAGAGAAGGAGAGATGCACCTCTTCTGCGGCGGCGGCCCGTGATCATGGGCGGCTCGTTCTCCTGACCAATGGGAACCTTCGGGAACGCAAATATGGGGCAGCCAATCATCATAAGCTCCGCCTCTCCATGGGGAATATCCAGAGGAACAGCAGGAGGAGCTGAAACAACAACACAAGCCTCTTTACGCTTCATGGAGAGTGGGGCAAGATGAGCCAGTGGTCATGTGACACCCCCACCGTTTTTAGAAATAGGGCTTATTCATCTTCTTTCCTACATTTAGATATGTGGCCAAATGCATTTTTGTCTCAGTGTTTTAGTTTGGCAGGGTCGCCGCTAGCTTAGCTTAGCATAATGAATGGAATCCTATGTTGCCAGCTAGCATGTCCCGAGTAGTGTTAATTTCGTCAGACGAGACTAAATATGTTCGTCAACTACCTTTTTTTCCATGACGAAGACGAGACGATGACGATGTTTTGCATAAAATAAAAACTAAGATAAAATCGCTCTTCATTTTCGTCTATAATCGGCTCTACTTTTTCATCATGAGGCTATATTTTGTCTATATCCAAAGTATTTCCATACTATCCAGGGGTTCACGACGGCGTTTCGCTTTCAGCTGGGTCTGACGTCTGTCCATCTCCATCTTTTTGTGATTTTTGCATTCGTTCTCCCGCCTTCAATTCAATGCAGTCGTTTCCGGATCGCGTTTTCCCCCCCTTTGTATTATTTATTTTTACTCAGTAACGGATGTGGTTTAAAATGTAGCGAAGTACATTACTTCAAACAAAACATACTTAAGTAAAAGTAAAATTACAGATTTTTAAAACTTCTTAAAAAAGTAGAAGTACGCAGAAAAACTACTCAATTACAGTAACGCAAGTAAATGTAATTCGTTACTTTCCACCTCTGTCACATGGTTCCCGGAGCGCTCAATACTTCTAGCGCTGTGTCAATACATTTGAACGGCTTAACCTGATAAGCTTCATGAGCGCGTGCACGGGTTGAAGCGCTATTTTTAGCACGAGTGTAATGTTTGTTAATAGATTTAACGTAAAAAAACATCATTAATCTTGACAAACTATATATCATTCTAAAGGTCTAAACCTCAAGCATCGAGGACAGACCACTGTTTTTCATTGAAAAGCTTATAACGGCTGTATTTTTGCATCAATGTAAGCAATACACATCAACGATTTTATAAATAAAAACAGAGTACATACCTTTAGTGTCCTAATTACGAGCCACACACGCATCCATTGCAAACAATTCCAGAACGAATGGAAAGGTGAGGGTCCACTGAATAACATCCCATAGAGCATTTTAATCCAACGAAACAATAACGGTGTAATATTGATGGTTAATCCTTTGTTTACATTGCATTTCTGCGGAGCGAAGTATCATACTAGACTGTTATGCAATAAAATAATGCACCAAAAACAGTCTCCCGGTAGAATAAAGTGGCATGGGTTTAAAGCTTAGAATGTTACGAACAAAATCCAACTAACCCCACTCAAAAACATGCAAAGATAGCCGCGATATAGTCAAAAATATCCAACCATAGCGATCGTTTTATCTGATGTCATGACGTGCTCATCCAATGATAATGTCTGTTTATCTGGAGCCAATAAAAGCATTGAATCGTCATGACTGACAGAAAATGTAGCCAATGAGCACACGATTCCAACGAGACCTTGCATGTGTATGTTTGTCACATGGGCGTGAATATTTATTCATCTGAATGTGCCAATGTGGCGCTATCTCCGACGAGATGCTGCGAGCCTGACACCCCCCATCTGACAGCTAAAAGCTAACGCGCTAGTAAACAAACAGAGGTCTCTTTGTAGTAACTGTTTGCTAATCTTACTAACTGGACGGAATGTATTATCCAATGGATCGTCAAAAGAAGTTTTTATTGTGCTGAAGATGCTTTATTTGAGCTCACTCGAAGCAGCGATGTGAAAAAGGAGAGTGAACACAGCGGTGACGGTGCTTGTTGACAGAGAAGTTGATCCAATAACACACCGGTGAGTTGCTATGTGTAGTTGTTTATGTATATTGAGAATGTGTGTGAGAATGTATGTATTTTATTGTTTCTGTGTGCTAGAAAAAATGCAATATACCAGTATGCATTATACATATGCTGATATTTTGCATTTTTCCTAGCACACATGGGGAAAAAGTATATAATTTTTCCCCATGTGTGTGTAAATAAAACATATATATATATATATATAACACATGTAATTGTTTATATATATATATATATATATATATATATATATATATATATATATATATATATATATATATATATATATATATATATATATATATTGAGACTGTATTTATTTTATGTTTTTCCTGTGTGCTAGAAAAATTACAATATACCAGTATGCATTATACATATGCTGATATTTTGCATTTTTCCTAGCACACATGGGGAAAAAGTATATATAATTTTTCCCCATGTGTGTGTAAATAAAACATATATATATATAACACATGTAATTGTTTATATATATATATATATATATATATATATATATATATATATATATATATATATATCGAGACTGTATTTATTTTATGTTTTTCCTGTGTGCTAGAAAAATTACAATATACCAGTATAGATTATACATATACTGATATTTAGCATTTTTTCTAGCACACACAGAAAAAAAAAAATATATATATATATAATATATAAAATGCATTTTTTTCCCCTGTGCTACAAAAACAAATTGACGAAAAAAGAAAAGTTCTGGACGGCCGACCATCTGTGTGATTGTTGAATGCTCACTGTATCACCGGCCATTATATTGATTGTAGGACTGTGTGCGAATGTATGGGCCGCCGTCAATATGAATGCTCACTGTATAGCCGGTCGTTAGATTGATGCTTGGGCTGTGTGAGAATGTATGGGCCGCCGTCAATATGAATGCTCACTGTATAGCCGGTCGTTAGATTGATGCTTGGGCTGTGTGAGAATGTATAGGTGGCCGTCAATATGAATGCTCACTGTATAGCCGGCCGTTAGATTGATGCTTGGGCTGTGAGAGAATGTATGGGCCGCCGTCAATATGAATGCTGTCTAACCGACTGCCCATCAGTTTCATTGTTCATGGGATGGCCTGTAATTAGAGTGAATGATGACAGTGTGATTGTTGATTGAATGGGCAAACTATACAGAAATAGGACATGCAGTGCTAATTCTCATTCCTTTCCTTGCCATTCTACAGGCATCAGGTTGAGTCTTCAGATGAGCTATGGCATCCAAGCACCAGCCAACCAGCAGAAAAGAGAAGAACGCTTTCAGATTCTTCAAGATCTGCACTTGCTGCTGTAGACCTGAATCCGCCAGTAAAAGGCCAGTAAATGTTTTTTTTTTTTACATTTGCAAATTGTGTGTGTTTTTATAGCTATATATTTATATTATATTGTTATTTATATTACTAGTTATATTTATAGTTATTATACTTATATTACTTGTTGTATTTTCAGTTGCAAAGAAGTTTAGCTCTTTTTTATTAATATTTCATTTTTATTATATTTTTATAAGTTCTGTTGTACAAATAAATCACTAATACAAAGTCTTATGGTTCTGCCTATTATTTTATAGTTGAAAAAGCATTCAAGCATCATATATGATGGCTAAAACAGCTTGCAGTACACTTCATAACATTAGGTTATCAAGTCTCCTGTAGGTTTCTTGGCACCTGGACATATTCTTAGAAAAAAGCATGCAGGAACCCCATTTTTCATGATATCTTCGTCAAATTTTAAATATAAACTGATGAGACTTTTGCCTTTCAATTCATTAACTAACTGGATTCCTCCAGGCTTATTTTCATATATTTTTACATCAAATAATAAAGTGTTCATTGTAGCACAAATCATCTTCAAGACACTTCAACTTCTATAACTGTTTGTCTTTCTAAGTTTTTTTCTACTTTAATGTTTGGGTAATAAACTGTAAAGTGTCTTCTTTTTAAAGATGTCTAAATTGTGCATGTAGTGCAAATTGTTTAGCAACTGCAATTGTTTTAGTTGGGAGATGTCATTTCTGGGGATGTGCCTCAAGCAGGCGGAGGGAGAAATGGAACAGACATAGTCTTGGAAAAAAGCTTGCAGGAACCACATTTTTCATTATATCTTCCTCAAACTTGAAATATAAACTGATAAGTCGTGTGGCTTTCAATCCATAACTGAACTGGATTCCTCCAGGTCTATTTTCATATATTTTTACATGAAATAATACAACATTCTGTGTAGTGCAAATAATTTTTGAGGCATTTCAACTATTATAATTTTTTATCTGTTTGAGAATTATCAACTCTGATTGCTTTTTAGTAGAGTCCCAAGTGTCTTCTTTCCAAAGATACCTTAATTGTGCCTGTAGCACACTGTTCTCAGGAGCTATAATTGTTTTAATTCAGGTAGGTCGTTTTCAGCTGTGAGCCCCAAAGTGGGGTTGCAGTTTAACAGGTTAAGCCGCGTAAGTTACACAACAGCTTCACTATTCAGGTGTTTGCAGCAATTTTTGGTAAACAGTCCAGCATAGTGTGCATTGAGTATTACGTCAGCCACATTTACAGTATCATTTTATTATGGAGAGTGATGGAGATGCAACATTGTTAACATTAATGTTAATGTTTTTCTTGTATTTAGCCCTCAGGTATTCCTCACTAATTAAGTCACACTTATACTCATTGATGGTCAAATGTGATCATACACCTTAACTATTTTTAAAATAAATAGCCTATATTTTAGCTCAATAATATTTATTGAATATTTTGAGATCTTTTGGTACTAAATACTATTTGTGCAATACTTATGGTACATTAATGACCACTTAAAATATTTTTCTTATTTATATTACAATTAGTGTATTAATTAAAGCTCCACTGTGTGATATTTTCCCCCATCTAGTGGTGAACTGGTATATGACCATCCAGTGAATATTAGTTTCTGTTCCTCTCAATTCTGATTTCGTTTTAACTCCTACGGTGGCTGATTTAGTCCAAGATTAACATGTCTTCCAGCTCGACCTCGTCCACATTCGTCACGGAGCCATCGAGTGTTAAAACGCCAAAGGCGAAGCTTGAATTTGCGGGAATGTCCCTCTTTGGCTACTGTACTTTCAAGATGGAGGATCAACATGGCGACCCGCATTCGAACCCTCACCCGTATGGGTTTACAATGGCATATTATAAACTTACCAGAACACTTTATTACTTGAAAGAAGTAAATATACATTAATGAGCACATATATTTTTGAAAGAACTAAGTGTTTTTAGCTAAGAATAAACTAAAAAAGTTACACAGTGTAGCTTTAAGGTTAAAATAGAGAATTCCAATGCAAAGAGGCAAATTAGAGCCATTTTGTGGCTGGAAAAATAAAAATTTTCACTTGTAATTTCCATTACCCACTGGGTGCCTGTATGGCTCTTTAATAAATATACATGTAGTCTAGTTGCTCAAAAAAGTATTGCAGATCATAACTGCTTACTTATTTGTGAAATTTTGAAATGTTAATAATAGTGAATAGTAAAGCATGCAAGCAAATATAATATAACCCCAAAAAAGTTTAATATAGTGCTAAAAGGCGAACTTATTTTTCCTTAAATGTACAGTAGGATATATACATATGAATTCATACTGAATCAAGATCGAAATCAATTTTTTGTGCCCATCGTCTCATAAACGAATGCTGATTTTAGGCATGTGGTGTTGTGGCACATACATTATGCAGGTTATATATATTTTATGTAACTTTTTGTGCCACAAAATATATTGAGTTTTCCTTTGACTAAAACTAGACTAAAATGACGAGACTTTTAGTCGACTAAAACTTGACTAACAAAAAAAGATATGTGAATGACTAAATATGACTAAAACTTACAAGGACATTTGGCACAAGACTAAGACTAAATTAAAAATAGGTGACAAAATTAACACTAGTCCCGAGTAAAAGTGATCAAAAAAATAAACCCACCTAATGACTTCTTGTGGCCTGCGTATTCACAACATATAGCGCTGCAGATTAAGACTAGGGGCCTCATTTATAAAACTTTGCGTAGGATTTGCGTCAGAAGTGGCGTACGGATGAAACATAGGACGTGCGTACGCACAGAAATATTCGGATTTATAAAACCGTGCGCACGCACATCTTACGCAATTTTCCCTTAATAAATCACAATCAATTCTAAATGTAGCGCAGCTTTTGCGGCTTCATGTCACGCCCATAGTTGCCCATAAATAGTCCGTGAAACGCCCACAAGTTAATATTCATCGATTGCGAAATCATGGCAAACACAGAGAGGAAATCAAAAAAACGTAACTTCACTCAATGTGAAGTAGAAATTATCGTTGGCGAGGTGGAAAAGAGGAGACAAATATTTTTTGGAGGGCACAGTGTGGGCATTACTGATGCCAAAAAGGCACTTGAGTGGCAAAAGATTGCAGATGCCGTAAATGCTGTAGCCTCACAACCTCGGACCGTGGCCGAAAAAAAAAAAAGAAATGGTCGGACATCAAAGTCGAGGCAAAAAAGCGTCTAGCGCTCCATCAGAGTGTGTCTGCCACGGGTGGGGAAAGGAACACCGGAGCTGAGCCTCTTGATGAGAGACTGGCGGCAATTATTGGGGAATCCCTATTAATCCCTATCCCTATTATCTACGTGGAAATGGGAAATAGTTCAGTGCAAATGTTATTTCTTGCAGCTTTCTGAATGGCTGAGACATACGTCATATGTTATTTTATCTAAAAAAAAAGAAAAAAAAAAGGCATATGCATGAATACCATGATTCCGTAGCTGATGAAGAAATCTTTAGCCTACTATGAAAACAACTTTCCCCAGTGGACAATTAATACATCTATCTATCTATTTATATATCTCCCTAATTATCTATCTGTCTATCTAATTGCATCTATAGCCTATCTGCTCCTCCAGACGGACACATTGACGAGAATATCAGTTTTGTACATTATTTCGTTCTGTTTACCATATTATTTATGAGGATGAATTGCATAACATGCCAATATTATTGCAGAACATATTCAACTTTTTTTTTCGTTTTGATTTTGTTTGTTTTACACTGCAGATCGATCAAACGGGTGTTCGTGTAGGCTGTTAATTGTAATACTTGCTTTGTGAAGTCTTCATGTTATTGAGAGGCAGTATTGCCATTTCTTTTACACAACGGTCTACAGTTTCACACACTTTCACGTGTTTCTTCCATCTGCCGACGGTGTCGCCATTTCTCATTTCACCCATTTTTGTGCGTACGCCTGGGTCAGAGCTTGCGTGAAGGACCGCACATTTTCCCGTCAAGTTTGCTTTTTATAAATACCAATTATTGCGTAGAGAGCGGCGTACGCCTTCTTTTGTGCGTACGCAACGTTTATAAATGAGGCCCTAGGCGATCTCCTAGGCAGATATTGACTTGGGACTATATTATGGGGAAGCACAGGCGAAGCACTGCTACTTGGGCGCAGAGATATCACGCAACACATGAAATCCCAAACTTCCGTCAACATACCAATATGCAACGGTGATGTCATCAGTTCATTTCAATTATCATACAGTGACAGTGTGGGCTTTAGATCAGTAATTTAGTTTATATGGTTAATTTAGTTTAATAATTAGGAGGTCAGAGGTCATAATAGATCAGAATATTCTAACAATCGGAGTCATCACGCTGGAGACGGGTTTATTGAGGATGCCGTGTCGATGAGGCAGTTTCAGGGAGAGTCTAATCACGGTCTCTCAGACACTTCAGGGTCATGAGTTGGTCATGTGTTGGTCATGTGTTGGTCATGTGTTGGTCATGAGTTGGTCATGAGTTGGTCATGAGTTGGTCATGAGTTGGTCATGAGTTGGTCATGTGTTGGTCATGTGTTGGTCATGAGTTGGTCATGAGTTGGTCATGTGTTGGTCATGTGTTGGTCATGAGTTGGTCATGAGTTGGTCATGAGTTGGTCATGTGTTGGTCATGAGTTGGTCATGTGTTGGTCATGTGTTGGTCATGAGTTGGTCATGTGTTGGTCATGTGTTGGTCATGTGTTGGTCATGTGTTGGTCATGAGTTGGTCATGAGTTGGTCATGTGTTGGTCATGTGTTGGTCATGAGTTGGTCATGAGTTGGTCATGAGTTGGTCATGTGTTGGTCATGAGTTGGTCATGTGTTGGTCATGAGTTGGTCATGAGTTGGTCATGTGTTGGTCATGAGTTGGTCATGTGTTGGTCATGAGTTGGTCATGAGTTGGTCATGAGTTGGTCATGAGTTGGTCATGAGTTGGTCATGAGTTGGTCATGAGTTGGTCATGTGTTGGTCATGAGTTGGTCATGTGTTGGTCATGAGTTGGTCATGGGTTGGTCACGTGTTGGTCATGAGTTGGTCACGTGTTGGTCATGAGTTGGTCATGGGTTGGTCACGTGTTGGTCATGAGTTGGTCACGTGTTGGTCACGAGTTGGTCACGTGTTGGTCACGAGTTGGTCACGTGTTGGTCATGAGTTGGTCACGTGTTGGTCATGTGTTGGTCATGTGTTGGTCATGAGTTGGTCATGTGTTGGTCATGAGTTGGTCATGAGTTGGTCATGGGTTGGTCATGTGTTGGTCATGTGTTGGTCATGAGTTGGTCATGAGTTGGTCATGAGTTGGTCATGAGTTGGTCATGAGTTGGTCATGTGTTGGTCATGTGTTGGTCATGAGTTGGTCATGGGTTGGTCACGTGTTGGTCATGAGTTGGTCACGTGTTGGTCACGAGTTGGTCATGGGTTGGTCACGTGTTGGTCATGAGTTGGTCACGTGTTGGTCACGAGTTGGTCACGTGTTGGTCATGAGTTGGTCACGTGTTGGTCATGTGTTGGTCATGTGTTGGTCATGAGTTGGTCATGAGTTGGTCATGTGTTGGTCATGTGTTGGTCATGTGTTGGTCATGTGTTGGTCACGTGTTGGTCACGTGTTGGTCATGTGTTGGTCACGTGTTGGTCACGAGTTGGTCATGAGTTGGTCATGAGTTGGTCATGTGTTGGTCACGTGTTGGTCATGAGTTGGTCACGAGTTGGTCACGAGTTGGTCACGTGTTGGTCACGTGTTGGTCACGTGTTGGTCATGCGTTGGTCGCGAGTTGGTCATGTGTTGGTCATGTGTTGGTCATGTGTTGGTCATGAGTTGGTCATGAGTTGGTCATGTGTTGGTCATGTGTTGGTCATGAGTTGGTCATGAGTTGGTCACGTGTTGGTCATGAGTTGGTCATGAGTTGGTCATGTGTTGGTCATGAGTTGGTCATGTGTTGGTCATGAGTTGGTCATGAGTTGGTCACGAGTTGGTCACGAGTTGGTCACGTGTTGGTCATGAGTTGGTCACGTGTTGGTCATGTGTTGGTCATGTGTTGGTCATGTGTTGGTCATGACTTGGTCATGTGTTGGTCATGAGTTGGTCATGTGTTGGTCATGTGTTGGTCATGAGTTGGTCATGAGTTGGTCACGTGTTGGTCACGAGTTGGTCACGAGTTGGTCACGAGTTGGTCATGAGTTGGTCACGTGTTGGTCATGTGTTGGTCATGTGTTGGTCATGAGTTGGTCATGTGTTGGTCATGAGTTGGTCATGAGTTGGTCACGAGTTGGTCACGAGTTGGTCACGTGTTGGTCATGAGTTGGTCACGTGTTGGTCATGTGTTGGTCATGTGTTGGTCATGTGTTGGTCATGACTTGGTCATGTGTTGGTCATGAGTTGGTCATGTGTTGGTCATGTGTTGGTCATGAGTTGGTCATGAGTTGGTCACGTGTTGGTCATGAGTTGGTCACGAGTTGGTCACGAGTTGGTCACGTGTTGGTCACGTGTTGGTCACGTGTTGGTCATGCGTTGGTCGCGAGTTGGTCATGTGTTGGTCATGTGTTGGTCATGTGTTGGTCATGAGTTGGTCATGAGTTGGTCATGTGTTGGTCATGTGTTGGTCATGAGTTGGTCATGAGTTGGTCACGTGTTGGTCATGAGTTGGTCACGTGTTGGTCATGAGTTGGTCATGAGTTGGTCATGTGTTGGTCATGAGTTGGTCATGAGTTGGTCATGTGTTGGTCATGTGTTGGTCACGAGTTGGTCACGAGTTGGTCACGTGTTGGTCATGAGTTGGTCACGTGTTGGTCACGTGTTGGTCATGTGTTGGTCATGTGTTGGTCACGAGTTGGTCATGAGTTGGTCACGTGTTGGTCATGAGTTGGTCACGTGTTGGTCACGTGTTGGTCACGTGTTGGTCATGAGTTGGTCATGTGTTGGTCATGAGTTGGTCACGTGTTGGTCACGTGTTGGTCACGTGTTGGTCGTGTGTTGGTCGTGTGTTGGTCATGTGTTGGTCATGAGTTGGTCATGTGTTGGTCATGAGTTGGTCGTGTGTTGGTCATGTGTTGGTCATGAGTTGGTCATGTGTTGGTCATGAGTTGGTCATGTGTTGGTCATGTGTTGGTCATGAGTTGGTCATGAGTTGGTCATGTGTTGGTCATGTGTTGGTCATGTGTTGGTCATGTGTTGGTCATGTGTTGGTCATGTGTTGGTCTTGTGTTGGTCATGAGTTGGTCATGTGTTGGTCATGTGTTGGTCATGAGTTGGTCATGTGTTGGTCATGTGTTGGTCATGTGTTGGTCATGTGTTGGTCATGTGTTGGTCATGTGTTGGTCTTGTGTTGGTCATGTGTTGGTCATGTGTTGGTCATGTGTTGGTCATGTGTTGGTCATGTGTTGGTCATGTGTTGGTCATGTGTTGGTCATGTGTTGGTCATGAGTTGGTCATGTGTTGGTCATGAGTTGGTCATGTGTTGGTCATGAGTTGGTCATGAGTTGGTCATGTGTTGGTCATGTGTTGGTCATGTGTTGGTCATGTGTTGGTCATGTGTTGGTCATGTGTTGGTCATGTGTTGGTCATGTGTTGGTCATGTGTTGGTCATGAGTTGGTCATGTGTTGGTCATGTGTTGGTCTTGTGTTGGTCATGTGTTGGTCATGAGTTGGTCATGTGTTGGTCATGTGTTGGTCATGTGTTGGTCATGTGTTGGTCATGTGTTGGTCATGTGTTGGTCATGTGTTGGTCATGTGTTGGTCATGTGTTGGTCATGTGTTGGTCTTGTGTTGGTCTTGTGTTGGTCATGTGTTGGTCATGTGTTGGTCATGAGTTGGTCATGTGTTGGTCATGAGTTGGTCATGTGTTGGTCATGTGTTGGTCATGTGTTGGTCATGTGTTGGTCATGTGTTGGTCATGAGTTGGTCATGTGTTGGTCATGAGTTGGTCATGTGTGTGTATGAACTGAGGCACTACAGCTCGAGAGACGTCTATGGTTCACTCCAGTCTTTGGGAAATTAGCCCATTTCCAATTATTATTGTGGAGTTAATAATTGGGTCTACACGGTTCACATCCGAGACATATTTGGATTCAAAACGTCAAATTTTACAGGCACGTAATTAACTCATTTTGATTGACTATCAATCGTGTTGTGTTTACCTGGGCTTGGCTCTGATTGGCTGGGGTTCTCAGGAGGAACACACACTGGTGACTGTGGGTGGAGCTGCAGCTCAGGGTCTTCAGTCCTTCTCTCTGTGGAGCAAAACATTAAAACAGTGAATGAGGCAGATTCATATAAAAGAGACTGAGTACCCGTGTGCCGCCCCATACCCCTGTGTTTACCCGTGTGCCGCCTCTTGGAGCGAGCGCGTCTGGCCGGCGGACTGCGGGTTCTCCTGGTCTTCCTCTTGGGGATGTACGGGGAATCGTCTGGTTCTGGGCTGCCCATGTGCCCGTGGCCCGGCGAGGGTGAGGGCGCGGGTGAGGGCGCAGGTGAGGGCGCGGGCGTCTCCGCTGCTTTGGCTCTGAAGGGCGTCAGGTGGACCGCCTCCTCGCAGTCGAAGTCGAAGGTGTCGTTTCCGCCCAGTGAGGAGTTGAGGTGTTCTGCCGGCGGCCCTCTGGCTCGGCTCTGGGACCGGTCCCGGCTCCTGGAGCGCGCTCTGGGTTTGGGGTTCTCCCAGGGCTTCTTCAGCGGGGCCCGCTCTGGCCTGCGGCCCCGGTCCGCTTTGGGCCTGGCGCTGGTCTGGCTGGGCTTCCTCTTGTTCTGTCTGGGCCGCTGAGGAGGCTCGGGTGTGGAGTGCTGGACCGCTGGCAGCTCAGAGATCTCCAGCTCTAAATCACAGTCCGTCTGTTCGCAGCGCTCCTGCTCCACCTCAGTCTCTTCCCGTTTCCCATCCGGAACGCCGGTGTTCCCCAAAGGGGCGGGGTGGAAGCGGGAGCTCCGCCTCCTCACAGACTCAGAGCGCCTCTTTCGCCTCGTCCCTACCGTCGGGGGCAAAGACACCTGTCTGTCAGCACGGCAACTCGAGACAGCCTCTGAAACACACACACACACACACACACACACACACACTTTATGTTATTGTGATGTGATAGGGCGCATGTTAGAGTGACAGAGAGAACGGTCAGATAGCTCCTCCCCCACGCTCACTCTCTTCAAAACAAGCACGTTTTGTAATATTTCACATATTACGTGAACCCTCTGGGGTTCTTCTGTCATTTCTGACCTGAATTTTTTTTTATATATATTTTTTTTTTAATCGTCAGAATGGTCTGAAACTTGGTGACTTTATTGGTACTTGGTATATGAACACCCAAACAAATTGGGGACAGGATTTGAAAAGTCTAAGTGAATCTCTAAAACATCAAGAGTGCAAAACAGACAAAAAAACTCACACACACAAAAACACAATTAGCTTTTGGAATGGCACGCGTTAATTTGTGTGTGCGTGTGTTTTTGTGTGTATAAGTGTGTGTGTGTGAGTTTTTTTTCTGTTTTGCACTCTTGATGTTTTAGAGATCTTCACTGTTGAGTCTTTTTTTCTGCATCCTGGCTGATTTGTAGATTGTATGCACAAAAAAACTCTGTATTTTCTTATATATATATCTTATATATATTTTTTCTTTTTATATATTAATTTCCCATTCATTTCCTATGGGGGTCATTTTTGACCCGAAGGTCCTGAGTGTGACTTTCTTTTACGACCACTTAATACTTTTCAAATCCTGTTCCCAATTTTTTGGGGGTGTTCATATACCAAGTATCAATAAAGTCACCAAGTTTCGGACCATTCAGATGAAGCTACGATTTTTAACATTTTTTTTATAAAACGCAAGATCCACTATAGTGGTAAAAATGTGCTATTGCGTGATACAAATGCTCAATGTGTCCACCGGATGGCACCGATCTCATTTAAAACATTGCTAGGCTTAACTCTAAAATGAAATACATCTTTAATAAATAAATGTTATATATATATATATATATATATATATATATATATATATATATATATATATATATATATATATATACATACATACATACATACATACATACATACATACATACATACATACATACATACACACACACATTTTTTATTATATTCAATGGGAAAAAATTGTTTAATTATTGCATAAATATTAATTATAAATCATAAAATTATCTCAAAACACCAAAAAAGAAAATATAAAATATTATTGAACAAAAATATATTTCATTGATTTTACATATAGTTTGAATGTCGTGATAAAATGGACTGAATACTTAAAGGTGAACTATGTAGGATTTTTGCAGTAAAACATCCAGAAACCACTAGGCCAGTGTTATATATTTTGTTCAGTTGAGTACTTAGAATATCCCAAATGTTTTCAACTATTTGTAAATCGTGAGAAAATTGCTATTTTAACCAAGGAACCGGGACGTGTGAGCTATGCGTGTGAGGGCGTGGCCTGTCGATTGCGTCATATCTGCGTCACCCTCGGTCTCCGGTTTTATTCAGTGAAACACTTTACTCTCACTGCAGTGTGAACAAGTGTCATAGCAGCCGCCGAGCGAACGTCATAACTTCCTTTTCAACACACTCAGATATATCTAATACGATAAACAGTTGCGTTACCTCACACTCAGCACTGGAGAAGAGGAAGTGCCGCCGGCAACCGTGTCATAATAAAAGTCCCGCCAGCGACTATGCCATAATAACAGTCCCGCTCTTCAATGGCTCCTGCGGCTCCTCAGCTCCACAACACTCGCTCCTGCTCTGCTTCACTACAGTAATGTTAATAATCGCATCATGAACATGATTTCTGCCCCAGTCCTATCCTGACTGTTTCCCACCGGCTGTGAGGTGAAGACCACATGTCCCGAGATTCTGCGCTCAAACGTGCCGTCATCAAACTACGCCTTTGTTTTGAACAGGCGACCTCTAGTGGACGGAAAAGTTACATAGTGTAGCTTTAATATGTTCGTGTGGGAACTCGGATTGAAGTGTGTTCGCGCTTAAAACAAGCCGACTGTGAACTTTTAAAGATTGCACTCGGAAACCGTTCGGTAACATTACACGCCTGCACCGAACACACACACGCACGCACGCACGCACGCCTGAGAATATGTAGAAAAATAATTAAATGCAAAACCGACAAACGTAACCCACAAGTGCGCATTGAACCGTGAATGCCGTACCAAACGGTTCAATATTATATTGAGAATTGTGGCATCCCTAACGAACACTCTCTCTACTCATCGTGTGTGTGTGTGTGTGTGTGTGTGTGTGTGTGTGTGTGTAAAGTGCCGTACCTGCAGCTGATGGCGGATCCTGCGTGTCCATCTCAACCACAGCCACTGGCCTGAGAACAACAACAACAACATCATCATCACTGAGCAGATCATACATGTGTCCGCATATGATCAGAGAAGGGTCATGTGACAACATCATCACTGATCAGATCATATATCCGCATCGACTCACTGATTCATAACGCTCTGAACTGCTGAATCGACTCACTGATTCATAACGCTCTGAACCGCTGAATCGACTCACTGATTCATAACGCTCTGAACTGCTGAATCGACTCACTGATTCATAACGCTCTGAACTGCTGAATCGACTCACTGATTCATAACGCTCTGAACCGCTGAATCGACTCACTGATTCATAACGCTCTGAACTGCTGAATCGACTCACTGATTCATAACGCTCTGAACTGCTGAATCGACTCACTGATTCATAACGCTCTGAACTGCTGAATCGACTCACTGATTCATAACGCTCTGAACTGCTGAATCGACTCACTGATTCATAACGCTCTGAACTGCTGAATCGACTCACTGATTCATAACGCTCTGAACTGCTGAATCGACTCACTGATTCATAACGCTTCGAAGCTTCATGAGGCCGTGTTTTGAAATCGTCATCTCTATATAAGTCGTTATTTAGGGTTTTTTTGCGCACAGAAACTATTCTCGTCTTCATAAAGTTATTGTAGAGCCGCTGTAGTGAGATGGACTTTGTAACTTTAGTCTTTAGTGTCTTTTAAGGGTCTTGAGAGTGTAAAGTTGAGCCAATGGAGGCCTTTCAGAGCATCAGATTTACACTAAAATATCTTCATTTGTGTCTGAAGATGAACGGAGGTCTGACGGGTGTCCAACCACATGAGGGTCAGTCATTAATCACACAATTTACAGTTTTGGCTGAACTAACCCTTTAATACATTAACTAATGTTAACTAATGACCATTATTCTAAAGTGTTACCTTTTATTTTACCTTAAAATTACATTGACTTAATTTGATTTAAAAAGCACCTGCTGTAGCATCTTAGTTTTTTTCGTTGCACTAAACATTATTTGATTTAACATTTTGGGACAATTATATACTTTGGTTTTATTTAATTTCACTGGTAAAGACTTTTTTTCTTTACACTGAATTTAAAAACTAATGCTGATTTAAGGAACATCTTTGTTCGGATTGCAGAATATGCAGTTGTTGCCTTTAATTTCACCTTTCAGCCTTTTAATTTCCAATTCAATTTCCTGTTAATTTCAGATTGCGGACTTGTTTTCATTGGCCAAAAGCCAATTTAGCCTGTTAAATACCAAATAAACATCTTGTTCATGTATACTTTCATTCCTTTATTGTGTAAAAAAAATAAATAAATAAAAATAATTTGGATATCGGTATCGGCCCGTTTTCTTGAAAAAAATCAGTATCGGAATCGGCCATGTAAAATCATGATTGGTGCATCACTAATATTATATAAATATATTATCCATTTAAAAAAACTATGGGCCTATCCCTTTAGAAGCAGGGATGTGTGTGTGTGTGTGTGTGTGTGTGTGTGTGTGTGTGTGTGTGTGTGTGTATGAGACACTGAAGTGCTTCTGTAAAGTGTGCGGTTCGCCTGAGGTTCATCATGAGTTACTGGACAGACCCACTGATATCTGTTTTTCTACTCTATTATAGATATATATATATATAGAGTCTCTATATCTGGAGATCCTCTAGTGTTCAAACGGTGGACGCGACGCGAGCTCAACGTGTTTTTAAAAAACCGCACAAGTTTCCAGCTCATGTTCTCCAGGCTCCGCCACTATGGCAATAAAGCCGCTAAAACGCAACCACGCGCAAATTAGCTTCTCTACTACTGATTGTGAATTTGATTTGTAACGCCACATGTGTTTTGAAGCTGTGCCTCCTCTAGAAGTGTCCGCCGTCCAGCTGAAACTGTAGCTGTGCTAGTTTTATTTACCCGCCACAACACAAAACCACCCGCATTTGGCTGGTGGCGGATGCTAATCTCCATCCCTGGTGTGTACAGCTGATCTACACTGGAGGAATATTTCACTGTTTCTGGAGTTATGATCAGATTGATGAGCTATTAAAAGCTTGTTGTGCTCACCGGGGACTGGCGGGCGGCATTGGACTCGTCTCAACAGGAGGAACCTGCAAACCCAAGTCACACACATCAACAGCGCATAATTTCACACACTCATATCAGATCTGCACGACCCGTGGGTCACCTGAGCTCACCTGAGCGGGTCCATGGTCCCGCAGCGTCCGCTTCAGCATCAGCAGGTGGAAGACCAGCGCCTGCCGCTCTTTCTTCAGCTGCAGAATGACCCCCTGGGCTTGCCGTACCTTCTCCCGCTCCGCCTGCAGGGCCACGGCCAGAGCTTTGTTATTCACCTGGACGCTCTTCAGCACGAACGGCTTCACCGTCGCTGTGGGGACACACACCATTACACAGGGTTTTTCCTGCATTTACATTTTTTTGGCGGCCGCCAAAACAAATTGTCCCGCCAAAGCCTAATTTGATGAGTTATTGTGATTTACGAATGATGTAGAATAGATGCTGCGCTTGTGACTGAGTGACAGAGAGAACGATCAGAGCTCCTTCCCCGAGCACACTCTCTGGGTCTCCATAATAATCAGTGTTAGTTCTCTCATATTTCACATATTAAGGTCCTTTCACACTGGACGCGATTTTGACGCACGAATAATTTGCGCGATGGTTTTATTTTTTGATCAGCTGTTTGTGTAATGAGAGCTTTCACACCGAACGCGAATGTGCTGCGGCGAAAAAACTATGTTTATTTTTTTCGTTTCGATGTCGATTTTTTTTAACACTCGCAGCGACAGAAAAGGCTTAAACCAATCACATACAAGGAAACAAAGGTGACGAAATGTCCAGTTGATGTCATTAGCTATTCAATCAACATTAACCATAGCCAGGTGTGGCATTCCTCACGAGATTACAGCTGTAAGTTAGTTGTGTTTACAGCTGTACAGATGCAGCTGTGTTTGCCCACTATAGGCTACAGATATTATAATCAATAAATTGTTTTGTTTTTTTATCTAATTGCGTCCGCGACTATGGAAAGTGAATGTGTTTCCGTCAGTACGACTGTGGCACTTAAATGTTTACATTGTGACTCAACTGGAAACACAGCAGCTCCGGATCGAGCCGTTCGTTTCGAGTGTGTGTGTGTGTGTGTCGTCAGATGCGCTGATACCGTCTCTGTCTCTCGAGCTCCTCAAATTGTCCCACGGACATTGTAAAGTAAGTGCGGAACCGGCCATGATGAAGCTTTAGCTCCTGTAGATTCGCATCCTCCCCTTCAGACTCTGTTCTTTAAGACTGGCTTCACCCAAAACCTTCTTCTTCTGTCTTTTAAAGAAAATTAAAAGCTTGTCTCCACTGAATGATTACGTGTCCGTGTTTCTCAGCTGTCGCGCGAATGTTTGGGAATGTTGGAGCTCTGAAACGTCGCAAACTCGCGTCGCGGCTGGTGTGAATGCTTTTGACGCGAACTATTCGCACACGAAATATTCGCTTTTTCGTTACGCGTCCGGTGTGAAAGGGCCTTTAATCCAAATCAAAAGGTCGGAAGACCGAGTCCATGTTGCACATTCGGACATTAGCGTTTAGTCCACTGTCTATAATAGCCTAATTTAGAGACCATATTTTTTTTTTTAACCGACAACTTTGCTCGGTTAACGTTGATACGGTCAACCATCGGTCAAACAGTCATCGGTTAACATCCCTAGTTGTCAACCACCACCGAAGACCATTTTTGACCCAGGAAAAACCCTGATTATATCATGAGATAGTGAGTGTTCGGTGCACATCATTATTGTGTTAACCCTCTGGTGCTCTTCGGGCAAATTTTCTGTTTTGAAATGTTTAAAATCACAGCTTCATCAGAATGATATGAAACTTGGTGACTTTTCTAGCATTAGGACTGTAAACGCACACAAAAATTGGGGTCATGATTCGAGCATGCTAAGGGGTCGTAAAAAAAAAATACTCCCAGTTGTGCTCTTCGGTCAAAAATGACCACCATAGGAAATGAATGGGAAATCTGCAAAAACACAAATTCACAGAAAAAAATCTATATTTTTAACAAACAAAAAAAAATATCTAAAACTTTATAATAAATAGTCTTTATTTTTTAAATATATATTCAAATCTATCAACAAAAAAATCCTGTTCAAAAGAGAACTAGTGAATTCTCCAGCCTCTCCACAGAGACCTCTAGTGGTCACACACATGATTGCAGGATTTCTGAAATAATTCCAAAAGAGGCGCTAATCTGCCTTCAAAAAAAATACATTTTGAAGACCTAGGCTGTGTCCCAATTCGTCTACTTATACTACGTCCTAAAACTATGTACTCTTTTTGTGAAGAAAAAGTACATACTTTTGAGTGTGTAGCAGAAGAGTATGCAAGCTTTGGGAAATACTACTTCGTCAATCATCGTCACAGTTCAAATCCCCCACTTTTAATTTAATTTCCTACCGTATCGGAGAGAAATGTAGTCGCTCGATGATCTGCCTTTCGTGGGTCTTTAATGCAGAGACTCCTCTCATGTGTTTGCAAAGTTAATGGCCAAACGTATCATTAAAAAAGTTCTCAGGTGAAATATAATGTGGACAATATTGAATAAATATCTTTTCGTCAGGTTAAATACTGATAATTGCTCACTCAAACCACTTTATCTAATCCTCTCCACTTAACCGTCAGACTCGCGTAACCGTCATGTTTGTCGTTTTTTAAACACTTTATCCGCGTTTGTAGTTCTAATCGAATCCTCGTCCATTTCGCAATGGGTTGTGGGCAATATCAGCCGTTAAAGTGCGCATCGATCTGCACTCCGCATTCTTAGTCGGAAATAGTAGACCTTTCTTTGGAATACTCTTTTCAACATACTAAAATTTGGGACATACTAATTATTTTTTCAAATACTATTTAGTACGGATAGTATGCGAATTGGGACGCAGCCAACCAATGCGACCCCTAAACGGAGAGCAGCAGAGGGTTAATAATCTTCTCAGAACCTGTCACTCACATGAGATCAAACCACAACCATCCAATCAATACCCCACAGACACACTCAAGCCCCGCCCCACATTTGTTCTTGTTTGCGAAGCGCTTCACTCGATAATACGGCACAATAGAGGAGAAGTTTCATGCTCACTTTAATTTAGTTTCAGACCTGTATGACTTTATTCCTAAACGGGTTTGGGTCAACGACAGAATTTTCATTTTCGTGCGCACTGTCCCTTTAAGAGCTGTTTATTATCCTCGTACCGACAACATTAAACACAAACACACACACACACAATGACTCTGGCACCTGTGCTCCTGCTCTTCAGCGTCGACAGGCCGTGGCTGACCGCTATCGCGCTGGCGAGGCGTCTGTTCCTCTTCTCCTTCATCTTCTCCTTTATGTCGTCCAGACTCTTCTGGAAGCTCTTCTTCTGCCCCGCGCGCTCCCGAGCCATGGCCGAGACTGAGCGCGGACTGAGTCCCTCAGGCGATTAAAGGCTCAGCTTTCCCGCCACATCTGCCTCAGAGCTCCACTCAAACACGACACCCGCTCCACACAGCCGTTCGCCGCGGTCCTGAGGCGAATAAACGGATACTTTAGGACGGATTCTGCGTGTGTGTGTTGTTTGTGTGTCGCTTCTCTGGCGCATCTGCCGTCGGGACGTTGACGTTCGAAATCATGCGCTTCGAGCTCTGATTGGACGAACACACGCCACTTCCGCAACTGGTTCAGACGTCATCAAAAAAGCGCATAATGTTTTCCTCGAAGACTAAAGATTTATCATTTACTTTAAGGATAATGTAAATAATCTTTTTTTTTTATTTAAATAAATGCTATTTTAAAAACAGAAACGAGTTGTTTTTCTCGCTGAAGTGCAGCATAACTTTATGACCATAGATTTGTATACGTAGATTCCCCATTAGCGACTGTTTCTATGGGCCGCTATACGTTAGCCGTCCGCCATTTTCGAACGGTCAACGCGTGAACGCGCTTTGTGAATAGTCAAATGTTGCCTGTGCGTCTGCAACCGTAGTTATACACAAGCATGTATGAAATTAATATCTATACATGAATAGACTGTTAGGATATCGTTTATCATTAATGGTAGATAATTCTGCATATTCTAAAAAATGTCTTCTTTACATTTTCTTAATCTCATTATTATTGCCCATCAGAGAACCCTACAGACACATTGCTCAGATTTTAAAGAACGCAGTGAACTCATTATAAACAAGTTCATTGGAAAGAAATCATCAACCAGTCAGCCATCAAAGTTAATAAATTATAAAAATAGTGATAAATGATTTAATAAACATCAATATAGCCTATTCATTCAACCCATGTTTTAAGGATATCATCTGAAAGCTTAAATTCTCAAAAATCATCCTAAAAAAACCGTCATAAAATGATCAACATCACAAATTTAAACCATTTTTAAGAACAGGAAAATTATTAATTATTATACATTTATTTAAAATATGAAAACACAAACCAACACAATTGTCACCTGTGAAAGGTGATCCAATTTCTTGTGGAATTTAAATCGCGCTGGGCTTTACAGAGGCTGTGTTTTTTTATGCGAGTGATGATTGACAGCATCTGAAGTGCTGACCGTTCTAAAATGGCGGCGCGTCGACGTGCCTGGAGAGGTCGAATGGGGATTCTCTACTTATACATATCTATGTTTTATGACCATCTCTAATTTATGAGTTGTATAAACCCGTTTTGTTACTTTAAAAAACGTCAGTATTGTAACTGATAATTTCTATTTTATGATGTTCCTAATAAAAATGATCAAATATACGGAAGCCCTAAACGGCCATGGATAATATTTTAGTTTTTCCGTCTTGTTTTCTCGTGATCCCGACTTAATCTTCCCTGAGTTCCACAACTGCGCCGACAGGTGGCGGTATCGACCAAATGACTGATGGGGTGCCCATCCACATCACGTGTTAGACCGTTCATATTGGCCCACATTGAACGCGTTTACCCAGAGATAACAATTTCTGGTTCCCAGAACAGACACCCTAACGTTCTCTATTCAGCCAGGAACGTTTTCTTTACGTAAATAGAACGTTCCCTGTTGGTTTGGAGAACGTTCCCCTAACCTCTTTACTCCGTTTACTCTTGTAGGTCAGTAATCATCCAGGAAAACGGAGGAATTGACGTCAATAATGAGTAGCTGTCTTGTTTTGAACTTATTTAATCAATAGAAATCATTCAAGCACATAAACCTTCATATGGAGGATTAAATAAAATTGAATTATGCATTAATATGTATATTTCATGACACACACTGTTCCACAACCAGGTTTTACGTTTAAGTGCCAAATAACAATGACCTCAACACAATATGGGGTTTTAAAATATGAATTTTATTCACAGACGTTAAAAAATGAATAAAGATTACATTAATAACACTGCAGTATTTTCTTACCACTGAATTAACAGGACATAAATTAGGCTACTTCTCTCTTTTGGTCAGTATATTAACATCATGTTGTTGTCTTCAATTATGTGTCAACTCTCTCTGAAATCACATCATTGACACTGGTATATTTATTAATTATAACTTATTATTCAATACAGATCGATAAACTAATGTTAGTCGGTAAAAACGAAATGACCGTTAATTTTTAAATTACGCGAGTGCGCGTCTTTCTGTGGAAGGGAGAGGCAAGCGCGTGCTGGAGAAGCGCGCGCACATCAGAGGCGCGTAGTAACGAAATATACAAATAAACCCGCGTATATATTATTTAAAAAAAAATGAATTCTAGAAATAACCTGCAAAAAAAAAAAAACGTTCTGGGAAGGTTCTCTTTAGGTTATAAAATAAACCCCAAAAATAACCTGCAGAAAACTTTCTCTTCACACAAACACAACGCATAGAGAACGTTCTTATTTGGTTCCACACAAAAATAACCGAACGGGAACCATATGGGAACGTTAGGGGAACGTTCTGTGTTTACTGTAGACCTTTCGTGATCGCTATAGTTAGTGCAGTATTGTGTGCATTAGTTAATTTGACTAATGTTAAATGATTGAATGCGATTAGTGTGATTGAAGGTGTGTATTAGCATGTGTTCTACCTTCATCACAATCACAGTTTCCCGCGAAAGCGTTCGGTGTCACTACCAGGCACGTGCAGAGGGGGGGGGGGGGGGGGGGGGGGGGGGGGGCTTTGGGTGCTCGAGCCCCTGCCCTTTTTCAAAATGAATCAAAAGTGCCCCTCTCAGACAAATATCAATGATAATATCGTGGTCAATAAAACTAAATAAATTTTTTAAAAAAAAGGACATTTCTGTTGAGGCGTTGCCATAACGCGTTGCTATGGGTTGCGCGCGTTTTGATTGACAGCTGGGGCACGTTCAAAGCTCAAACCGGTGCGCAACGTTTTGCTACGGTTTCCGGTTGAACGTCATGTTTCCTGGAAACGGTGTGCAACGGGTTTGAGATGCGTTTGATCTCGTTTGGTGGGTGTGTCAAAAATGTCAGCCCAATCAGCGGCAAAATGTATATAAACCACGCAGTATTAAAGAGACAGCTCACACAATGGAAGTAAAGTTGTTTAATGTGTCCGCTGGTATTAGAAGACATGATTGTCGTAAGAGTTTAATATATATATAATCAACATGATGATGTATTTATTTATATCTTTAGCTTAATTGCAAGGCAAGTTTATTTATATACCAAATTTCATATATGGTAATTGCTTGACATAAAGTGAGAAAGAAAATACAAGCTATTAAAAAAGTAAGAACTAAAAATAAAATGATTTAAGTTAGAATTGATTACCAGGAGATGAAAAAGGTTCATTAAATGTGATTGGGGTGTTGTCTTTTATTCTGGACGGTAAGGGCAGTGATTGCATGTATTTTGCAGTATTAAACACGTATTTATATCGATTTTATCAGGCTCCGAAAATTCCACAAAAAGAACACAAAGAATGGCCTTCTCGGCTGCCATAGTTACAACTCTTGCGTCAACAGAACAGGGTGTTCAACGCAGCACCGTTACCGTTTAAAAAACGTTTTGCAACGTTTTGTCGGGGCTGAACGCAGAACCCGACAAAACGTTGCAAAACGTTTTTTAAACATATACATATATATATATATATATATTAAACTCTTACGACAATCATGTCTTCTAATACCAGCGGACACATTAAACAACTTTACTTCCATTGTGTGAGCTGTCTCTTTAATACTGCGTGGTTTATATACATTTTGCCGCTGATTGGGCTGTCATTTTTGACACACCCACCAAACGAGATCAAACGCATCTCAAACCCGTTGCACACCGTTTCCAGGAAACATGACGTTCAACCGGAAACCGTAGCAAAACGTTGCGCACCGGTTTGAGCTTTGAACGTGCCCCTGATTTTCCACTGTTCGGAAACGGCTCTCGAGCCAAATATGGTCCTTTCAGAGAGTGTGTGGCCTTACGGGAAAAAATAAACAAATTTTTTTTCCCCCTCCATAATCAGAGCTAATGTGTTGATTTAATTACAATTTAATTTAAATCTATATATTATATATTTTAAAGTATTACACAATTCACCAATGCCCGTTTGTCATGAATATACACCATGAAACTATCAAAGTTAACAAAACCCAAGTGCCAGCGGCTCCTACAGGCCTTTATGTGAAGTGTAGGCTGGAGAAATGGTGACGTGAAAGGACTTTATTATATTAACGTTACCATTTTTTAATATTATGCAGCATGATTTATGAAAGAAGTCTCTTATGTTCATCAAGCCTGCATTTATTTGATAAAAAAACAGCAATATTGTGAAATATTATTAAAATAATGGTTTTCTATTTTAAATAATTTTAAATATAATTTATTCCTGTGATCACAGCTGTATTTTCAGCATCATTACTCCACTCTTCAGTGTCTCATGATCATTCAGAAATCATTCTAATATGAGGATTTAATGTCAATGATGGAAACTGTGATACTATTTTCAAGATTCTTTGATTAATAAAAAGTTAAAAAGAACATTGTAATAATATTTCACAATATTAGGCTACTGTTTTATTTTTGATTAAATAAATGCAGGCTCGATGAGCATAAGGATACATATATATATGCCCCTTTTTTACATTTGAGCCCCTGAAGAACTCTCTGCACGGCCCTGGTCACTACTGTTCAACACTTTGATGTCTGTTTGTAACTTATTGTGCATCTAAGACGCCATTTTAATCATTGTGTCACTCAGTGCCTATCGATATGAAATATGATTTATAGCCTATGTACGGCAGCCTCGTATTTAATTCAGTGATACCGCTCCAAACATAGCCTACAAGCCAAACTAGCCATCCAAGATACAATCTAATAATAACACTGACTGACCAATGCGAACCGCTCATTCCGCTCAGGGCCGCCATTACCCAGAATGCCCTTCGTGACATCGAAATATGTGAAATAAGTAAAGCTGCCTGCGACTTAAGTTTAATTTAAGCCATTAGTCGACTAAGCCCTTTTTTTCATTACAAGTAACTTAATTACATAAATATATACTGAGAACTGTAACGAGATAAGCGCACACATAAAACACAGGCAAAACTAATGATTAGCTATGAATGCGTCAAATATATAGCAAGGAGACATTGTGTTTATTAATAAACTGTGTTCAGTGTCAAGCTGACTCATCATCTCCGCGATAGTGATTACACAATCGGCTTATTTCTTTTCGTTTAAATGGTTTCGATCAAAAGACATTTCAAGCTATTGACACATTTCTCATGTCTGAGGCAATGATTCTTGCGTAACGAGGACTTTATACATCCTTATCTTGAGCAGAATACACAAGCTGACATTTAGCCTAGGCTACTACTGTCTTTTATTTCGAATGCACATTTGAATCTGGAAATAAAGCAAAATAAGTGAGAAAAATAAAATTTTGCAATAAACAAGACATTTAGGCTACTTGTAAGGATATGCGTACCACCACAACAACAACAACAACAACAACAACAACAACAACAACAACATTTCGTACTCATTTGGCGTTTTGGCGCACTGAAAAATTATGTAATGTCCGTTTTTTTTCTCTGTCATTTTATCTGACCAACAACACAAAGTGATAGTTGTTTAAATACGATTACGGTTCACCACGCAGTCATATTGTAGAAATCTGGAGTATTGTAGGCTACTGTGTTTAATAAGCCTAAGGCTAGAAACGCACATGATAATAACACACAAATTATGTCATGCAAATTAATTTCAAACGAATGAGGAAAATAAAGTGTCTTGAATCCAAGCAGCTCTAAATGATGTTTAGTTCCAGAATAATCTGCCGTCCTTCTGCTCTGTTGATCATTTAAACATGTTAATTACACATAAAACACGTTTATTAAGTGAAGCAAAGATTTGGCTGAAAGATCCACAACGTAAAAGAGAGCACGGTTTATATATAATATATAATATAAAACAATTCAATATAATATAATATAATAAAATATAAAATAAAATAATATAATATGATATAATATAATAAAAATATAATAAAATAACATAATTAATAAAATATAATATAATAAAAAAATTATATAATACACAATACAATTCAATATAATATAATATAATAAAATATAATATAATAAAAAATAATATAATATAATACAATTCAATATAATATAATACATAATAAAATATAATAATTTAAATATAGGCTATGTATGCATTTTAACATGCACTTTATCATGAATATTAATATTTGTATTAATTAATTTATCATATTATATGTGTTATATATATATATATATATATATATATATATATATATATATATATATATATATATATATATATATATATATATATATATATATATATATATATATATGCTATTAAAATATGTAATAATTATGTATTATTATTAAATATTGTCCCTCATTATTATTGTAGCTACTCCAGCACCTTTTTCTATTTATTAATTAAACTTGATCAAATGTTGCTCATGTATACACTCTAAAAAAAGGTTCTATATGGCACCAAAAAATGGTTCTTGGCTCGTAATCATAGGGGAACCTTTTTTAGTGCTATATAGCACCAATTTTGGTTCTTCAGATGTTCTTCAGCGGTTCTTTGACTAGGGTGCTATATAGCACTAAAAATGGTTCCCCTATGATTACGAGCCAAGAACCTTTTTTTGGTGCAATATAGAACCTTTTTTTTTTATAGAGTGAATGAACATTTCTGTTGTTTCCTGTAACTCACACACACACACACACACACACACACACACACACACACACACACACACACACACACACACACACACACACACACACACACACACACACACACACACACACACACACACACACGATCTCACACGAGTTCAGGTCATAATGCAGAAAACATGAGCACTTTAGAGGAAACCCAACGTGTGATCAATGCAATAATGCTTTCTCCTGCAATCTTCTTCTCAGAGATCATCAAGTGCAGACGAGCTTCTGCAAATAACTCCAGATCAGTGACGCACGAGACCTGCTCGTCTGGAAACACACTCACACACACACACACTCACACACGTGTGTGTTCACCTTCATCTGAACAATGAGCTTCATCAACACAGCCGGGCGTCACGGCGGCTTTAACGTCAGCACATCCAATTATGCAAACCCAAGGATTTCAACCATTTCCCTATACATTTCCTAGAAATGAACTATAAATATATATGTGTGTGAGAATGATTCGTCAATAATTCAACTTTCAGTGCAGAGATCGTCATGTTTTCCCTGTGAATGAGGAGGATTTCTCTGACTCACTGACAGATATTAGTTCTGTTTAAAGCACAAACTCATGATTTTAATATCTTAATATCTCCAGTCATTTCTCTTCTCTTCAGTAAATGTGTCCTGATGTAAGAATGTTGAGAACAAGACCATTTATAAACATCAGTTGTTCAAAACACGTCATCTGGATCAGAATGACCTGGATTTGGAAATCCCATGTTTTTTTTTTAAATGCTTTTGTGTTCTCTCAGAAAAGTTACTGAAAATCCTAATAAGTTGATTGAACTTAATTGATTTGAGTAAACTTGTTCCCAAAACGTTTAAGTTCTATTAACGTGGTGCTCACATTGACTGTATAAAAAGAATTAAGTTCACTTAACTTGGTGTTTATATAATGTACTTAAAGAATTAAGTTCACTTAACTTGGTGTTCATTTTAAGTGTACTTAAAAAAATTAAGTTATCTTAACTTGGTGCTCACATTGACTGTGCTTAAAGAATTAAGTTCACTTAACTTGGTGTTTATATACTTAAAGAATTAAGTTCACTTAACTTGGTGTTCATTTTAAGTGTACTTGCATATTTAAGTTAACTCAAAATGGAAATTAAACTCAAATTAGAAATTATTTATAAAATTACAATTCTAAAGTACTTATTTTTGACTGTAAGCTTTGTGCAAACATACCAAACTGAAGAAATAAAACATTCTGAACAACATATTCTATGTCTTTGACCAAAATTTCACAATACTAATGAAATACAGGACACACTGCTGTAATGGTGACACACTTACTAACTACATCAATCGTAGATCTCTGCGCATTTAATTTAAACATACTTTTTATCCTCATTAATGGATAACGGAATAAAAAAAACAATGAGACAAACATTTTTCTGAACCCAAAAGCTGGTTTGCCAAAGAGCTCGAGGGCATTCTGCCCCGCTGATGCGCTGGATCAAGTGTTGCAAGGCATTTCTGGTAGTTCAGGTCTAATGAGTAAATGAGACAAATGAAGAAACATTGCTTGTGGAGTACAGTAACTCTACAGTACAGTATTATCCCAATAGAGGAAGTCAAAGGCCAGCAGTTGGGCTGAAGGTCGGTGTCCTTGAATCAGATCCGCACTGGCACAGGATAGAGTTTCCATGATCAGACATTTATACTAGTGAAGAAACGGGTATAAATACTAAATAGAGCTGCAGCAATACCGGGGCTAAGCGCAAATAAGAAGACAAGACACAGGTAGAGTCAGATCAACGGCAGCAATGAGCAATTAAACACATTTTAAGATGATTTTAGGCAAAAAGGCTGAAAAATGCATTGTAGTCTATGGGAATTTCATGTTTTGTTCTATTATAGCGCCACCAAGAGGCACAATCCTACAATTATTTATATATGTCCTCGGAGTGAGCCCATACATGTGTGTGTCAATTTTGGTGACAATATCTCATTTCGTTTTGGAGTTGTAGATATTTATATGAAAAAACACGTCAAAAATGACTGACACATGACTTTGATTGGATTTTACTCCGCCTTACTATCAATTAGCGTTTAGCTATTGACCTATGTTTTCGAACTTCTGACGCTGGTTTCGTCTCGATCAGACTAGCGGTTTCGAAGAAATCAGCTAACGTTTTATAAGCGCTAAATTACAACGCTGCACAAACCATACGCCGAAACCGGGCAAGTCTGGTATCGTTGGACTCGGCAAGGATTCAGGAGACAAAAAAAGTTACTCCCATGAAAATAAGTCAATCACACCAAAAGTTATAAGCGTTTGAAAAAAAATGTCTCCACTAGGTGGCGCTGTTTTGAAACTTCTCAGGCTCCTTCAGGGCATCGTGCTGATAACCCATACTGGGTTTCGTAACAATCCGTTCATTTGTTCATAAAATACAGCATTTTAGCACACAATTCAAAATGTCCGACAGCCAAAATGGCCGATATGGTAAAATTGGATATCAGACGACTCGGCATGAATCTTTTATGATTTTTGGACAAACGGTTCAGAAGTTATAAGCAAAAACAGCCATTTTCCGTATCTCCAGACCAGTATCTCCTGCATGTTGCCTCAGGTCATGCTTGTAATGACTTGTACCAAGTTTGGTTTGAATACGATAAAGAGTTGTGGAGATATAGCCTTAATTGTATTTTTGCAACCGCTATGTAAAATTTGTTCGAAAGGTTTATCGAAAATGATTTGACGAATCAACTTGAATTCCATGAGTTTTTGTCAGCTCTGTCTGAAGATGATCTGGTTCAATTTTTGTTAAAATTGGAGCAACGGCCTAGGAGAAGTTCACAAAAGTAACCCAGCAATTGGGTTGTTTTAACCCAGTGAATGGGTCATTTCAACCCAGCAGTTGGGTTAAATTTTTGTTTAAAACAACCGACTTGAGTTGTTTTTAACCCAGCACTTTTTAGAGTGAACTCACTATTAGTATGTTTGCAGTATTTTTATGTAAATATACTTAAATTTCCACATTGTCTCATATCACCTGTAACAGAAAAACAATTGAAAATATCAAAGTTAACAAAGTCAATGCAAAAATAAAAAATAAAATTACATTATTTATAGTTGAAATGATAAACCGAATCATAAATAAAGAAATCGTAATAATAAAAAGAAATAAATAAAGTAATAGTAATCAAATAAAGAATCATTTGATATCTCATTTATACCATCACAAACCCATCAATAAAAATATTGTTAATCATGGCTGCGTTGCATTTTATTTTAGCAATGTATCATTACGATTTAACCGAACAATCCTTCTGGCCATTAAAAATCACACAAAAATAACTTTATATCTATATTTTACTTACCGAATTTAAGATTGCACTTGATGAAAAAATCTCCATCTTGATGTGAATCAGCAGGAAGCAACAGACCAGGCGAAAAGGACCGCCTTTTGTAAATATCCTCCAATCAGTGAATTAGTTCCCTTGTTGCCAGGCAGAACTCCTTGCATGGCCAATCACATCAAAGCAAGACCAGAGTGAGCTATTTTAATTAATTATGATTTTGAGTTCATACAACTTGAAATTTTAAGTTTATGTAGTTTGTAGGTTAATAAGTTATATTAACTTATATGTTTGAGTTTCTGGACTAAACTGGTAATATTTAGTCAAGATTACGTGATTGTTTAAGTAAAGACAACATTAGGGTTTACAGAGTGCATTCGCTCGCTTGACTGGTTCATCTCTTAAGATAAGAAGTAAAAAGTCTTATAAGTGATAAAATAAAAATAAAACACTTTAAATATAACATATTTTAGTTTGATAGCTGTTTGGGGATTATGTTATGGCGGCTAAATCTCTTTTCACTTTCACTGTAGGCTACCGAAAGTCTTATAATGTACTTCTGATTTATTACTTTAACAATTAGCCAAACGAATCAAGAGCAAAATAAATAACATGTGTTTGTGTATTATATGATACAAATGTTGTATTTTTTTGACCAGTTTTAAAGTTTTACTACATTTTCTTCCTGGAATCCACCTTGAAATCTTACCTCCTGTTGGGATCAGGATAATCCAGTTTTTTTGGATCAAAGTTATCCAAAGTTTAGAACAACACACACTGAAGGTTTGATCCAGATTAAACTAGGACTGCATTCCATGATCTAATCTGACTTCAGATTCCTTCTTTCCCTTTTGAACAACCCATTTTCAACATTTGATCCAATCCGATAACCAGAATCCGATCAGCTGACCTTTGAACAACTGGCCCTGATGACATTAGAAAATAAGTAAAGAACATATAGTGAGTTCTGAAAAAAAGGATTTTCTGCACAACAATAAAAAAGCATATCTGTGACCCATAGCCAATCATTGTATTTTTCTTTTATCCCAAAAATCATTAGGATATTAAGATCATGTTCCATGAAGATATTTCTACTGTAAATATGTCATAAATATATTATTAGTAGTGATATGCATTGCTAAGGACTTCATCCGGACAACTTTAAAGGATACTTTTGCACCCTCAGATTCCAGATTTACAAATATTGTCCAAACAAACACACATCAGTGGAGAGATTATTAATTCAGCTTCAGATGATGTATCTAAATGTAAAATCTAGAACTGACCTATGGCTGGTGTTGTGGTCCAGGGTCACGTTTGGGAGCTGAAGAACTGCAGTCAAATGATGTGAAACATGAGCTCCTAAAGAGCAGCCTGAGGATCACACGCTCTGATGAACACGTTTTTCCATAATAACTGAGAACATCACTAGACTTGTTTAACACAAAAGGGTGATTTTGAATATTGCAGTATTTGAGGACATGTGGATGGAAGGATGAACACTAGTAGCAGACCGAAGACGATGAGACTCTATATGTCCTGATGCATGCGCAGCTTCTCTGAGGGACTCAGATCTGGGGAGTGTAATCTCTGAGTTCAGTGTCACTCTTGCCTTGTGCTCCATCCGGCTGGAAAACACTCGGATCATCCCCGTATTGCTCCTGGATCATTTGGAGAGGCTGCTCTTGCAGACGTTTTGAAACCAGCAGTGTTTTTGGGCAGAATTGAGAATAATTAAGTACGGTTTATTAATTAAGTGTTCCCACCTAAGGCACCAGTGGGCAGTTCTCCTCATGGTGTGATTATGAGTCCAGGCTCAATCACAGAATATCTCATCGGTTCTTTCTGCTTGAAGATCAGGATATACATGTCACGATTCCCCTGTGATTAGTGTGCTAGGACTCTTATTCTGAGATTCTTTTGTCCTGCTGTGTCTGTTTTTTGTTTCCTGTCCTTTCTTTCCTTTGTCCGGCAACCCTCGGGTCCTTCGACTGTCATTGGTGCTGCCTGTGATGGCAACACCATCTTGTCTGAACACACACATCTTCAGCTCCTCCCTTCCTGAACTCTGTGCCTTCCCTCTTATGGGCAAGGAGGCCATCTCTGAACTCTCTTGCTCTGACCTACCGGCTACGCATTGGTCATCTGCTCTGCTGGCTCCATCCTGATTCTCTGGCCTACCGGCAACGCATTGGTCACCTGCTTGGCCAGAGGAGAACTGCCCCCCCGACTGAGCCTGGTTTCTCCCAAGGTTTATTTTCCTCCATTCTGCTCCTGATGGGGTTTTGGTTTTCTTGCCACTGTCGCCTCTGGCTTGGCTTGCTCAGTTGCGGACAATACATTTTTCAACTAAATATCCAAAAAAATCTAATTATTAAACTAAATTAACAATATAAACTAAATTACTGATCAAAGCCCACACTGTCACTGTATAATAATTGAAATGAGCTGATGACATCACCGTTTTCTCCGTAGCGGCTGTACGGCTGAATCAGATTCTGTTGCATTTTCCTGTTTAACACTGTGAAGCTGCTCTGAAACAATTGGCATTGTAAAAGCGCTATATAAATAAAGTTGACTTGACTTAACCTGCTCTGCCGGCTCCATCCTGATACTCTGGCCTACCGGCTACGCCTTGGTCACCTGCTCTGCCGGCTCCATCCTGGTTCTCTGACCTACCGGCTACGCATTGGTCACCTGCTCTGCCGGCTCCATCCTGGTTCTCTGACCTACCGGCTACGCATTGGTCATCTGCTCTGCCGGCTCCATCCTGGTTCTCTGACCTACCGGCTACGCATTGGTCACCTGCTCTGCCGGCTCCATCCTGGTTCTCTGACCTACCGGCTACGCATTGGTCACCTGCTCTGCCGGCTCCATCCTGGTTCTCTGACCTACCGGCTACGCATTGGTCATCTGCTCTGCCGGCTCCATCCTGGTTCTCTGACCTACCGGCTACGCATTGGTCACCTGCTCTGCCGGCTCCATCCTGGTTCTCTGACCTACCGGCTACGCATTGGTCATCTGCTCTGCCGGCTCCATCCTGATTCTCTGGCCTACCGGCTACGCCTTGGTCACCTGCTCTGCCGGCTCCATCCTGGTTCTCTGACCTACCGGCTACGCATTGGTCACCTGCTCTGCCGGCTCCATCCTGGTTCTCTGACCTACCGGCTACGCATTGGTCATCTGCTCTGCCGGCTCCATCCTGGTTCTCTGACCAACTGGCTACGCCTTGGTCACCTGCTCTGCCGGCTCCATCCTGATTCTCTGGCCTACCGACTACGCCTTGGTCACCTGCTCTGCCGGCTCCATCCTGATTCTCTGGCCTACCGACTACGCCTTGGTCACCTGCTCTGCCGGCTCCATCCTGGTTCTCTGACCAACTGGCTACGCCTTGGTCACCTGCTCTGCCGGCTCCATCCTGATTCTCTGGCCTACCGACTACGCCTTGGTCACCTGCTCTGCCGGCTCCATCCTGATTCTCTGGCCTACCGGCTACGCCTTGGTCATCTGCTCTGCCGGCTCCATCCTGATTCTCTGGCCTACCGACTACGCCTTGGTCACCTGCTCTGCCGGCTCCATCCTGGTTCTCTGACCAACTGGCTACGCCTTGGTCACCTGCTCTGCCGGCTCCATCCTGGTTCTCTGACCTACCGGCTACGCATTGGTCATCTGCTCTGCCGGCTCCATCCTGATTCTCTGGCCTACCGGCTACACCTTGGTCACCTGCTCTGCCGGCTCCATCCTGATTCTCTGGCCTACCGGCTACGCCTTGGTCACCTGCTCTGCCGGCTCCATCCTGATTCTCTGGCCTACCGGCTACGCCTTGGTCACCTGCTCTGCCGGCTCCATCCTGATTCTCTGGCCTACCGGCTATGCCTTGGTCACCTGCTCTGCCGGCTCCATCCTGGTTCTCTGGCCTACCGGCTACGCCTTGGTCACCTGCTCTGCCGGCTCCATCCTGGTTCTCTGGCCTACCGGCTACGCCTTGGTCACCTGCTCTGCCGGCTCCATCCTGGTTCTCTGGCCTACCGGCTACGCCTTGGTCACCTGCTCTGCCGGCTCCATCCTGGTTCTCTGGCCTACCGGCTATGCCTTGGTCACCTGCTCTGCCGGCTCCATCCTGGTTCTCTGACCTACCGGCTACGCCTTGGTCACCTGCTCTGCCGGCTCCATCCTGGTTCTCTGGCCTACCGGCTATGCCTTGGTCACCTGCTCTGCCGGCTCCATCCTGGTTCTCTGGCCTACTGGCTACGCCTTGGTCACCTGCTCTGCCGGCTCCATCCTGATTCTCTGGCCTACCGACTACGCCTTGGTCACCTGCTCTGCCGGCTCCATCCTGATTCTCTGGCCTACCGGCTACGCCTTGGTCATCTGCTCTGCCGGCTCCATCCTGATTCTCTGGCCTACCGACTACGCCTTGGTCACCTGCTCTGCCGGCTCCATCCTGGTTCTCTGACCAACTGGCTACGCCTTGGTCACCTGCTCTGCCAGCTCCATCCTGGTTCTCTGACCTACCGGCTACGCATTGGTCATCTGCTCTGCCGGCTCCATCCTGATTCTCTGGCCTACCGGCTACACCTTGGTCACCTGCTCTGCCGGCTCCATCCTGATTCTCTGGCCTACCGGCTACGCCTTGGTCACCTGCTCTGCCGGCTCCATCCTGGTTCTCTGGCCTACCGGCTATGCCTTGGTCACCTGCTCTGCCGGCTCCATCCTGGTTCTCTGACCAACTGGCTACGCCTTGGTCACCTGCTCTGCCGGCTCCATCCTGGTTCTCTGACCTACCGGCTACGCATTGGTCATCTGCTCTGCCGGCTCCATCCTGATTCTCTGGCCTACCGGCTACGCCTTGGTCACCTGCTCTGCCGGCTCCATCCTGATTCTCTGGCCTACCGGCTACGCCTTGGTCACCTGCTCTGCCGGCTCCATCCTGATTCTCTGGCCTACCGGCTACGCCTTGGTCACCTGCTCTGCCGGCTCCATCCTGATTCTCTGGCCTACCGGCTATGCCTTGGTCACCTGCTCTGCCGGCTCCATCCTGGTTCTCTGGCCTACCGGCTACGCCTTGGTCACCTGCTCTGCCGGCTCCATCCTGGTTCTCTGGCCTACCGGCTACGCCTTGGTCACCTGCTCTGCCGGCTCCATCCTGGTTCTCTGGCCTACAGGCTATGCCTTGGTCACCTGCTCTGCCGGCTCCATCCTGGTTCTCTGACCTACCGGCTACGCCTTGGTCACCTGCTCTGCCGGCTCCATCCTGGTTCTCTGGCCTACCGGCTATGCCTTGGTCACCTGCTCTGCCGGCTCCATCCTGGTTCTCTGACCTACCGGCTACGCCTTGGTCACCTGCTCTGCCGGCTCCATCCTTGTTCTCTGACCTACCGGCTACGCCTTGGTCACCTGCTCTGCCGGCTCCATCCTGGTTCTCTGGCCTACCGGCTACGCATTGGTCATCTGCTCTGCCGGCTCCATCCTGATTCTCTGGCCTACCGGCTACGCCTTGGTCACCTGCTCTGCCGGCTCCATCCTGGTTCTCTGGCCTACAGGCTATGCCTTGGTCACCTGCTCTGCCGGCTCCATCCTGGTTCTCTGGCCTACCGGCTACGCATTGGTCATCTGCTCTGCCGGCTCCATCCTGATTCTCTGGCCTACCGGCTACGCCTTGGTCACCTGCTCTGCCGGCTCCATCCTGGTTCTCTGGCCTACAGGCTATGCCTTGGTCACCTGCTCTGCCGGCTCCATCCTGGTTCTCTGACCTACCGGCTACGCCTTGGTCACCTGCTCTGCCGGCTCCATCCTGGTTCTCTGACCTACCGGCTACGCCTTGGTCACCTGCTCTGCCGGCTCCATCCTGGTTCTCTGGCCTACCGGCTACGCATTGGTCACCTGCTCTGCCGGCTCCATCCTGGTTCTCTGGCCTACCGGCTACGCATTGGTCACCTGCTCTGCCGGCTCCATCCTGATTCTCTGACCTACCGGCTACGCATTGGTCACCTGCTCTGCCGGCTCCATCCTGGTTCTCTGGCCTACCGGCTACGCCTTGGTCACCTGCTCTGCCGGCTCCATCCTGGTTCTCTGGCCTACCGGCTACGCATTGGTCATCTGCTCTGCCGGCTCCATCCTGGTTCTCTGACCTACCGGCTACGCATTGGTCACCTGCTCTGCCGGCTCCATCCTGGTTCTCTGACCTACCGGCTACGCATTGGTCACCTGCTCTGCCGGCTCCATCCTGGTTCTCTGGCCTACCGGCTACGCATTGGTCATCTGCTCTGCCGGCTCCATCCTGGTTCTCTGACCTACCGGCTACGCATTGGTCACCTGCTCTGCCGGCTCCATCCTGGTTCTCTGACCTACCGGCTACGCATTGGTCACCTGCTCTGCCGGCTCCATCCTGGTTCTCTGACCTACCGGCTACGCCTTGGTCACCTGCTCTGCCGGCTCCATCCTGGTTCTCTGGCCTACCGGCTACGCATTGGTCACCTGCTCTGCCGGCTCCATCCTGGTTCTCTGGCCTACCGGCTACGCATTGGTCACCTGCTCTGCCGGCTCCATCCTGATTCTCTGACCTACCGGCTACGCATTGGTCACCTGCTCTGCCGGCTCCATCCTGGTTCTCTGGCCTACCGGCTACGCCTTGGTCACCTGCTCTGCCGGCTCCATCCTGGTTCTCTGGCCTACCGGCTACGCATTGGTCATCTGCTCTGCCGGCTCCATCCTGGTTCTCTGACCTACCGGCTACGCATTGGTCACCTGCTCTGCCGGCTCCATCCTGGTTCTCTGACCTACCGGCTACGCATTGGTCACCTGCTCTGCCGGCTCCATCCTGGTTCTCTGGCCTACCGGCTACGCATTGGTCATCTGCTCTGCCGGCTCCATCCTGGTTCTCTGACCTACCGGCTACGCATTGGTCACCTGCTCTGCCGGCTCCATCCTGGTTCTCTGACCTACCGGCTACGCATTGGTCACCTGCTCTGCCGGCTCCATCCTGGTTCTCTGGCCTACCGGCTACGCATTGGTCATCTGCTCTGCCGGCTCCATCCTGGTTCTCTGACCTACCGGCTACGCATTGGTCACCTGCTCTGCCGGCTCCATCCTGGTTCTCTGGCCTACCGGCTACGCATTGGTCATCTGCTCTGCCGGCTCCATCCTGGTTCTCTGACCTACCGGCTACGCATTGGTCATCTGCTCTGCCGGCTCCATCCTGGTTCTCTGGCCTACCGGCTACGCATTGGTCATCTGCTCTGCCGGCTCCATCTTGGTTCTCTGACCTACCGGCTACGCCTTGGTCATCTGCTCTGCCGGCTCCATCCTGATTCTCTGACCTACCGGCTACGCATTGGTCACCTGCTCTGCCGGCTCCATCCTGGTTCTCTGGCCTACCGGCTATGCCTTGGTCACCTGCTCTGCCGGCTCCATCCTGGTTCTCTGACCTACCGGCTACGCATTGGTCATCTACTCTGCCGGCTCCATCCTGGTTCTCTGACCTACCGGCTACGCATTGGTCATCTGCTCTGCCGGCTCCATCCTGGTTCTCTGGCCTACCGGCTACGCATTGGTCATCTGCTCTGCCGGCTCCATCCTGGTTCTCTGACCTACCGGCTACGCATTGGTCACCTGCTCTGCCGGCTCCATCCTGGTTCTCTGACCTACCGGCTACGCATTGGTCATCTGCTCTGCCGGCTCCATCCTGGTTCTCTGACCTACCGGCTACGCATTGGTCATCTGCTCTGCCGGCTCCATCCTGGTTCTCTGGCCTACCGGCTACGCATTGGTCACCTGCTCTGCCGGCTCCATCCTGGTTCTCTGACCTACCGGCTACGCATTGGTCATCTGCTCTGCCGGCTCCATCCTGGTTCTCTGACCTACCGGCTACGCATTGGTCATCTGCTCTGCCGGCTCCATCCTGGTTCTCTGGCCTACCGGCTACGCATTGGTCATCTGCTCTGCCGGCTCCATCCTGGTTCTCTGACCTACCGGCTACGCATTGGTCACCTGCTCTGCCGGCTCCATCCTGGTTCTCTGACCTACCGGCTACGCATTGGTCATCTGCTCTGCCGGCTCCATCCTGGTTCTCTGACCTACCGGCTACGCATTGGTCATCTGCTCTGCCGGCTCCATCCTGGTTCTCTGACCTACCGGCTACGCATTGGTCATCTGCTCTGCCGGCTCCATCCTGGTTCTCTGACCTACCGGCTACGCATTGGTCACCTGCTCTGCCGGCTCCATCCTGGTTCTCTGACCTACCGGCTACGCATTGGTCACCTGCTCTGCCGGCTCCATCCTGGTTCTCTGGCCTACCGGCTACGCATTGGTCATCTGCTCTGCCGGCTCCATCCTGGTTCTCTGGCCTACCGGCTACGCATTGGTCACCTGCTCTGCCGGCTCCATCCTGGTTCTCTGGCCTACCGGCTACGCATTGGTCACCTGCTCTGCCGGCTCCATCCTGGTTCTCTGGCCTACCGGCTACGCATTGGTCATCTGCTCTGCCGGCTCCATCCTGGTTCTCTGACCTACCGGCTACGCATTGGTCACCTGCTCTGCCGGCTCCATCCTGGTTCTCTGGCCTACCGGCTACGCATTGGTCACCTGCTCTGCCGGCTCCATCCTGGTTCTCTGACCTACCGGCTACGCATTGGTCATCTGCTCTGCCGGCTCCATCCTGGTTCTCTGACCTACCGGCTACGCATTGGTCACCTGCTCTGCCGGCTCCATCCTGGTTCTCTGGCCTACCGGCTACGCATTGGTCATCTGCTCTGCCGGCTCCATCCTGGTTCTCTGACCTACCGGCTACGCATTGGTCATCTGCTCTGCCGGCTCCATCCTGGTTCTCTGGCCTACCGGCTACGCATTGGTCATCTGCTCTGCCGGCTCCATCCTGGTTCTCTGACCTACCGGCTACGCATTGGTCATCTGCTCTGCCGGCTCCATCCTGGTTCTCTGACCTACCGGCTACGCATTGGTCACCTGCTCTGCCGGCTCCATCCTGGTTCTCTGACCTACCGGCTACGCATTGGTCACCTGCTCTGCCGGCTCCATCCTGGTTCTCTGACCTACCGGCTACGCCTTGGTCACCTGCTCTGCCGGCTCCATCCTGGTTCTCTGACCAACCGGCTACGCATTGGTCATCTGCTCTGCCGGCTCCATCCTGGTTCTCTGGCCTACCGGCTACACATTGGTCACCTGCTCTGCCGGCTCCATCCTGGTTCTCTGGCCTACCGGCTACGCATTGGTCATCTGCTCTGCCGGCTCCATCCTGGTTCTCTGACCTACCGGCTACGCATTGGTCACCTGCTCTGCCGGCTCCATCCTGGTTCTCTGGCCTACCGGCTACGCATTGGTCACCTGCTCTGTGATTTTCCACTGTGACCCTCAGCATGCGCTCACTCCGCTCTGTGGCTGAATAGCTGTTGTTCCCAATGGCTTCCACTTTGTTATAATCCACTAACAGTTGAGTGTGGAATATTTAGTATAATATTTGGACTTATTGCACAGGTGTCACGGCCCCACGCTTGAGTTCTCTGAGCTCCTGAGAGCGGCCCATTCTCTCACTAATGTGTGTAGAAGCGAACACACACACACACACACACACACACACACACACACACACATACACACACACACACACACACGTTTGTTTTTGTGAAATATGAGGACATTCCATAGGCGTAATGGTTTTTATACCGTACAAACCGTATTTTCTATCCCCTTACACTGCCCCTAAACCTACCCATCACACACACACACACACACACACACACACACACACACACACACACACACACACACACACACACACACACACACACACACACTGCCCCTGCCCCTAAACCTAACCCTCACAGGAGACTTTCTGTGAAAAAAAACTTGTTCTGTATGATTTATAAGCATTTTGAAAAGTGAGGACATGGGGAACATCCTCATATTTTACCCTCTTTTTGTAATACCCATGTCATTATACACATTTGTGTCCTGATATTTCACAAAAACATGCCCACACACACACACACACACACACACACACACACACACACACACACACACACACACACACACACACACACACACACACACACACACACACACACACACAGCCACACACACACACACACACACACACACACAGCCACACACACACACACACACACACACACACACACACACACACACACACACACACACACACACACACACACACACACACACACACACACACACACACACACACACACACACACACACACACACACACACACACACACACACACACACACACACACACACACACACACACACACACACACACACACACATGTAGTGTTTTCATCTTTTATGGGGACTTTCCATAGGCGTAATGGTTTTTATACCGTACATACCGTATATTCTATCCCCCTATGCCCCTGCCCCTAAACCTAACCCTCACAGGAGACATTCTGCAATTTTACATTTTCAAAAAACATCACTTAGTCTGATTTATAAGATGTTTTCCTCATGGGGACCTAAAAATGTCCCCACAAGGATGAGGATTTCGGATATTGCTATCTTTGTGGGGACATTTTGTCCCCATAACGTGATGATTACCAGTCCACACACACACACACACACACACATACACACACACACACACACACACACACACACACACACACACACACACACACACACACACACACACACACACACACACACACACACACACACAACACACACACACACACACACACACACACACACACACACACACACACACACACACACACATGTAGTGTTTTCATCTTTTATGGGGACTTTCCATAGGCGTAATGGTTTTTATACCGTACATACCGTATATTCTATCCCCCTACACTGCCCCTGCCCCTAAACCTAACCCTCACAGGAGACATTCTGCAATTTTACATTTTCAAAAAACATCACTTAGTCTGATTTATAAGATGTTTTCCTCATGGGGACCTAAAAATGTCCCCACAAGGATGAGGATTTCGGATATTGCTATCTTTGTGGGGACATTTTGTCCCCATAACGTGATGATTACCAGTCCACACACACACACACACACACACACACACACACACACACACACACACACACACACACACACACACACACACACACACACACACACACACACACACACACACACACACACACACACACACACACACACACACACACACACACACACACACACACACACACACACACACACTCCTGAGAGCGGCCCATTCTCTCACTAGTGTGTGTAGAAGCGTCTGCAGGCCTAGAGCTTGAGTTATACACCTGTGGCCATGAAGGGATTCAACACCTGAACTCACTATACTTTTGGCAATATAGCGTGTGTTCATTTTGTGGACATTAATCAATTTTTTCCAAAAATTGTCACCCTATTCAAAGGAAGGGAGGAACACAATGATAATGTATGTTTTGTACAGTTTTGTGAAGCTGGGATGTGACACTAAATTGCAAAACTTGCTAGATGCGTTAAATTTTTGCCCATATAGTGTATGTTAATTTTGTGGACATTAGTTTTATAAAAAAAGTGTTTTTGTGTAATTCCCGCTTTTGAGAGTAACCAGGAATATGTGTGATTTCATTATAACTCAGTTCATATACTCAGTGTATGTCTTCTCGCTCTACAGTCAAATGCAAATCTGACGTATCTGATCATCTGATGGCACAGGACATTTCCTGACATTTTCAATTCATTGGACACACGGTCATTGCCTTGAGTGTTTCTTTGTTCGTCTTCTAAACTGTGACGCTCACTTTAACTTTCTCTCTGGAGATCTTTATCACAGCTCTGTTTAATGTAAAGCGCTCACACACGGGTTAGACGGGATAACAATGTTTGAGCATTCCAGTCGTTCCAGTGCTCCTGCTTCCATTCAATCACCGTCACGGATTCAGACAACACTATCACATCCTGTTTAAATCTCTGTGGGTTTAAAACACACAAACCAGGTCACATATTATCAACTAATACAATAATCAGTATTTTAGTTTTGTTGCCACATTTAAACGAGATACATATAACAATATCAGATGTGTTGGTTTAGAATATGATTGAATTCCTTACGTTGTGTTAGATTTATGTTTAAAATTTAAATGTTACAATGGGAAAAGAAACTTAATTCATAATACATTTCTGACAAAGTATGAATATATTGTACTATTTTCCTGTTTTTCACTGTAAATCTGTTTGTATAAAGCAGAAATAAAGGTGATTATATCTTTATTGATTTTGCTTTATGACGTTTTAAGGATGTTTATTTATTTGAACTGGTACATGTGATAAAATAATAGGAAACATTAAGAACGACTGTACGAGCGTCGTGATTAACATCGGCCAGCTGATTGGCTGTTCAGAGGGAGTATAAAGCCTCTTCCCATGGGATTGTCCATCACTGAGCAGGACTAACATCAGCCGATCCGACCCTCCGTTCTCCCATCCCATCATGATCAAGATCTGGGTGTTTATGTTGCTGATGGCAGCTCTGCTGTTATTCGCACATGCACAGGTAAGTTTCATTTCTTTATTGATTAAATTGCTTAAAAAGTGCATTTATATGAAGGAAATCATCCGACGAGATCAGGACGTACTCTCTATCAGGCGATGCCGATGTGTGTCAGGGATAGTTTTACAGGTTATTTTAATCCATGGCATTTTTGTTCTTGGTGATGCAAACACTATAGAATATAAAAACCTTTTAAACACTTGATAAAGTGTTTGACGCACAGAAGTGGAACAAACGTCAGAGCTGATGGGATATTCAAAGTGTTTGATTTGAATATTTCCTCAGATAAGATAAAGGGGCGGGGCGATGATGTCACACGTGGGCGTGTCTGCACATGATTTGCACTCTTCTGAACCATCTTAAAGAGATTTATCATGATAAGCAAATGCTTTTTGTTGATGATTCAGACCTCAGTGACCGTAAATTCAACCACAGCCACCACTGCAACTACAGCCACAACTACAGCCACAACAATTACATCTGCAGACGGCAGTAGCAGCATCAGCTCAGCGATGACAGCCACACAGGGCAGCACCATCATCAGACCCACCAACAGCACCACCAGCAGCACCACCAGCAGCACCACCACCATCATCAGCACCACCAGCAGCACGAGCCCCGGCCTCAGCGCTTCAGAGCGTCTGCTGCTGCCACTGCTGCTGCCACTGATCCTGAGCCTGTGCTGAGAGACCCGCAGCTCCTGCATCACTCACAACATGACTACTCTTCTTTACTCTTGAAATATGCATTTATATATAATATTTGGATTAACAATAAACTGATTGTGAGAAAAATATAAGGAACTAACAGTACTTGAGAACGACTCGTTTCAATAAATAAATTTCTCTTGTATATATCATTACAAATTTTCACTAATAAATACACTCATTCTGATTATTACTCTAAATGATGCTGTTTCCTTTTCATGTTCAGCGGACACACACACACGCGCGCACACACACACACACACACACACACACACACACACACACACACACACACACACACACACACACACACACACACACACACACACACACACACACACACACACACACACACACACACACACACACACACACACACACACACACACACACACACACACACACACACACACACCATGCTGACACCTCTGTAAGCTTAACAAACACAGTGGCAGGACACCTGTACATAAATAATCACCAAAGACTTTATTAAGCTTATTATTTTCTCATTTTCTTAAACGGAGTGTAAATCTCTGTTTCTTTCTTTTTACTGGGTTTCGTTTACAGAATTTAGTCTGGTGGCCTGATTTGCCACACTTTCTACACTTTATGGGTGTTCAGACACAGTTACGAGCAAAATGGCCCGGCTGAGCATAATTAAAACACTCTCATCTTTAGCTTATGAAGAAACCTTCAGCAACCTGAGTGCTCCGAAAGTGCCCGTCTGTCTGAGAACAGAGCGCGCTCAGGGTCCAGTAAAACAGACAAGGGCTTGCAGTTTATGGCGCTATCTGCTTTTTCACCAACATCATTTTTAGTTACTCAACTGTATATCTCGTCACTTCTGGGATTTTCGCTTCGGGTATAATGGCACCTCACCCATTTTATAAATGAATGAATAAGCACAAACATCTAGAAATTTGAATTTTCTTGTTCTCTCTTTGTTTGTAGCCAGTCAAGTTGCTGATCAACTTACAATAAAAACATTTCTGCCCATTTCCTTCATCAGTCCAGCGAATGTCTTTGAAGTGAGGGCTTCAGAGCGGAGCTGCTTACAGCGTTTGCTCGCTTTCATCTCACAATCTTTATCCCGTCTAATCAAATTACTGATCATATCACTCAAATTGTTAGCTAAACTTTAGTCAAAGTTCATACTCACCGGCGAACAGCTGTGGCTTCTGCGTGATGAGACAACATTTTAATTTCTCCGTTTAATTTCTCCACAGTCAATGCCTCACATTTCTCACACATGTTTTCTCACAACAGCCCATCGATTTATCCTTTTCCTCCGACTGACTCTTTCACAGTCCCAGTCTGGCCACTCAGCGGTGACACTCAAAGCATGACATTTAATGAACTTCGTATACGTTGAATGCATTTCTGGCCATATCATTTTCTCATTTGATAAACTACCGGTGTCTCGTATTCAGCTTGCTTTGGGATTTCCCCAGTCTGATTCTGTGGCTTTTCGCGCGCTATTAAAGGGTCACTTCAGTGGTTTAGCATTAGGTGTTGTATCAGTAGAAACCCGGTAGTATATTCAAATTATGGTACTTTCCCCCCTCATATCCCCCTGAGAAGAGAGAATTATGCATTTTATTTCTGGAAAAATTCCTCCGATGACGCAAATATCGTCATTTTGCGCCATCTGAGGATGTTTTGGCCAGAGGCTAAAGACTACAGCCACTAGATGGAGCTGTTCCACATGTTATCATCCGCCCATAGGGGAGAGATCTCACACACAGAATGAAGACACAGACGGCCACACGGACATTCATAACAGAGCGGTGCAGAGCAAAGTGAGTGTTTCAACTCTTCAATGAATTCCTGTGACAGTTTAGCTTCCGTATGCGATCTGAAAGCGTGCCAGACTGGCTAACGTTCCCTCATTCGATGAATGAATGAAATCTGACACTGCTGGGTCTGTCTCATGACTCTCGTTCGGCTCACTCACACTTTATTGAAAACACACGTTCAGTTTTTAATTGTAGTGTTTATTCTCTAACTGAACGAAATGATTGTATTACTATGAAGATCAAAACGACGATGTAACGGTCTTGTAGGGCAGCGAAGCAAGTGCATTCTGGGAATTGTTGTCTTTCATCCACATGAGACAAAAATACATTTTCTGTCTCTTCTCAGTCTAGAAGGCACCAAATATAAAAATTATTTCACATTTCTACTGCATAAATGACCCAGTTTAAATACACAGTGCTAAATCATATTGCAGGTTAGAGACTCCAGTGAGTCAATGTTTAGAAAAATAATATAGGAACTAGATTTTCTTTAAAATATACTTTAAAATACGCTATTAAGGCTTTTGGAGTCGTTCTTGTGAGAAAATTTTACTTCCGCATCTAAAAATGCCAAAACCGGACGTGACATAACGAGAGGGAGTGCGGAGAATTTCAGCGATAGGAAAACAATGAATCAAGCTGAGGACATTATAAATGTTTATTAATACTCATATGGCAGACCACAGCCATACAATTATGACACACAATTAGGGACAGACCAGGATTAGACAGAACAACGATTAGAGGAGACACATTGAGTTGTTGTGAGGAGAAACTGTGGAGAACAGTTATATATAAGCTAGCTATGAACACTGCTCAGATTACAATACTGTACTGATTATTATCATGCCTCAGGCAATAGCAAAGCTGGTTATTGTCATCTAGTATACTGAACGTTACCAAGAACAGAAACTAATAGGCTTTGACCATCAGGAAAAGTCACACTCGTTGATCTGTTGGACGTCTCTCTCTGTACAGATCTGATCTCTTCACCCAGGATCAGCCGGGCGGACGCGCGCAATAGTGCCCGATTTTGTGCCCTGGTTACCTGACCAATCCAATCTAGATATTTAATCGCCCCACATGATTTCAGTTCTTTTTTCTACCTCGTAAAATACATCAATTCACGCTGCATTTGCCACAGAGTCAGACTCCCCTTATGGTTTATCCCTATTAATTCAATTTTCAATTTAACCAAATTGTATTCAAAATTTCTCCCACACAATGGCCCCTCGATTGTCTTATAACTAATTTAAATGATCCGACCCCTTTGGTTGGGGAAAGCTCTCCCTCCGCTTGGGTTTCAACAGACACTGTGTTTGTTAAGCTTACAGTGTCAGGCCGAAACACATTCCTGTGTCAACTCAAACATACATTTTCTTCTGTGATTAAATTTCCCCCAACAATATATATAATAATACATCTACTGTATATTTTCTATATAATAATATATTTACTGTATATATTCTATACAATAATATATCTACTATTTATATTCTATACATCTACTGTATATATTCTATACAATAATACATCTACTGTATATATTCTATACAATAATACATCTACTGTATATGTTCTATACAATAATACATCTACTGTATATGTTCTATACAATAATACATCTACTGTATATATTCTATACATCTACTGTATATATTCTATACAATAATACATCTACTGTTTATATTCTATACATCTACTGTATATATTCTATACAATAATACATCTACTGTTTATATTCTATACATCTACTGTATATATTCTATACAATAATACATCTACTGTTTATATTCTATACATCTACTGTATATATTCTATACATCTACTGTATATATTCTATACAATAATATATCTACTGTTTATATTCTATACATCTACTGTATATATTCTATACAATAATACATCTACTGTATATATTCTATACAATAATACATCTACTGTATATATTCTATACAATAATACATCTACTGTATATATTCTATACATCTACTGTATATATTCTATACAATAATACATCTACTGTATATATTCTATACAATAATATATCTACTGTTTATATTCTATACATCTACTGTATATATTCTATACAATAATACATCTACTGTATATATTCTATACAATAATACATCTACTGTATATATTCTATACAATAATACATCTACTGTATATATTCTATACATCTACTGTATATATTCTATACATCTACTGTATATATTCTATACAATAATACATCTACTGTATATATTCTATACAATAATACATCTACTGTATATATTCTATACATCTACTGTATATATTCTATACATCTACTGTATATATTCTATACAATAATACATCTACTGTATATATTCTATACAATAATACATCTACTGTATATATTCTATACAATAATACATCTACTGTTTATATTCTATACATCTACTGTATATATTCTATACATCTACTGTATATATTCTATACAATAATATATCTACTGTATATATTCTATACAATAATACATCTACTGTATATATTCTATACATCTACTGTATATATTCTATACAATAATACATCTACTGTATATATTCTATACAATAATACATCTACTGTATATATTCTATACAATAATACATCTACTGTTTATATTCTATACATCTACTGTATATATTCTATACATCTACTGTATATATTCTATACAATAATATATCTACTGTATATATTCTATACAATAATACATCTACTGTATATATTCTATACATCTACTGTATATATTCTATACAATAATACATCTACTGTTTATATTCTATACATCTACTGTATATATTCTATACAATAATATATCTACTGTTTATATTCTATACATCTACTGTATATATTCTATACAATAATACATCTACTGTATATATTCTATACAATAATACATCTACTGTTTATATTCTATACATCTACTGTATATATTCTATACATCTACTGTATATATTCTATACAATAATACATCTACTGTATATATTCTATACAATAATACATCTACTGTATATATTCTATACAATAATACATCTACTGTATATATTCTATTCATCTACTGTATATATTCTCAGTAGAATCTCTAATTATATTTTTAATGAAGACCTTTTTATGTAAGCAAATTGTTTTATGTCATGCTTGACAATATCACACATTATGAAGCAAGCGTATATTTCCATTCTCTGAACTCAAGAGCCAGTAGAGGAGCTTTCTTCTCTATTAATATCCATAAATGAGTTACAGTTGAAATCAACGCAAACGAATCCGAATAGAGGAAACAATCCGTTGAGTAAAGAGGAAAACAGAAGCAATCACAGAATGTCACACACACACACACACACACACACACACACACACACACACACACACACACACACACACACACACACACACACACACACACACACACACACACACACACACACACACACACACACACACACACACACACACACACACACACACACACACACAGTGAGGCGTTCCCTCTGAGCGTCTGGATGAGGCTCTGGGAATGTTTACATCCTTATCTTTCGCATAGGAATGATGTAATTATGATTTTCCTACGCGGAACAAGGAAGCAGAGGAACATTTCTGAGGAGTTACAGAATAACTAAAATAACTCAAACAACACAAACAACACAACGTCTAATAAAAGACAACTACAGCAGTGACGTCAGCCGTTACTCCAATGGGCTTCAAGTTTTATAAGCACGTCATTTGAGCCTGTCTGATAATAACACAATAAACACATGCCACATTGTGTCCAGCTGTCAATCGAAGAAATTACGAACACGTTCAAAAACAAGAGAGAAATATTAATAACTGATAGTCGATGTATTCTTTCCTTCTGTGCGTAGTAAAATAGAGCCTTTAGCTGCAAAACACCTGAACACGTGTGCGAGTGGAATTGTGTCTGTAGATCATATCCACACATGTGTATCAATACATTTGAAGTCACAGAGAAAAATATATTTTATATATATATATTTTTTTTCTCACCTACAAACACAACACAACAGCTCAGGTATGAAAGAAGGAAAAAAAATGGTAAGACTTTAGTTTTGGGTCCAATTCTCACTATTAACTAGTAGCTTATTAGTAAGCATATTAGGATATTGGCTGTTTATTATTACTTATAAAGCAAATATTAACGCCTTATTCTGCATGACCATATTGTACATCCCGTAATCATATAATGTAGGCAGGTTTATAATCACTGAGATCCGAATGTATAGTTAGGGGTGTTCGAGGACATGATCCCCAGAGAAAAATGTGATTTCCATGATCTACACATGTGCAGATGTTCTGAACGCCAAAAAATGAGATAACAATAACTTGAACACCATCATGTCAGTGAGCAGATATGACTGATGCAGTTTTTCCTTATGTTTAACTGATATTTATATGTTTTATGAATCATTTTCATATGTTAATTTACTGAAGGCTAACAGGAAAGCTGGGTAGGGTTAGTTCTGGAAGAATGAGCTGATCTGAGACCTGAAGAAAGTGTTTTGGTAGTTGTAGGGCATTTTGAATGTGAAATAAACTGCTTTGCCAAGCTGAAAGTTGGTCAGGAGAACTGTGTGAAGAGTTTGAGTGGAGAAATGTGTCCTAGCGTCTGTAAAAAACTGTAATGGATATATAGGCTAAAATGACCAAACTTACTGTATTTACTAGTTGCCATATCAACATTATTTAGAGAAAAAATAGCGCCAAAATTAAAAAATCTCTGGAAGATATTACTGAACATGTTTTTAACCATAGCAAAAGTACATTTCTTACTTAAGTTTTCATCTCTGTTTTTTGTGTTTATTTCAAATAAGACAAATCCTATATTATTGTAATCTTATATCAGTTATTTATCAGTTGATATATTTCTTTAATGCTGATCTAACAGCAGAAGACACGAGTCGTGTTTACATCCCAGTTGTGCAGATGGAGTGTGTTCTAACACTGAGCCCCTATTAGAAATATGACATTATATTCTACACTTTTATGAATTATTTTGAGAAACCATGAGAAAACGGTGAATAATGACTGAGAGTTAATGTTCAGATATTATTCATTATTATTATGTTTTGAACTCAGCTGTATTTAGCGATGTGTTTGTTGTCAAACTCAAAAATGAGTATATTTTAATGATTAAAAAATGCCATTATTTTATTTTAAAAAGTTCAAAATTTTATTTTGTTGAAAAATATTTTAGCTTGTCTTGTATATTTTTTGGATTATATCAGGTCACATTTTAAGCTGTTATTTGGTCATGTTATAATGTCCTCCACCTATGGGGCATGTTGTCACATTTCACTTCCATTCTTTCGGGCTAAATCAAGGAAAAAGTAAACACTGTATTAATGAAACAAAACCACATAATTGTACTAGACATGTGTGACATTAATGTGGGAAACAATAAATACTCTGAACCCCAAGTGGATTTACACAAACTGAGAAAGTCAAAAAGCGTTAGGTTGTGCCGCGCTCCCCTATAATTAATGCACAATTTACAATTAATATACAATTCAAGCAAGTAGCCTACAAACATGGAAACATGGAAACATGAATCAGGATGTTAATTATCGCGCGTTCTGAGCTTTTATAAGCTCCAGTTCCCGAACGAACGGAACGGACCAATTAGATCTGCGCATGACTGAAGCCGTTTCGTTTAATGTGTGTGTGCATGGCGCGCGAATAACCATATAATAAACTCCATAAACTCCATAAACGCCATAAACGCCATAAACTCCATAAACGCCATAAACTCCATAAACTCCATAAACGCCATAAACGCCATAAACTCCATAAACTCCATAAACGCCATAAACGCTCCAAAAGTGTGATGAGATTCACTGAGTCTGAGAAACATCCTCCTCACCGACACAAAATAAGCGTTTGAATAAACTACTCAAGCTCAACCTTTAGTTTCACATTCTACATTAGTCTGTTAATTATGATAATGTTGATTAACCTTATAATAGATGTATAATATATAGATGTATAATAGATGTATAATATATAGATGTATAATAGATTATAAGATAAGGGAAAAGGTTTATTACAGATCTGTGGCATGTTGTGGCTATAGTTTCTACGTGTAAGTTGCAATTTTTTTCATAACTTATGCTATAGGCCTAGATTAAAAATGTTAATGTTGACATTATGCTAATGAGGAGACACCAGTGGTCTCACCTGTAATTGTTTTTAATTACTTGTTACTTATTAATTGTAATGACATTGAATATAAATGGTTCACACGTCAACTGGTGTCAATTATTACTGATGGTCAAAAACTCTCCGACTGCTTTTGAAACAGAAGCTTTAGCTTTAAAAACTGAAAATAAGGAAAGTACAGGAGATGCATTTTATTTCATTTCAAACTAATACTCTGAGTTGTGCAAGATGTGTCCGTGACTTTGCATGTTTGATTCGGGTGTGTGTGTGTGTGTGTGAATGCGTATTGCGCCATATTCACTGCAACAGCTGGAACAAACATGAGCGTTTGCGTTTCTTTCTGTTTTGCACCAAAAACACCTTCAGATCAGTCGATCACTGTCGCCATATCTAGAGTTTGTTCTTATTTATAATGTTTTTAAAAATCGCTTTTGGACAAATCATTACAATCAAATTCCAATCATCTTCTCACACTACAACTAAAAATAGAAAGATGAGCAGACAATGGTTTGGAAATTAAATGAATGTGGACACACACACACACGCGCGCACACACACACACACCTGTGAACTCAACATCATCCATCCCCAGCCTATATAAGAGCGAAGGACGCGACTCACACACACACACACACACACACACTCTCTCTCTCACACACACACACTCTCTCAGCTGCTGGACGGATCATCATGAAGGGCTCGATCTCAGGCTTCTGTGCGCTGCTGCTGCTGATGCTGTCGGCTTCTTCTCTGCAGGTACGCACACACACACACACACACACACACACACACACACACACACACACACACACACACACACACACACACACACACACACACACACACACACACACACACACACACACACACACACACACACACACACACACACACACACACACACACTCTGCATCATTACAGTATTATCATGTGTGTATTTCTATAGTTCACTTTAGTGCAGCTCTGTATGGAATGTTTGCTAAAACTGACTAAAAACTGTAATATAATATAATATAATATAATATAATATAATATAATATAATATAATATAATATAATATAATATAATATAATATAATATAATATAATATAATATAATATAATATAATATAATATAATTTTCTGTGGTTTTCCAGTAGAAATGTCTTTAAAAAATATTATTTGAAAAGAAATAAATATTTTCTGTTCTTGTTTTAAGCATAAATTTAACAAAACTGAGTGAGATTTAAGGAAGTTCTGTTTGTTACTTAAAATATTATTAAAATGAATACAAAAAATCATGTGAGCTCAGGTCCATTAAATAATATGAAGAGATATTCAACTGATTGTGTTACAGTTTTTTTCGATTGCTAAACGACAGTGAACACAACTGGAGCTACAAGTGCAAATCTCTAACTCCAGTCTGCACAACTCTAAACACACAACTCTAAACACACAACTCTAAACACACAACTCTAAACACACAACTCTAAACACACAACTCTAAACACACAACTCTAAACACACAACTCTAAACACACAAACACACAACTCTAAACACACAACCACACAACTCTAAACACACAACCACACAACTCTAAACACACAACTCTAAACACACAACTCTAAACACACAAACACACAACTCTAAACACACAACCACACAACTCTAAACACACAACCACACAACTCTAAACACACAACTCTAAACACACAACTCTAAACACACAAACACACAACTCTAAACACACAACCACACAACTCTAAACACACAACCACACAACTCTAAACACACAACTCTAAACACACAACTCTAAACACACAAACACACAACTCTAAACACACAACTCTAAACACACAACTCTAAACACACAGCTCTAAACACACAACTCTAAACACACAACCACACAACTCTAAACACACAACTCTAAACACACAACTCTAAACACACAACTCTAAACACACAACCACACAACTCTAAACACACAACCACACAACTCTAAACACACAACTCTAAACACACAACCACACAACTCTAAACACACAACCACACAACTCTAAACACACAACTCTAAACACACAACTCTAAACACACAACTCTAAACACACAGCTCTAAACACACAACTCTAAACACACAACCACACAACTCTAAACACACAACTCTAAACACACAACTCTAAACACACAACTCTAAACACACAACCACACAACTCTAAACACACAACCACACAACTCTAAACACACAGCTCTAAACACACAGCTCTAAACACACAGCTCTAAACACACAGCTCTAAACACACAGCTCTAAACACACAACTCTAAACACACACACAGTGGCCCTCATTTATCAATCTTGTGTAGAAACGGGCGTATATGTTGGCGTCAGATTCTGCTTCCTCTCCTCTCACCGCCTGATTTATGAAGCTGTGCATCTCTGAAATCCAGGCGTCCGCAAAACCTGCCCTTGATAAATGCCGCGGCTGAAAACGATCGTCATTAGAATAACACGCCCCTATATATTCAAGTCTCCGCCTCCCCCACGCCCTCATTTTACGCCATGGACACTCGGAACACGGCAAAGAGCCGAAACTTCTCCGACGTGGAGATCGAGACCATCCCCAGGATAATAAAATAATTAGCATTTAATTTCGTATCACGTCACATGTAGTGATGATGATGTGATGTGGAGTACCATTCATTCACATTAATAATTGCATGACAATGATTCTTATTTGTATTATGATTTGTATTATTAATGACGCTTATTGTTATTTAGAAGAAGAATTTCGTTATTATTATTATTTATTGTATTATTATTTAAAAGAAGAAGAATGTAATTTTTATTATTTTGTCAGTGTGAGTTATGTTCAGTCCAGTGCGTGCGCAGCTGCGGGTCTAACCAACGTCAGGGAAAGCGCACAGGCTCAACTGGAGGAATACAAATCAAATGCTTTGGTAAAGTCACACAAATTAAACATTGAAGTCCATGTTGCACACAAATAAACACTGAAGTTTATAATTACTTCCCTATTCGCACGGGATTATAGCCTATTATGGGGAGCTCTGGTGATTTGTAATAATCGCAGATAATGTCTGTGATCTTAAACCCGTGCGAATCGGCCATGTCTGTAATATGTAAATATTCCCCCGCAAATTACTTACCATATTTCACCAAACACCGGTCCTGTGATAATATTAGTCCCGTGTGAATCGGCATCTGTGATTTGGCCAGGATTAGGCGGATTGTATATCATTTTTGCAAGGTTTTTGTGTCCTGTGCGCATTTCTATCTTTATCTTTCATGAAGAATGGAGCTCGGCTGCATATAATGCGCACAGTTATGATTCCCGCGCGGATTATACTTTCGCTTTAGAATGAGCACCAAATTGGGAGTAAATCGCTTGAAGTGTGTTTAATATTATTCTTAATGAAAAACACAAAAACAGAACAGTACAATGACAACTCGCTTAAATGGGCACTTTTACATTTAGCTTTGAAACTGAATCTTCTGTCGTATATTATTATATTGCTCAGTTACGTTTTTAATTGCGTCTGTTCTCTAACTGAACGAAATTAATTGTATTACTATAAAACAATCAAAATCATATCGAACGACTGTTTATAATTTCATACAGCTATATAACGAAAAAACATTTTCAAGTCTTTACATCAGGGCCGTGCAGAGAGTTCTTCAGGGGCTCAAATGTAAAAAAGGGGCATATATATATCCTTATGCTCATCGAGCCTGCATTTATTTAATCAAAAATAAAACAGTAGCCTAATATTGTGAAATATTATTACAATGTTCTTTTTAACTTTTTATTAATCAAAGAATCTTGAAAATAGTATCACAGTTTCCATCATTGACATTAAATCCTCATATTAGAATGATTTCTGAATGATCATGAGACACTGAAGAGTGGAGTAATGATGCTGAAAATACAGCTGTGATCACAGGAATAAATTATATTTAAAATTATTTAAAAATAGAAAACCATTATTTTAATAATATTTCACAATATTGCTGTTTTTTATCAAATAAATGCAGGCTTGATGAACATAAGAGACTTCTTTCATAAATCATGCTGCATAATATTAAAAAATGGTAACGTTAATATAATAAAGTCCTTTCACGTCACCATTTCTCCAGCCTACACTTCACATAACAGGCCTGTAGGAGCCGCTGGCACTTGGGTTTTGTTAACTTTGATAGTTTCATGAAATAGTAAACAGTGTATCAATATACATAAATACAAGTGAATTTAACACTTACCATTAATGCGACTTTTGCTGCAGCTGAATGGTTTTGTGCAGTGATTTATTTGTTGTCAGTTAAAATCCATTTTGTCAGTGATGCAATTTATAAAATGAGACAAACCGCAGGAAATCGTTCCACAAACGTTAGTTCGTCTGTCCATGTAATTTTCAACCGATTTATGAATAAGAACAGAAAATTACCGCTTCTCGTCGCCCAATGGAATTTGAACTTGCTTTGCCAGATCACGATTGGTTGGTGTATATACATGAAAAACGGGCATTGGTGAATTGTGTAATACTTTAAAATATATAATATATAGATTTGTAATTAAATCAACACATTAGCTCTGATTATGGAGGGGAAAAAAAAAATGGTTTATTTTTTCCCGTAAGGCCACACACTCTCTGAAAGGACCATATTTGGCTCGAGAGCCGTTTCCGAACAGAGGAAAATCAGCTGTCAATCAAAACGCGCTCAACCCATAGCAACGCGTTATGGCAACGCCTCAACAGAAATGTCCGACTTTTGAGCCGTTCGTTACTATTGTATGCATTGTCATGTTATAATAATCACATTTATTTAGTTTTATTGACCACGATATTATCATTGATATTTGTCTGAGAGGGGCACTTTTGATTCATTTTGAAAAAGGGCAGGGGCTCGAGCACCCAAAGCCCCCCCCCCCCTCTGCACGTGCCTGCTTTACATCATATCCGGGAGATAGTCAGTAAATTCGAGTAAAATCACAGCTTATCCCGTGCGAATGCGCCACGCAAAACTGAGATATGGGGAGTAATTTCTAAATCACACGAGGTCCCCAGATAATACTTATCCCGTGCGAATAGGGCTTTATTTGTTGTTGTTGTTGTTTTTTTTACAGTGGGTCATAATATAGCATATCTTTGTCAGTGCGTTTTGTGGGGTTAGGAATTGTTTTTCTGCGCATTTTCGCACTAACTCAAAACGTGCGTCCACCACCTCCTGAGCTGGCGTAGGATTTGAGCCGTACGCCAACCTCCATATTGATGAATCTCAAAGTCACCGTGGTTTAGGGTGTACGCTGGAAATTTGGTGTACGCACTTTTGATAAATGAGGGCCACTGAGAGGAAAAACACTAGCATCAAACACCAAATACAGAAAACACAAACTTTTCATCTTTACAGTTTGAACAATTTCAGCGACTTCATGCAAAGTCATATTTTCTTCAAAGAACAGAGTGACATTCTTTCACATGATTTATTTACATTTTTAGAACATAATTCTTTAAGGTAAATGAAAATGAGCAGTTTGCTTCAATAGTCTGTAGTAATTTACGGAATTAATGAGAAAAAAAGGTAGAAACTAAAAGTGCACACTGTAATTCCAACAAATAATTGAGGAGCTGATGTGTGTGAGGCTCACGGCTGAACTCTATTCTGTGTTGAATGTGTGGTTGTCAGTTTTGACAGCAGTGTGTGTGTTAGCATTTGAACAAAGTGCCGTAAATCCACAGTGTTGTGCAGGTTGTGGTTAAAGTCATGGGATAAGTGTGTAGAGTTTTGCAAACTGTGTTGAAGCAGTGAGAAACGCTCTAGAGTTTGGTCCACATGAGCTGCAGCTGTGCAGAGTTAGAGTTCTGCTCATGTGACTCCAGTGGCCACTGTCCTTCAGAAAAAACTCTAATGTTTGATTGTATTGATGCTGAATTATGTATTAGTAAAAAGTGTTTTAATGTTAAAGGGAAACTGTAAAGTGCTCTCAAGGATCATGTTTTAATATTTAAATAATGATTAAGGAAGTCCTCACACGGGTCAGATCTGCAGCTCCTACACACACTCACTTCAGCTCAGTACAACTCAATCCACACACACACACACACACACACACACACACACACACACACACACACACACACACACACACACACACACACACACACACACACACACACACACACACACACACACACACACACACACACACACACTCTTCAGATTACCCTATGAAGTCAACATGAACTGAGAGTCAAACACAATGTGCAGAGCAAGGAGGAGCGAGGACTGGAACTGGGAACCTCTGAGCTACAATAACGCCATTGACTAATGATTGTTTCTATTGTTCCCTAAAAGGAAACCGCTGCTCCAACTACAACTACAAATACTACAACCGGTGCAGCTAATACTACAACTACAAATACTACAACCGGTGTAGATAATACTACAACTACAACTACTACAACCGGTGTAGATAATACTACAACTACAAATACTACAACCGGTGCAGATAATACTACAACTACAAATACTACAACCGGTGTAGATAATACTACAACTACAAATACTACAACCGGTGCAGATAATACTACAACTACAAATACTACAACCGGTGCAGATAATACTACAATTACAAATACTACAACCGGTGCAGATAATACTACAACTACAAATACTACAACCGGTGTAGATAATACTACAACTACAACTACTACAACCGGTGTAGATAATACTACAACTACAAATACTACAACCGGTGTAGATAATACTACAATTACAAATACTACAACCGGTGCAGATAATACTACAACTACAAATACTACAACCGGTGTAGATAATACTACAACTACAAATACTACAACCGGTGCAGATAATACTACAACTACAAATACTACAACCGGTGCAGATAATACTACAATTACAAATACTACAACCGGTGCAGATAATACTACAACTACAAATACTACAACCGGTGTAGATAATACTACAACTACAACTACTACAACCGGTGTAGATAATACTACAACTACAAATACTACAACCGGTGCAGATAATACTACAACTACAAATACTACAACCGGTGCAGATAATACTACAACTACAAATACTACAACCGGTGCAGATAATACTACAACTACAAATACTACAACCGGTGCAGATAATACTACAATTACAAACACTACAACTGGTGCAGCTAATACTACAACTACAAATACTACAACCGGTGCAGATAATACTACAACTACAAATACTACAACCGGTGCAGATAATACTACAACTACAAATACTACAACCGGTGCAGATAATACTACAACTACAAATACTACAACCGGTGCAGATAATACTACAATTACAAACACTACAACTGGTGCAGCTAATACTACAACTACAAATACTACAACCGGTGCAGATAATACTACAACTACAACTACTACAACCGGTGCAGATAATACTACAACTACAAATACTACAACCGGTGCAGATAATACTACAACTACAAATACTACAACCGGTGCAGATAATACTACAACTACAAATACTACAACCGGTGCAGATAATACTACAACTACAAATACTACAACCGGTGCAGATAATACTACAATTACAAACACTACAACTGGTGCAGCTAATACTACAACTACAAATACTACAACCGGTGCAGATAATACTACAACTACAACTACTACAACCGGTGCAGATAATACTACAACTACAAATACTACAACCGGTGCAGATAATACTACAACTACAAATACTACAACTGGTGCAGATAATACTACAATTACAAATACTACAACCGGTGCAGCTAATACTACAACTACAAATACTACAACTGGTGCAGATAATACTACAACTACAAATACTACAATCAGTGCAGATAACACTACAACTACAAATACTACAACCGGTGCAGATAATACTACAATTACAAATACTACAACCGGTGCAGCTAATACTACAACTACAAATACTACAACTGGTGCAGATAATACTACAACTACAAATACTACAATCAGTGCAGATAATACTACAACTACAAATACTACAACCGGTGGTGTAGATATTACTACAACTACAAATACTACAACCGGTGGTGTAGATAATACTACAACTACAAATACTACAACCGGTGCAGATAATACTACAACTACAAATACTACAACCGGTGGTGTAGATAATACTACAACTACAAATACTACAACCGGTGCAGCTAATACTACAACTACAAATACTACAACCGGTGGTGTAGATAATACTACAACTACAAATACTACAACCGGTGCAGATAATATTACAACTACAAATACTACAACCGGTGGTGTAGATAATACTACAACTACAAATACTACAACCGGTGGTGTAGATAATACTACAACTACAAATACTACAACCGGTGCAGATAATACTACAACTACAAATACTACAACCGGTGCAGATAATACTACAACTACAAACACTACAACCGGTGGTGTAGATAATACTACAACTACAAATACTACAACCGGTGGTGTAGATAATACTACAACTACAAATACTACAACCGGTGCAGATAATACTACAACTACAAATACTACAACCGGTGCAGATAATACTACAACTACAAACACTACAACCGGTGGTGTAGATAATACTACAACTACAAATACTACAACCGGTGGTGTAGATAATACTACAACTACAAATACTACAACCGGTGCAGATAATACTACAACTACAAATACTACAACCGGTGGTGCAGATAATACTACAACTACAAATACTACAACCGGTGCAGCTAATACTACAACTACAAATACTACAACCGGTGCAGATAATACTACAACTACAAATACTACAACCGGTGCAGATAATACTACAACTACAAATACTACAACCGGTGGTGTAGATAATACTACAACTACAAATACTACAACCGGTGGTGTAGATAATACTACAACTAAAAATACTACAACCGGTGGTGTAGATAATTCTACAACTACAAATACTACAACCGGTGCAGATAATACTACAACTACAAACACTACAACCGGTGGTGTAGATAATACTACAACTACAAATACTACAACCGGTGGTGTAGATAATACTACAACTGCAAATACTACAACCGGTGCAGATAATACTACAACTACAAATACTACAACCGGTGGTGTAGATAATACTACAACTACAAATACTACAACCGGTGCAGCTAATACTACAACTAAAAATACTACAACCGGTGCAGATAATAATACAACTACAAACACTACAACTGGTGGTGTAGATATTACTACAACTACAAACACTACAACTGGTGGTGTAGATAATACTACAACTAAAAATACTACAACCGGTGGTGTAGATAATACTACAACTACAAATACTACAACCGGTGCAGATAATACTACAACTACAAACACTACAACCGGTGGTGTAGATAATACTACAACTACAAATACTACAACCGGTGGTGTAGATAATACTACAACTACAAATACAAATACTACAACCGGTGCAGATAATACTACAACTACACATACTACAACCGGTGGTGTAGATAATACTACAACTACAAATACTACAACCGGTGGTGTAGATAATACTACAACTACAAATACAAATACTACAACCGGTGCAGATAATACTACAACTACAAATACTACAACCGGTGCAGCTAATACTACAACTACAAATACTACAACCGGTGCAGATAATACTACAACTACAAATACTACAACTGGTGCAGATAATACTACAACTACAACTACTACAACCGGTGCAGCTAATGCTACAACTACAAACACTACAACCGGTGCAGATAATACTACAACTCCAGCTCGGCCCACTACTCCAACAGCTACTACTACAACTACAGCTCGGTCCACTACTCGGTCGTCCAGCGAGTCTCTGCGAGTGTCCGTCCTCAGCTGTTCTCTGGCGCTCCTGCTGCTCTCGCTGCTGATCTGAAGCTCTTCTCAGAGGAACTCTAGCACAAGACCAACACACACACAATAGAAGCCGCTTGGGGACTGAAGCATCTGCCAAATGCAGAAATGTAAACGCTACAGTATGACCTGAGCAACAGTTTTATGGACTGAATGTTAATACTACATAATACTACAACTACAAATACTACTTCAGCCGGTGTAGATAATACTACAACTACAAATACTACTTCAGCCGGTGCAGATAACACTACAACTACAGCTCTGCCCACTACTCCAACAACTGCTGCTTCTCCAACCACAAATACTGCTTCAACTACTACTACAACTACAACTACAGCTCTGCCCACTACTCCAACAACTGCTGCTCCTTCAACCACAACTACTTCTTCAACTACTACTACAACTACAGCTCTGCCCACTACTCCAACAGCTACTGCTCCTCCAACCAGAACTACTGCTTCAACTACTGCTACAACTACAGCTCTGCCCACTACTCCAACAGCTACTGCTCCTCCAACCACAACTACTGCTTCAACTAATGCTACAACTACAGCTCTGCCCACTACTCCAACAGCTACTGCTCCTCCAACCAGAACTACTGCTTCAACTACTGCTACAACTACAGCTCTGCCCACTACTCCAACAGCTACTGTTCCTCCAACCACAACTACTGCTTCAACTACTGCTACAACTACAGCTCTGCCCACTACTCCAACAACTGCTGCTCCTTCAACCACAACTACTGCTTCAACTACTACTACAACTACAGCTCTGCCCACTACTCCAACAGCTACTGCTCCTTCAACCACAACTACTGCTTCAACTACTGCTACAACTACAGCTCTGCCCACTACTCCAACAGCTACTGCTCCTCCAACCAGAACTACTGCTTCAACTACTGCTACAACTACAGCTCTGCCCACTACTCCAACAGCTACTGTTCCTCCAACCAGAACTACTGCTTCAACTACTGCTACAACTACAGCTCTGCCCACTACTCCAACAACTGCTGCTCCTTCAACCACAACTACTGCTTCAACTACTACTACAACTACAGCTCTGCCCACTACTCCAACAGCTACTGCTCCTTCAACCACAACTACTGCTTCAACTACTGCTACAACTACAGCTCTGCCCACTACTCCAACAGCTACTGCTCCTCCAACCACAACTACTGATACAACTACAGCTCTGGCCACTACTCCAACAGCTACTGCTCCTCCAACCCCACCTACTGCTTCAACTACTACTACAACTACAGCTCGGTCCACTACTCGGTCGTCCAGCGAGTCTCTGCGAGTGTCCGTCCTCAGCTGTTCTCTGGCGCTCCTGCTGCTCTCGCTGCTGATCTGAAGCTCTTCTCAGAGGAACTCTAGCACAAGACCAACACACACGCAATAGAAGCCGCTTGGGGACTGAAGCATCTGCCAAATGCAGAAATGTAAACGCTACAGTATGACCTGAGCAACAGTTTAATGGACTGAATGTTTCTTGTGACTGTATGCTTGAATGCTTGAAATTAGAAATAGAAAGTGTGAATTTCTGTAGATTTTTTAATTCAAATGTAATGAACAATCGTCCATAAAGGGTGAAGGGATGTAAAGTGTCTTTGTGCAGACGTCCTCAGAGAAGCGTGAAGAGTGACGGCGAGACTCTTCTGGATTAAATCAGTGTATGTAAAACCAGTGTTTCTGTCAGTCATTTACTGGGTTTATGGGCTCATGACAGCTGGGAAAACATTATTAAAGCCTTCGGCTAAACATGAACTTTTGCTTCTGGACTCTTTCAGGAAGAGACACTGAATAAAGGCATCAAGTGTAAAATAAAACACTGTGTAGATTAAACCTTACTAAAGTTATTGAGTCAAGAGCAGTGACTGATTTCATTTCTGTGTTTTGTTGTTTAACATTAGCAGGAATATTAGGCTGCTGTCCCTTTAAGTCAAGTCAGCTTTATTTATATAGCGCTTTTAACAGTGCAGATTGTCTCAGAGCAGCTTCACAGTGTTAAACAGGAAAATAATGACACAGAATCTGATTCAGCCGTACAGCCGCTCCGGAGAAAACGCTGATGTCATCAGCTCATTGATACCAATCTTTCATTTGAAAGCCATGTTTCTAGTATCTGTAAAACTGCATTCTACCATCTTAAATACATATCTACATTACGGCACATGCTCTCAATGCCAAATGCTGAACGCATGTTCATGCGTTTGTAAGGTGGAAAATAATCAAAGATATTTGGAATAGAACAAAATCATCTGCTTTGTTGTTAGCAGCCATCGTCGTGATCAGGATATTGAAATTGACTCAACCCCCTCCCCTTAACGCCATCAGAAGGGCCAGGTGAAGTTAGAAGGACAAAGGAATGAGGTTTTCGCACCTTTGATACAATGGGGGAAGTTTTGTCTGATTGGTTATTTCAAATGTCCCACGGTTTGGTCTGATTGGTCAGTTTTACAAGAGTCAGATTTGAATTTGGTGACTTCAGGGAAGAGGATAAAAGAGAATTTCATCTGTAGCTCGTTCTCTTTGGATTCTCTGGCTTTCTCTGGAGAGAGCTGTTCTTTAGCTCTCTCCCTCTTTCTTTCTCTCTCTCTCTCTCTCTCTCTCTCTCTCTCTCTCTCTCTCTATCTCTTTCTCTCTCTATCTCACAGGTAACATTCTAGGCAGAGGCCTACTGAGCATAATTAATGGTTTATGCTTACATCTATTTGAAACTATTTAGAGTGTAACCATAACTAGTATTTGTGTTTCCTTTTAGAAGAGATTTATGTCTATGATGTAATTAACATTTTACATTTATTTGATTGTTAATAAATTGTTACATTTTGATCCTTTCTGAATTAATCTGTAATTATTAACTATCTCCAATGTGGAACGGTATAATTGCAACAAAGGGTTAAAACGGAACGATCAGATGTATGATTAACTATCAAATATAGATGACCAAACATTCGGTTGGGATTCTCTTCTAAATGCGACAACTATGATAAATGGAGTCAGATAAAGAATATTATAATCAAATCCATTCTTCCAGCTGAGACACTGAACGCGTGCGGCCTTCACCGCGGCTCGCTGCCGATCCTTGGAGCGAATTCATGCGGTCTACCTGCGCCCAGACAAGACCAACTCATGACCCTGAAGTGTCTGAGAGACCGTGATTAGACTCTCCCTGAAACTGCCTCATCCACACGGCATCCTCAATAAACCCGTCTCTGGCGTGTTGACTCAGATCTTTTGAATATTCCGATCTATTATGACCTCTGACCTGTAAAGTTGCCAGAATAATATTCATACGCTGTTTGTTAATTGGCCAGAGGAGAACTCTGTATGATAATTGAAATGAGCACACCCAGGTTCCTGACGACGAGGACTTGGCAGAGCAGCCATCAAGTGTTAGACAGTATTCTAGGTTACTACTTGTGGAGCTTTTTTGTCCGATAATTAAAAATATATTTTTTTCTGAATTGAGTTGCAGGAAATTACTGGTCATCCAATGTTTTATATCAGCTCTGCATTCCGTTAATCTTGTGAATTGGTAAGTTTCCTCAGGGCGTGAAGAAATATAGAGCTGAGTATCGTCAGCATAACAATGAAAACTAACGCCATGCTTCCTAATGATATCTCCCAGTGGTAGCATGTACAGGGTGAAGAGCAGCGGTCCTAGCACTGAGCCTTGTGGTACTCCATACTGAACTTGTGCTCGCTGAGACATCTCTTCATTTACTGCTACAAACTGATAACGGTCGCATAGGTGTGATTTAAACCATGCCAATGCAATTCCACTAATGCCAACATAATCCTCGAGTCAGAAGAATGTTGTGGTCGATAGTATCGAATGCAGCGCTAAGATCGAGTAACTCTAATAGAGAGATACAGCCACGATCAGATGATAAGAGTAAATCATATGTAACTCTGATGAGAGCAGTCTCAGTGCTATGATACGCTCTAAATCCTGACTGGAAATCCTCACAGCTACCATTTATTTCTAAAAGGAGCATAATTGTCAAGACACTGCCTTTTCTAGTGTTTCTGACAGAAAGCGTAGATTTGAGATTGGCCTGTAATTGACTATCAAGTTGCGTTTTTTTAATAAGTGGTTTAATAATAGCCAACTTAAAAGTTTTCAGTACATATCCTAATGACAAAGATGAATTAATGATATTAAGAAGAGGATCTATGACCTCTGGTAGCATCTCTTTTAATAGCCTAGTCGGTACAGGGTCGAGCATACATGTTGTTGATTTTGATGATTTAATGAGTTTAGCCAATTCTTCTTCTCCTTTAGCAGTCAATGAGTGTGTGTGTGTATCTTCTACTATAGCAGTGAATGAGTGTGTGTGTGAGAGAGAGAGAGAGAGAGAGAGAGAGTGAGAGTGTGTGTTTGTGTGTGTGTGTGTCTTCTCCTATAGCAGTGAATGAGTGTGAGTGAGTGTGTTTGTGTGTGTGTGTGTCTTCTCCTATAGCAGTGAATGAGTGTGTGTGACTGTGAGTGTGTGTGTGTGTGTGTGTGTGTGAGAGAGAGAGTGAGAGTGTGTGTGAGTGTGTGTGTGTCTTCTCCTATAGCAGTGAATGAGTGTGTGTGTGTGTGTGAGAGAGAGAGTGAGAGTGTGTGTGTGTGTGTGTGTGTGTGTGTGTCTTCTCCTATAGCAGTGAATGTGTGTGTGTGTGTGTGTGTGTGTGTGTCTTCTCCTATAGCAGTGAATGAGTGTGTGTGTGTGTGTGTGTGTGTGTGTGTCTTCTCCTATATTAGTGAATGAGTGTGTGTGTGTGTGTGTGTGTGTGTGTGTCTTCTCCTATAGCAGAGACTGAGTGTAATTTTTCCTCAGTGACTCTACAATGCTCTGTCTGATGTGATACTGTAGTAGACGCTGCATGGTTTAAATCTTATTCCTAATATTATCAATCTTACATGTAAAGAAGTTCATAAAGTCATTACTGCTGTGCTGTTTACAAACATCAGAAGTTGAAGCTTTTGGTTAATTTAGCCACTGTATCGAATAAATACCTTGGGTTGTGTTTGTTTTCTTCCAAGAGAGTCGAGAAATAAGCAGATCTAGCAGTTTTTACGCCTTTCTGTATGCAGTCATGCACTCTTTCCACAAATTACGAAAGACCTCTAGTTTTGTTTACTTCCAGCTGGGCTCCATTTTTCTGGCTGCTGTTTTAAGTGCCCGAGTGTGTGTGTGTGTGTGTGTGTGTGTGAGTGTGTGAGTGTGCTCGTTGTACCATGGCATTGAACTATTTTCTTTAATCTTCTTTAAAGGGTAACTTCAGTGATTTAGCATTAAGCTTTGTATTAGTAGAAACCCTGTAGTATATTCAAATTATGGTACTTTCCCCCCTCATATCCCCCTGAGACGAGAGAATTATGCATTTTATTTCTGGAAAAAATCCTTTTTGGCCATTTTTCTGGCTGCTGTTTTAAGGGCCCGTGAGTGTGTGAGTGTGAGTGTGTGTGAGTGTGTGTGTGTAAGTGTGCTCGTTGTACCACGGTGTTGGACTATTTTCTTTAATCTTCTTGAAGCGCAGGGGAGCAACTGTGTCTAAAGTGCTGGAAAAGAGAGAGTCAATAGTTTCTGTTGCAGCATCGAGTTCTTCTAAGCTATCTGGGATGCTGAGCAGATGATACTGATGAGGAAGATTATTTAAAAAGCAATCTTTAGTGGCGGCAGTGATTGTCCTGCCATATTTGAAGCTGAAGGGTCAAGGGTCAAGCCAAACATCACTTGTCTCTTCATCAGACACATATCCTTCAAGAATGATTTTATGTTCAATATTAAAATAAGAATTAATGATAATCAAGTTATAACCATTTCCTAAATTTGATAAATCAGTTCTCTATATTCAAGGAGTGATTTTGGATATTGTAGTGTTTTAGTTGCTGTGTGCCTTTGAATCCACATTCTTTAGGTGCTGCTCTGAGTCTGTTTCAAGACGTGCTGACAGGCGAATGTCCTTGGTGTTTGACCCTCCAAGGAGTAAAGAGAGCTCAGCATGTGTTAACTGAATGTCTTACTAAAGTGACCCCTGGGGTCATCTATGTCACAGCTCTGGGACTCTTTGGGGACTCAGAGAAATGGACCTCTTTTATATGCTTTTCTTACTAAATAGAATAAATTCACTTCTGTACTCAATGTAGTATCAGCATGTTTTGGAGAAGTGCTTTGTTGATAGTTAGTTAAGATGTTCCCGACCTTGATGGAAACTGCTATTCTGTGGAGCATTGTGTGTGCGTTTCATGATTCTGTGCAGATCCAGTATTGGAGATGGTCCTTTCGGCAGACGATTCTAGACTTGGAGGCGTCTTTTCTATGACCTCCGAGGTCACTAGGGACTAATCTGGGCCTGGGCGACATCGAGTCTACGCATTTTTAGTGATATATGCTCCTATCTGTCTACGTGTGGAAAGTTGATTACATTGCATGTTGTTAGAACCAATCAGAATCATTCCACATGGCAGTAATGACGTGGCTAGACCTTGAAAACAGTATAACTGTTCAGAAAATTGTATGTTCGTTAGACGGAGGCGGGGAGACTGTTGGAGGGAGTGCGGCCAACGAACTCCTCTTGAAGCTGGCTTCTGCTGATGAAACTGCAAACTATTCTTCAGTAAATTTTTTTAAAATTAATCTGACTCCTGACTTCATTTTTCACTACTGGTCCTGGGTCCAAAGCTGTTATCCCAACAAAGCGATGGGGCGGCTTTGAAACCTTAGCTAAATTAAGTATACATGATACTAGGTAATGATCGGAGATGGCATCGCTCTGCTGCAGAATTTCAACGGTATCAACATTTATTCCATGTGACAATATTAGGTCTAAAGTATGATTATGGTGATGAGTGGGTCCTGACACGTGTTGCCTTAGAATGTCTCTAAATGCTAATCCCAATGAGTCTTTTTCGTTGTCTACATGGATATTAAAATCACCAACAATTAGTACTTTATCTACGGCCAGTACTAACTCTGATAGAAAATCAGCAAATTCTTTGATAAAGTCTGTATTGTGCCCTGGTAGCCTGTATACAGTAGCTAACACAAATATTAGACGGGTTTTATCATGTACACTACATAACGTTACATAAAGCACCAAAACTTCTGAGTAATACTGAAGATATGTGACCCCGTCTGTGAAACCCCGGCTAAAGTCGCATAATCTAATGATGAGATATATTTGTGTTTATTGCTGTAAATGATAGATTATACCAAGGGCTTTGAGATGCAGTACTCAATTTTTCATTTATAATATTATAAATACTGAAATTAATGATTTTATTGACGCTACTTTTTATTATTTTGCACCAAAAAATACCGGACGTGGGCTTCTTAAATATTGATTTGAATCGTCTCTTTGTTTACTTTGGACGCAGAAACAACTCCTGATTCTTATATCATTCGGTTCAGAAATGTATTTTTTACAATTACAAAGTGCAAACAGACCATAATATCAATCCGCACGACCAAGGATCGGATCAGTGTCGGGAAAGGCAAGAAAACGGCGACTTAAGCCGGGTTCCGATTTCTATGTGGATTTCTCTGTGTCATCACAGAGAATATAAAATAAAAAATTTATATAAAAAAGTTGCGTGTCCTTCGGAAGCAAAGCTCTTGCGTCTGATGTTTTGGTTTGGGTTTGTAAACCTATACGAATAAAACATGCATGAATGAGAACATAAAGTGCAGGACGTGCTTTATGTAGGCTAAAAGAGTTATTAAGCACAATGAGCCATGAAAAAATCCTAATGAATCATAATCTAATCGAATTGTGAGAAAAGTGAAGATTCACAATTATGACTAACTATCTGCACAAAGTTTGAGACTGACCTGTTCACTTGTTAGGGCATTAGGCCTAGTCCTGGATTTACTCCAAATGTTACACAGTGAGATTTTCTGTGGATGTTTTATATATTAATGGATATATATAGGCCTATTAATGACATTTTCTACTGAGATTTCATTTTACTAATAAAGTTATAGCCTACAAATCATTAGAGTGAACTGACTTGGTAAATCAAGCTCTTGTGGTGCCCCATTCCTTTCAATGTTTCACGCTTTTTGGACATGCACATTATAATAAATAGACTTGTTTTACAAAACTAAGAATTTTCCCATAAATGTGTCCTATATCACTGAAAATGGGAGAATCTTAGCTTTAATGTGGTATATGGCACATTATCAGAATAATAATGGTTAAAATGTTTTACAATTTCAAAAATAAGCTTGATTTTAAAATTGGAATTTCTCAAAATCATGATTTTCTGAGGCCGAGATTCAGCTAACTTTTGACATGATCTTACTCAGTCAATATTAAAGATATCAAGGTTATATTTTCACAGAATGTTCTTTACATTATGTAGGATGATTTTATGTATAAAACAGCGAATGACAAAAAAATTACTTTAGCTGGGTTTTCACAGACAGGGTCACATATTATTATAAATGACAGCAACCCCTCGCCCTTTACCTTTCAGACGCGGCTCATGTTTATAACAGTAATCTTGGGGGGTGGACTCATTTAAAGTCCTTCAGGAAGAAGTTTGGGAGCACCAGGACTCTTCCTAGAGCTGCCACTGGACAAACTGAGCGATCGGGGAGAAGGGTCTTAATCAGGGAGGTCAAGAACCCGATGGTCAGTCTGACAGAGCTCCAGCGTTTCTCTGAGGAGAGAGGAGAACCTTCCAGAAGAACAGCCATCTCTGCAGCTCTCCACCAATCAGGCCTGTGTGGGGGCGTGGCCAGACAGAAGACACGCCTCAGGAAAAGCCCGTCTGGAGTTTGCCAAACGGCTCCTGAAGGATCTCAGATCATGAGGAACACAATTCTCTGGTCTGAGGAAACACAGATTGAACTCTTTGGCCTGAATGGAGGAAACCTGGCACCGCTCATCCCCTGGCCAATCCCATCCCTACCAGGGCTGGACTGGTAATCTGGCATACCGGGCATTTTCCCGGTGGGCCGACACTTTGGGGCCGATACAAGGTTATTTATTTATTTATTTTTTGCCACGGACTGACCCAGGAAACTGCAAACCTTGCAGCTTACAGTGAACAAATATGGTGTTTTAACAAATATATTTATTAAAAATGTTGCTATTGTTATAGCGGCCACCAGTTGCCACTGAGAGGCTAAGCAGTGGGATTAACATCCATGACGCGTTTCGTTTCAAATTAAGATGGTTTAATTTTACACTTACCTAAAGGATTATTAGGAACACCTGTTCAATTTCTCATTAATGCAATTATCTAATCAACCAATCACATGGCAGTTGCTTCAATGCATTTAGGGGTGTGGTCCTGGTCAAGACAATCTCCTGAACTCCACACTGAATGTCGGAATGGGAAAGAAAGGTGATTTAAGCAATTTTGAGCGTGGCATGGTTGTTGGTGCCAGACGGGCCGAGTATTTCACAATCTGCTCAGTTACTGGGATTTTCACACACAACCATTTCTAGGGTTTACAAAGAATGGTGTGAAAAGGGAAAAGCATCCAGTATGCGGCAGTCCTGTGGAGAAAATGCCTTGATGATGCTAGAGGTCAGAGGAGAATGGGCCGACTGATTCAAGCTGATAGAAGAGCAACTTTGACTGAAATAACCACTCGTTACAACCGAGGTCTGCAGCAAAGCATTTGTGAAGCCACAACACACACAACCTTGAGGCGGATGGGCTACAACAGCAGAAGACCCCACCGGGTACCACTCATCTCCACTACAAATAGGAAAAAGAGGCGACAATTTGCACCAGCTCACCAAAATTGGACAGTTGAAGACTGGAAAAATGTTGCCTGGTCTGATGAGTCTGGATTTCCGTGGAGACATTCAGATGGTAGAGTCAGAATTTGGCGTAAACAGAATGAGAACATGGATCATCATGCCTTGTTGCCACTGTGCAGGCTGGTGGTGGTGGTGTAATGGTGTGGGGGATGTTTTCTTGGCACACTTTAGGCTCCTTATTGCCAATTGGGCATGGTTTAAATGCCACGGCCTACCTGAGCATTGTTTCTGCCCATGTCCATCCCTTTATGAGCACCATGTCTGATGGCTACTTCCAGCAGGATAATGCTCCGTCACAAAGCTCCAATCATTTCAAACTGGTTTCTTGAACATGACAATGAGTTCACTGGACTAAAATGGCTCCACAGTCTCCAGATCTCAACCCAATAGAGCATCTTTGGGATGTGGTGGAACGGGAGCTTCGTGCCCTGGATGTGCATCCCACAAATCTCCATCAACTGCAAGATACTCTCCTATCAATATGGGCCAACATTTCTAAAGAATGCTTTCAGCACCTTGTTGAGTCAATGCCACGTAGAATTAAGGCAGTTCTGAAGGCGAAACACAGTATTAGTGTGTGTTCCTAATAATCCTTTAGGTGAGTGTACATGTAGAAAGGAACAGCCAAGTGCTGTATAATGACAATAAAGTAGAAAAACATAAAAATTAACAAAATAACAATACAAAACTATATATTGTATGAAAACGGTCAACAGAAAGTGAGCGTCCCACACTGTCAGAAAAAAAGGTACATTGCTGTCACTGGGGCGGTACCCTAAGGTACATAACAAAAAAGGTACTAATATGTACCTTTAAGGTATTAATATGTACCTTTAAGGTACTAATATGCACTCTTAAAGTACTGATAAATACTAAAATGTACCTTTCAGGGGTGAGTAAGGTACAAAGATGTACCTTTTCACTTTTGTACCTTAGGGTACCGCCCCAGTGACAGCCCTGTACCTTTTTTTCTGAGAGTGCAGCTACTCACCCGCTCCCTGCATGCCTTTAGGGATGGCTGACGTGAAACCGACGTTTCGGCGCTTTGCCGAGATCCCGAAGCGCAGATGTTTTGAAACACTGCTCCGAACAGTGATTCGAAACACCCATGTCACGTGACTATGGCTAAATGAAGCTTCGAAGTGTTTCATCAGGTGGCGGTTGATTAAAGGGGGCGGGAACAAACCACACAGTCACACATCTGTATAAACCTAATTCACCACAGTTTAACAGTGAGGTAAATCTATCTTCACCTCGTCGGTTTTTGTGAGAGGAGATTTTGTGATAGCAGTGATTTTGTGATATAAGTGAGATTTATAGTGCGCTTTGGTTAGTTAGGCTATATTTAGGCTAGATTTAAATTAGATATATTGACTGATAGGTATAGACAGTGACAGATAGGATAGATATAGTGACACATTCATATAGGCTAAGTTAGATAGTGACAGATAGCACAGCATAAGTTAGAGATATAGAATTATATAATTAAATATACTATAGATAGATATATTAATAGAATAGTTAAAAATGGAGGCTCCACATAAGAGATGCCGTACATTTTTTTTATTGCTGAACAAATAATCATTTACAAACAGCATGGCAATAACAGAACATTTTTGTATTACAAAATGCAGATCAGGTGCTTGAAAGTACAGTAGAAACACATATCAGGCAAATCATAATAAAAGAAACAAAAAATATTAAAGGGGCTAGGGTTTTGTTTGAAGATCATATTCTTCTATAATGGAAAAAAGACTGATTGCATTTTCATAACTTTGAGGGCTTTTGTATAAGAGTTAAACCCATTATGAAATTAATAAAATTGTGGTTTCACCTTTAAGAACTTGCATTTGTGTATATAACATTTTCCCAGCATGAGGATGTTGTTAATGAGGAAGTTATCTTTGTTATTGTCCATTACAAGAGATGCCGTACATCTGTGGTGTGGGAGCATTTCCATTTGGAAACACCAAATAAAGTGAGATGTGTGTATTGTGATCAGGTTACAAAACCAAGATCATGTAGTTGTCAGACAGATGGTAAAAACTGTTTTTTTTTATTTGTTTATTTTTTACATGGATCATTCACTGAAAAAAATGGTGTATTGGATTTAAAGATTTTATCATGTACATCGGTTCCACATGAATCAATTAAGTTAAACAAACATAATTTGTTCACATAATTTCAACATAACAGAATGAAGTAATTTTTAAGTAACCGAATTGAGTAGTCTCACAATCATTTTAATATGGCTCCCTAACAACAGTGGTGCACACGGAGGCTTGAGACCCTGCCTCTTTAATCAAAACACACAAGTTTATTTTTGTATATTTTTGTTGTCACTTGACTGATCTATAACGCTGTACTCAGTAGCTTTCATTATATTTGCCAGCATTAGTACATCATATACATGTTAAGTGCTAAGTGTGAAATGCTTTTAAATGACATGTGCTGAGTCAGTCCACAGTCTAAGCAATCGCTCCGCTCTTCTCCACTATGGTAACCCAGTGTAATTTAAATGGTTCTACAAATTCCAACATATTTGAACATTAAACACTAATAAACAGAATAAAGTCTCCCCCTTTTCTCATTTTGCCCAAAAACACATAAAATAACACTTCATTTCAACAATTTTACTCTAGTTGTCAAGTCTCAAGCAAAGCATTCTGGGAACTACAGTTTCAGCAAAAATAGTTTTCGAGTACTTCATTGGTTCACATTCACCCCAAATAATTGAATCTAGTAGATTGGACATTTTAAAGAATTACATTAATCGAAAGCAATGAAATCATGTTTAGAAGAGAAACACAAATTTGTTGCGTAGATCACAAATAATACGATTAAGTAAATTGGACAACAGGTGTTTCCCTGTTTTTTCAGTGTTGTCAAGGTATTTCAGATCAACACATGCAAGTGACCACTAGATGTCGCCGTAGATACGGGTGTCGGATTGAATTGAAGACAAATAATCTCTAATTCAGCCCTTTCCAGCTCCTCTGAAGACAACAACTTCGAAGGCATAATGGATTTGAATTGTCAATGTCAGAGTAAGTAGTCATCAACCCTTTTCTTTTCTTGCTGAGTGTTAATATTTTCTTATTTCTTGGGCTTCACTTTTTAACTTTCCTTGTATAACACTGACTTTTCTGCAATGGTACGTGTGCACAATTAGACAATACATTCAGTAGTCCTTGGACACATTCGCACACACCCAGACATCCAAGACAAAACATTAAGATACACATACACACATTTTGCGCACATACATGTTTCACTTACACCTTTATATATGACCTTTCTTCCTTAATAAATTTGAGAATGTTATAGTACTGCACTGTGTCTGTGGTTCCTTGAGCATTCTCCCAAGATCTTGCGCTGCAGCTGCTGCCACACATCACAGGGGTGGACATCAACTGATGATTGAGAATATTGATATATTGATAGTCTACCTAAAAGTTAGATTCTAACAGCTGGGGGCTCGTCCGGGATATTCCCAAGAAACACAGGACTGCTGAGAAGTCATCCTCCATCACAGGTAAGTTATCTTCGTATGATTTCCTGTGGTGGTAGGATTGATTGATTGATTGATCCCATAGAAGGTAGAGATAGCCCTGGTGTTCCTGTCCAGGAAGATTTGTCTGTAAGGGTAATGTTTAAATGCACAGTTACCTGACAAATATTTTTTGAGTACTCCCTCCAGTGCGAGGAAGACCCGTTTAGATCTGCTCTGACGGGTAAAACATTCTGAGACAGCCCTCCAGTAGGAGGAAGGACCCGTGTAGATCCGCTCTGACGGTCAAACAAGTGTTGATGGGAATATTCCGTTTAGACAATTAATAAAAGTAATTGACAAACTGATCGACACCAAATATTTGACAAATTGATAAAGAGACCCCTGTGATGTGGTGTGGTAAACTAACAAAATAATCAAATCACAATTGATTAAGTGAAGGATGGGTCAAAAAATATCAAGACCAGAACAAGGGGAAACACCCCGAGACTGGATGTTTAGACATAGTTGCGGATACTGGACCGAACTGTATTTATCAAATTTGAAAGGGTGGACTCAGGGAAAAATACAATTGGATCATTTCCCTGAAGATGGTTCTTTTAAGCCAGGGGATATGGATAGTGCAGATTCAATGATTAATGGGGGATGGGGAAATCCAGAATGGAATTATAAGTACATGAAAGAGGCATACAATAAATGGAAAGAAATGAAAAAATACTGGGATAAGGGTCCAGAGAGGCCGAACTCAAAAAAGAAAAACCAGTCACCCCCATACCAGCCAGCAGTAATACCCCATGTCACACCGGTAGAATACAAGTCAGCTGTGGTGACACATGTCCCGCCGGTAGAATTCAAATCGAGCACTTACCAACATAATGTTCCTAAACATAATGTTCCTAAATTAGAGGAATTGAAACAATCCATCCCTGAAACAAAACTATACCACACCCTGACAGAGAGTAGAGACGGAGTAGAGAGTGAGACTGAACTGTGTGTAGCAGGGGGGGCCACAGCTGATGAACAGAAAACAGAGCCTGCATTTATGTTTGTGAGAAGGGGAAATCAAATTTCCATACGCCCTGCTAAGGCGAGTGATATTGAAAGTATATGTAACAATCTGCCTTCTCCCTCTCATCCGGTGAAATATGTGCAGATCCTAAAAGTCATACACGATATGCACAATTGACAGGTCCAGATTTTAAAGTAATACTACTCAGAACTCTGGGGGAGGACGTGACAGAAACAGATATAATTGACGGGTGTCCTTCTCTGAGAACAGAAAACGATAAAATGACTGGTAAAGGTACCGCAGATAATCCTAATAAGCTGCTTTGGGAAGAGGAAGAGCATTTAGAGACTTTTTATGAGGAGCTGCAAAAAATGTTAGAAAGAAAGGTGATTTCTAAAAGAGACATTTCATATGCCGCGAACACTAAACAGGAGCCAAAAGAATCAGCCGCAGCTTTCGTAAATAGATTCAAAAAGGCGTGGCAGGACGACTCTAAACTGCCAACCACGCAAGATCATATCATACTGTTTATTAACACCTGTTTGAACAACATGAATCCAACACAGGCCCAGCTGATAAGAGTAACCACCTCAAGAATTACTGAGTTGTCTGTGGAAGAATTTTGTGCACGAGTGAGGGAATTAGATGCTGCTGGAGGATTTTCAGATAGCAGAGGGTGACGGTTAAAACTGAACCTGCATTCATGCAGACAACGGCAGTACAAAGAGAAGGGGGTGGGCGCAGGCCGGGGAACTGTGACTATTGTGGAAAAATGGGCCACTGGTTAAGAGATTGTAGAAAACGGAGATATGATGAGGAGAGAAAGAGAAGGGGAGGGACAGAAAAAAAGGAGAAGTCGACTGACAACCAATATCAAACAGAATGGACTCCCCGATAGGGAGGCCTACGGAGTGATAGAACCCCAAATACATCTATGCTCACTGTAAAATATGATAACAACAAAATTGATTTGCCAAATTTGGAATTGAGTGTAGATGGGAAGAAATATTGTTTTCTTATTGATACTGGTGCTAGTTGTTCCTCTATTTCTGGTTTAATATACGAGGGCCCAGTTTCAGCAAGAATTACACGCTCCGTGGGTATAGATGGGGTTCCGATCTCCTGCCCAGTGACACATCCTTTGCCTGTGGTCACAAGTGATGGTCAATATTTAATGCACAAATTTACTATTGTTCCAGAGTCACCTCTGAACTTGCTGGGAAGGGATATAATGCACAAATTGGGGATGGAAATTGTGTTTACTGAATCTAATGTGTCTCTTTTCTTCCCTTCTGTGCTGATGGTGTCCACTGAGCCTCACCCTCTTCATGTTGATTACATGGCGAGTGAAGTCGAGGGGGAGGGAGAGATAGCGCCACTAAGACGGGTGAATCCAAAACTATGGGCTAAGCACAAGGACGAAGCAGGTTTTATCAATGTTAAACCGTACACTGCGTTGCTAAAAACAAAAACACCAGTCTATGTAAAACAATACCCTCTCTCTCCAGAGAAAGAGAAGGACATTGAACCTGTAATAGATAATCTATTGAAACAAGGCATTATCATAGATATACATTCGCCATATAACACACCTATTAATCCGGTCCTAAAAGCAGATGGTCAAAGCTGGCGACTGACACAAGATTTGAGAAAGATCAATGATTTGATCATACCACTTTCTCCAGTGGTACCAGATGTGGTAACTATAATAAACTCAATACCACCTACACACAAGTTCTATAGCGTAATTGATTTCTGTTCTGCATTTTTCAGCATACCGCTATCCAGAGAGGTGCAGCCACTGTTTTCGTTTACATACAAACAAAAACAACTAACATGGACACGTCTTCCTCAGGGCTACGTTGACTCGCCCGCAGTGTGCTCTGCAATCGTGCACAAAACCCTCAGCACCATTAATCTCCCACCACTGACTACGTGCTTACTACAGTACGCTGACGACCTTCTCATCTCTGCCACGACGGCAGAGGCCTGTGAGCAGGCCTCCATTATTGTCTGCAATGTGTTGGCAGAGGCAGGGTTTAAAGTCACGAGAAAGCAACTAAAAAGGGTGAAACCACAAGTCTCCTATCTGGGACACGTTATCTCTGAAGGACAAAAGAGAATCTCTCCAGACAGAGTGGAGCTGGTAAAGAGATTTACTAAACCAGACACAATCAAACAAATGCAGAGCTTTCTGGGACTGATAAATTATTGCAGGGCTTGGATACCAGACTGTTCTTTGTATGACAAGACTCTGAGACAAGCAATTGACACCAAAGCTTCACCAAAACAAACAATCAAGTGGACTGATGAAATGGATGTGGCCTTTAAGGTATTAAAACAAGCTATCATGTCAGCACCGGCTTTGGGCCTTTCGAACTACAAAAATAATTTTCATCTGTATGTGCATGAGAGCGGGGGCATTGCGGCGGGGATACTGGCCCAGGAACATGGTACAAGTTATCGTCCAGTTTCTTATTTATCCAAAACTTTAGACAATGTTGCACAAGGTCTGCCTACATGCCTCCGAGCAGTAGCTGCTGCTGCGTTGATGGTAAGGGGTGCTGAAAAAACAGTTCTGTCATATCCATTGACATTGCACACCTCACACCAGGTAAATGCAATTTTACACAATCTTAATACACAACACATGACAGCACAACGTCGTTCAGGTTACGAAGCCACTCTGTTAGCGACAACAAATTTAACCATTAAGCCATCATCTGCTCCACACATTGCTGCAGGCACGTGCAGAGGGGGGGGGCTTTGGGTGCTCGAGCCCCTGCCCTTTTTCAAAATGAATCAAAAGTGCCCCTCTCAGACAAATATCAATGATAATATCGTGGTCAATAAAACTAAATAAATGTGATTATTATAACATGACAATGCATACAATAGTAACGAACGGCTCAAAAGTCGGACATTTCTGTTGAGGCGTTGCCATAACGCGTTGCTATGGGTTGCGCGCGTTTTGATTGACAGCTGATTTTCCTCTGTTCGGAAACGGCTCTCGAGCCAAATATGGTCCTTTCAGAGAGTGTGTGGCCTTACGGGAAAAAATAAACCAATTTTTTTTTCCCCTCCATAATCAGAGCTAATGTGTTGATTTAATTACAAATCTATATATTATATATTTTAAAGTATTACACAATTCACCAATGCCCGTTTTTCATGTATATACACCAACCAATCGTGATCTGGCAAAGCAAGTTCAAATTCCATTGGGCGACGAGAAGCGGTAATTTTCTGTTCTTATTCATAAATCGGTTGAAAATTACATGGACAGACGAACTAACGTTTGTGGAACGATTTCCTGCGGTTTGTCTCATTTTATAAATTGCATCACTGACAAAATGGATTTTAACTGACAACAAATAAATCACTGCACAAAACCATTCAGCTGCAGCAAAAGTCGCATTAATGGTAAGTAGTGTTAAATTCACTTGTATTTATGTATATTGATACACTGTTTACTATTTCATGAAACTATCAAAGTTAACAAAACCCAAGTGCCAGCGGCTCCTACAGGCCTGTTATGTGAAGTGTAGGCTGGAGAAATGGTGACGTGAAAGGACTTTATTATATTAACGTTACCATTTTTTAATATTATGCAGCATGATTTATGAAAGAAGTCTCTTATGTTCATCAAGCCTGCATTTATTTGATAAAAAACAGCAATATTGTGAAATATTATTAAAATAATGTTTTTTTATTTTTAAATAATTTTAAATATATTTTGTTCCTGTGATCACAGCTGTATTTTCAGCATCATTACTCCACTCTTCAGTGTCACATGATCATTCAGAAATCATTCTAATATGAGGATTTAATGTCAATGATGGAAACTGTGATACTATTTTCAAGATTCTTTGATTAATAAAAAGTTAAAAAGAACATTGTAATAATATTTCACAATATTAGGCTACTGTTTTATTTTTGATTAAATAAATGCAGGCTCGATGAGCATAAGGATATATATATATATGCCCCTTTTTTACATTTGAGCCCCTGCCCCTGAAGAACTCTTTGCACGGCCCTGCATTGCTGTCATTGCTTTGAGAGAATTGCTGGATGCAGCAGACCAAAACTCTGACAGCACTGATGAGGTGCATGATTGTCTGAAAACAATTGAAGCTGAAACTGCTTGTAGGCCCGATCTGTTAGATACGGCCCTAGAAGAGGGGGATAAACTATATGTTGACGGTTCATGCTCTAAACCATCAGATGGTGTATATTTATGTGGTTATGCAGTCGTTAGACTCCCTGATGAAGTGGTGGAAGCAGAGCCATTACCGTACACATCAGCACAGGCAGCGGAACTAGTGGCACTGACGAGAGCTTGTGAACTTTCAAAAGGTAAAATTGTCACAATTTATACTGATTCTAAATATGCACATGGTGCTGTACATGATTTTGCAAAAACATGGGAACAAAGAAATTTTAGGACAGCGGATGGAAAACCAATAGCACATTCTGATTTGATAGGAGATTTAATCAATGCGGTGCAGTTGCCGAGCAGAGTGGCCATAGTCAAGGTGAGGGGGCACACAGCAGGAGATTCAGAGGAAGTAAGAGGTAATCAGTTGGCTGACGCAGCTGCAAAGGAGGCTTCTAAAAAAACATGCAAAAAGGTAATAGAATTGGGGGAAGTTGCTATGATGGCACATGTAACTAATTTACCTGATATTGATATCAAAATACTGCAGAGTCAGCCAACTGAGGCTGACTTAAAATACTGGGCCTCAAAAGGCTGTAGGCCAGACGAACAGGGAATTATCAGAGACTCTGAGGGGAAAGTGGCCTTGCCAAAATTAACACTTGTGTTGCTCATACGTCATTATCATGGTCTCTCACACACCAGTTCTGCAAAAACGGCACAAGTAATCAATGCTTTGTATTGTATAGCAGATGTACACAAGACAACTAAATTACTCTTAGACTCATGTCTAATTTGTGCAAAAACGAATATTCATCGACCTGTAAGTCATTCAGCCTTACCATTTCCAGAGGCTCCATTTCAACATTTGCAAATAGATTTTACACATATGCCACCTGTTCAGAATTGCAAATATTTGTTAGTGATTGTTGACAGATTCACAAAGTGGCCAGAAGCTTTCCCATGTGCGAGGGAGAATGCAAAAACAGTGGTCAAGATTTTGTCCAAAGAAATCATACCCAGATTTGGGATACCGACTGTAATCGAAAGCGACAATGGAACACCTTTTGCATCAAAGGTAACACAATTATTGGCTAAAACATTGGCTATTGATTGGCATTTCAATATCCCGTACCATCCACAATCATCGGGGGTGGTCGAAAGATCCCACAGAACGATCAAAGACCGATTAACAAAAGCGTGTTTAGACAGGGGAAGAAATTGGATGACTGTACTACCAGCTGTTTTAGCTGAAATACGAATGACACCATCCTCCACTACTAAAATGTCTCCTTTTGGAATCCTAATGGGTAGGCCTTTCCCGACCCCATGGGTCAAAGGCCGCGCTGGCGTTTCTTCCTTAGGTGAGATGGAGGTGATCATGGAGGACTATGTCACGGCGCTGGTGGAGAAATTGAATTCTATTAATGGTGATGTCTCACTAACATTTCCTCTCCCCTCAGAAAAACCAACACATCAGTTTGTGCCCAACCAACAGGTGCTGATAAGGAGCCTGAAGCCAGTCAAGGTCGGAGAGCCAAAATACCTTGGGCCGGCTACAGTGATTGCAGTGACGAGGACAGGAGTGCTGACTGACCTGCAGGCGCAGTGGATACATGCAAGTAGACTGAAGGCTGCCCCGTGCCAAGGGGGACGTCCAGATTAACTAGGAGAGTAAACATATGGGCGGAAAGGAGCTGACGAACGCAGCGTTACGTCCATATGCGATCTGATTAGTTAATCTGTACCAACAACAACACATCAACGAGGAGGCTGGACAGGATACAACATCACGACGAGTATGGTCTATAGATCGCAATATTAGACTGAAAATAATCATAAACATATTAATAATCATATTCTTCTGTATTTGGTATCCGGAGAGTGACTGAGGGTCCGATACTTAGTGTCGGGAGTGCAATAACAGTGATTATTCATTCAGCCCGGCTCCCAGATAACCAATATGCATTTGAAAGGTACTATCCCTTAAAAAAAACAGCCTTAGCTATTTTCCTAAAAGTGAAGCACTAAATCATAAATGATTTAAAGTGGCCATTGATAATATTTTCTTATTTCTTGGGCTTCACTTTTTAACTTTCCTTGTATAAAACTGACTTTTCTGCCATGGTACGTGTGCACAATTAGACAATACATTCAGTAGTCCTTGGACACATTCGCACACACCCAGACATCCCAGACAAAACATTAAGATACACATACACACATTTTGCGCACATACATGTTTCACTTACACCTTTATATATGACCTTTCTTCCTTAATAAATTTGAGAATGTTATAGTACTGCACTGTGTCTGTGGTTCCTTGAGCATTCTCCCAAGATCTTGCGCTGCAGCTGCTGCCACACATCACAGGGGTGGACATCAACTGATGATTGAGAATATTGATATATTGATAGTCTACCTAAAAGTTAGATTCTAACACTGAGATCAATCAGAATGTTTCTGAATCTAAGGATCCAACCCACGCCCCTTTTCATTCCCATCCATGAAGAGTAGTAATTAAAGTATGGCATAAAATCATACTCTTGATGAACCTGTACCACATTTACCAGAACACTCCCTTTCACTTCTGGGTCACAAGAGGACATCACATCTACATCAGTAGGATCCACGGGCCACAACTCTTGTTGTTGAATAAGAAATAGAGGACCAGAAATCCCTATCTGTTTTTTCAAGAATGAATTTACATTCAAATCTCTGGATGCTAGGTCATCTGGATTGTTGGATGAATTCACATACCTCCATTGTGTGACTTAAGATGTTGATTTTCTTTGCAGAGAGATTAAGCTTGGACATTAAACTCACAGGTGCAGAACGATGCTGAGCTCCCAGAGTCCAGGAAAGCATAGGTGGTCACAACTTCACTTCCTTTCTGCGATTTCACACATACAGGAACAATGGACAATGCACAATTATCTTAACCAGCCCCAGTAAGAGCACAGGACTGGACTGAGACCAAAGCACTTCCCACTGTTGTCTTTGACTCATCCTCTTTCTCTGATGATAGAATATGAAGAATGCTAGGGTGTTTGAGGTGGCATATCTTACATATGCTTCTGTCCTTATAATCACGATTGATATGTCCTGTACATAAACCACCGAAACAAATCCCTTTCTTCTTCAAGAAATTCCTATTTTCGCCATGAGGCTTTTCAGCAATCCTTTGACAGGAATCCAAAGCATGTTCTCCTTCACAGAAAAGACAGATGTTGTTCACAGTCTTCCCACTATACTCCTTTGCACCAGTTGCACTGACTGTAGTGGCAAAACTCCTTCTGGGTTTTGAATGAGGTGTTTTGATATTTAAGTTTCTACCTCCACTAGGAAGAACATCTTGAATGTTTCCAAATACCGGATCAGTGACTATTTTCACTTGTCTTTCTATGAAGTTCCCAATATCAGAAAAGCAAGCTGGATGGTAACATCTTTCCTGTAGATCATAAGCTACTACTCTCCATCTTTCTCTGAGCTTATAAGGAGGTTTTGCATATTAGAAGCAAGATTTAACTCGTTCATGTAACAAATATTCTGCATAGCATTGCAACAACTTCTGAGAAATAAGCTGTAGTCCTGCAGAGCCTTAGCATCCTCCGACTTTTCCATGTAAGCCCAGCCTATCCTCACCTCATTGCCCAAGTGTTCCTTGAGCAAAGCTTTAGCCCTTATGTACCCTTGCGATGGGATCATGTGCTGACAGCTCCTATCCAGCTCCTTAGGTTGCCCTCTGGTGTACTGTTCAAGAAAATGCAATGCATCTGCACCACCACTTGTTTTCTTTTCTACAACTTGTTCAAACATTCTCATAAAGTCGTGATAACTCAATGGATCTCCATCAAAGAATGGGACTTACATTTACATTTAGTCATTTAGCAGACGCTTTTATCCAAAGCGACTTACAAATGAGGGCAATAGAAGCAAGACTTCCCTTGGTGGAAGTGAAAACAAATTCTGTTGCTGAACTAATGTCAATCAGCTTATGAATACTTCCTCCTTCCAAACCATCCTGTACACTTGATCCATGTGCACCTTGCAATCCAGGTGCATATACACCATCATTACCGATACTGGGAAAAGCAGAAGGTGTCAAACTTGTTTTAGGTCTTACTTTTTTTTGCGGTTGTTCTTGAGCTGACTGCCTTGAATCTTGTGTTGCTTGAGTTGCTGAATAAGATACAGGTGGTTGTTGTGATATTGAATGTGAACGTGAAGGTACAAATGATTCCACATTAGGGTTAAGAGAACGGGTTTCAGTGTGTTTCATCCTCAATGCATTGGTATCAGGACGATTAGTAAACTCACTTGCCTCTGATCTTGCATCACTGTATACTTTCATCTTGGCCATAGACAGCAATTTTAACGTCAAGCTCCATTTGTTCCTTTTTCCTCTTCAGATTATCCTCTTCTTTCTGTAATGCATGTTTGCGTTGTAACATTTTTTGATGCGTCAACAAAGCAGCCATTTCGGCCTTGATCTTGAGATGAGCGATCGACTCGATCGAGATCCATGAGTTTTCCTGCTCACATTAGAAACACTGTCTGTTGGTTGTACTTGATTTTGCACTTCGCCATAGTCCATTTCACTGTTTTGACATTCATGTTACGAGACAATGAAACTGGTTCAGATGGAATATTTGAATCACAAGTCAACTGAGGTTCATTCAACAGAGTTATCCATTGCCATTGCATCATGAACACCAGAGAGTGATGGGCCTACATTTCCATAACCTTGCGTAGATTCTGTTATTTGAGCATTTTGCCTCAGACTCTCAGCTTCATTCAACCATTGATCGACATCTTCCATGAACCCATCATTGTGCTTAGAAATCGAACCAAACCACTCATTTTGTTTGTTTTGTTCATCCGGAGGTAAAAAAGGAAGCAATTCTTTGTGCAACCCAGATGCATCATCTTTCAAACACTTCAAAGATTCCAAATTTGAAGACACCTTTAAAGCATTCTCATCACATTTCATGAGATCTTTCATGGATAAAATCAACGATTTTCGATTCTCTACGATCCTTTTGCAGTGTTTCAAATTTCAGTGCCATTACATTTCCATTTATGCATTTGGCAGACGCTTTTATCCAAAGCGACTTACAGTGCCCTTATTACAGGGAAAATCCCCCTGCCCTGGAGCAACATGGAGTAAAGTGCCTTGCTCAAGGACACACTGGTGGTGCCCGCTGGGATCGAACCAGCAACCTTCTGCATATCAGTTCTATGGTTTAACCCACTGGACCACCTTTGCCGTAAGCTTAGGCTCTCTTTTACTGCTCTCAGAATCACCCGCGTCCATTTCACACACAGCCCGAGCCCTGTACTCCAACACCGTATTCAACGTGCATTAATCACGCCAACAATTCCATGAATGAGCGCAGCACCATCGAGCGATACCAAGCACATAACCAACTTCCACAACCGCGATCCATTGCCATCTCACTCAATAAACAGCAGTGCTGTATCCAAACATAGCAAACCGCTTCACTTACCTCTTCTGTTGTTGTTGTTTCTCTTCAGTTTGCATGGCTGTGTTTCACATGCGGCAATAGAATCCTTTCCGATGATCCACTGGCTCAAATCCAACAGTCGCCATTTTCTGTTGATTAAATATAGCGGCCGCCAGTTTCCGCTGAGAGGCTAAGCAGTGGGATTAACATACATGACGCGTTTCGTTTCAAATTAAGATGGTTTAATTATACATGTAGAAAGGAACAGCCAAGTGCTGTATAATGACAATAAAATAGAAAAACATACAAAACTATATATGGTACGAAAACGGTCAACAGAAAGTTCACCCCCTCCCTGCATGCCATACACAACGAACAGGTAATATGCACCTAAACCCTAAGTGACCCAAACAGAAAACAACAATTTCAAAATAAAAGATAATTTCAAAATAAGAGACATCGCACTATTCCTGGCACCTACAATTATGACTTACATTAAATATTGCAGAATATAAATCACATTTATAGAGGCTGTTTTCGTATATTTTCTACGTGTTTACAATATTTTCTATTGCAAACTCAATTGATTATTATTATTTATTTATTTTAGAAACCATATGGTAACGAGGAGCATGTTTTATTGTGACTACATGATCTTACAGTTAAACTATAATCATTTCATTAGGATAATTAAAGGATACTTTACTTTAACAAAACCTCTTTATAGCCTGGATAACATTAATTAAGTTTCCTGATCCCAGTCGTCATGTGTGAGAGTAGAGACAGAAAACACACGTGTGTATCAGTGTATTAGATCCGTGCAGCTCTTAAAGAGCAACCACTCAATGCTGAACAGTTGATGTGTTGATGAGCTGTAGATTATTGTAATGTTCATGAGCTGTAGATTATTGTAATGTTGATGAGCTGTAGATTATTGTAATGTTGATGAGCTGTAGATTATTGTAATGTTGATGAGCTGTAGATTATTGTAATGTTCATGAGCTGTAGATTATTGTAATGTTGATGAGCTGTAGATTATTGTAATGATCATGAGCTGTAGATTATTGTAATGTTGATGAGCTGTAGATTATTGTAATGTTCATGAGCTGTAGATTATTGTAATGTTGATGAGCTGTAGATTATTGTAATGTTGATGAGCTGTAGATTATTGTAATGTTCATGAGCTGTAGATTATTGTAATGTTGATGAGCTGTAGATTATTGTAATGTTCATGAGCTGTAGATTATTGTAATGATGATGAGCTGTAGATTATTGTAATGTTCATGAGCTGTAGATTATTGTAATGTTCATGAGCTGTAGATTATTGTAATGTTGATGAGCTGTAGATTATTGTAATGTTGATGAGCTGTAGATTATTGTAATGTTGATGAGCTGTAGATTATTGTAATGTTGATGAGCTGTAGATTATTGTAATGTTGATGAGCTGTAGATTATTGTAATGTTGATGAGCTGTAGATTATTGTAATGTTGATGAGCTGTAGATTATTGTAATGTTCATGAGCTGTAGATTATTGTAATGTTGATGAGCTGTAGATTATTGTAATGTTGATGAGCTGTAGATTATTGTAATGATCATGAGCTGTAGATTATTGTAATGTTGATGAGCTGTAGATTATTGTAATGTTGATGAGCTGTAGATTATTGTAATGTTGATGAGCTGTAGATTATTGTAATGCTCATGAGCTGTAGATTATTGTAATGTTCATGAGCTGTAGATTATTGTAATGTTGATGAGCTGTAGATTATTGTAATGATCATGAGCTGTAGATTATTGTAATGTTGATGAGCTGTAGATTATTGTAATGTTTATGAGCTGTAGATTATTGTAATGTTGATGAGCTGTAGATTATTGTAATGTTGATGAGCTGTAGATTATTGTAATGTTGATGAGCTGTAGATTATTGTAATGTTGATGAGCTGTAGATTATTGTAATGTTTATGAGCTGTAGATTATTGTAATGTTGATGAGCTGTAGATTATTGTAATGTTCATGAGCTGTAGATTATTGTAATGTTGATGAGCTGTAGATTATTGTAATGTTCATGAGCTGTAGATTATTGTAATGTTGATGAGCTGTAGATTATTGTAATGTTCATGAGCTGTAGATTATTGTAATGTTGATGAGCTGTAGATTATTGTAATGCTCTACTGGGTGGTTGCCCTGCTCGCCTAATAAACAAACTCCAGCTGGTCCAAAACGCAGCAGCTCCAGTTCTTACTAGAACCAGGAAGTATGACCATATTAACCGGTTCTGTCAACACTGCACTGGCTGCCTATTAAACATCGCATACATTTTAAAATCTTGCTTATTACTTACAAAGCACTAAATGGTTTATCTCCAGTACTTGAGCGAGCTCTTAACACATTATCCTCCATCACGTCTACTGCGCTCTCTAAACTCTGGCCAGTTGATCATACCGAGAATATCCAAATCAACTGCAGGCGCTCGATCCTTTTCCTATTTAGCTCCTAAACTCTGGAACAGTCTTCCTAACATTGTTCGGGAAGCAGACACACTCTGTCAGTTTAAATCTAGACTAAAAACACATCTCTTTACTCTGGCATACACATAAAACACTTTCTCAATGAAATGATTGTTAGGCTGCATTAACTAGGTCAGCCGGAACCGGGAACACTTCCCATAACACCTGATGTACTCGTGACATCATCAGAAGAACGGCATCTACGCTAATGCTAGTCTCTCTGTTTATCCCGAGGTTTACTGCAGTCAGCCGGATCCGGATCAGATGCTGGACCTGCACTAGACCCGACCAACTCATGACCCTGAAGTGTCTGAGAGACCGTGATTAGACTCTCCCTGAAACTGCCTCATCGACACGGCATCCTCAATAAACCCGTCTCTGGCGTGTTGACTCCGATCTTTCTTTTCCGATCTATTATGACCTCTGACCTGTAAAGTTGCCAGAATAATAATCATACGCTGTTTGTTAATTGGCCAGAAGAGAACTGCCCCCCCGACTGAGCCTGGTTTTTCCCAAGGTTTATTTTCCTCCATTCTGCTCCTGATGGGGTTTTGGTTTTCTTGCCACTGTTGCCTCTGGCTTGGCGTGCTCAGTTGGAGACACTACATGTTCAACTAAATATCCAAATAAATCTAATTATTAAACTAAATTAACCATATAAATTAAATTACTGATCTAATTACTGATCTAAAGCCTACACTGTCACTGTATGATAATTGAAATGAGCTGATGACATCAGCGTTTTCTCCGGAGCGGCTGTACGGCTGAATCAGATTCTGTGTCATTATTTTCCTGTTTAACACTGTGAAGCTGCTCTGAGACAATCTGCACTGTAGAAAGCGCTATATAAATAAAGCTGACTTGACTTAAAGGGACAGCAGCCTAATATTCCTGCTAATGTTAAACAACAAAACACAGAAATGAAATCAGTCACTGCTCTTGACTCAATAACTTTAGTAAGGTTTAATCTACACAGTGTTTTATTTTACACTTGATGCCTTTATTCAGTGTCTCTTCCTGAAAGAGTCCAGAAGCAAAAGTTCATGTTCAGCCGAAGGCTTTAATAATGTTTTCCCAGCTGTCATGAGCCCATAAACCCAGTAAATGACTGACAGAAACACTGGTTTTACATACACTGATTTAATCCAGAAGAGTCTCGCCATCACTCTTCACGCTTCTCTGAGGACGTCTGCACAAAGGCACTTTACATCCCTTCACCCTTTATGGACGATTGTTCATTACATTTGAATTAAAGAATCTACAGAAATTCACACTTTCTATTTCTAATTTCAAGCATTCAAGCATACAGTCACAAGAAACATTCAGTCCATAAAACTGTTACTCAGGTCATACTGTAGCGTTTACATTTCTGCATTTGGCAGATGCTTCAGTCCCCAAGCGGCTCTATTGCGTGTGTGTTGGTCTTGTGCTAGAGTTCCTCTGAGAAGAGCTTCAGATCAGCAGCGAGAGCAGCAGGAGCGCCAGAGAACAGCTGAGGACGGACACTCGCAGAGACTCGCTGGACGACCGAGTAGTGGACAGAGCTGTAGTTGTAGTAGTAGTTGAAGCAGTAGGTGGGGTTGGAGGAGCAGCAGTTGTTGGAGTAGTGGGCAGAGCTGTAGTTGTAGTAGTAGTTGAAGCAGTAGTTGTGGTTGGAGGAGCAGTAGCTGTTGGAGTAGTGGGCAGAGCTGTAGCTGTAGTAGTAGTTGAAGCAGTAGGTGCGGTTGGAGAAGCAGCAGTTGTTGGAGTAGTGGGCAGAGCTGTAGTTGTAGTAGTAGTTGAAGCAGTAGTTGCGGTTGGAGAAGCAGCAGTTGTTGGAGTAGTGGGCAGAGCTGTAGTTGTAGTAGTAGTTGAAGCAGTAGTTGCGGTTGGAGGAGCAGCAGTTGTTGGAGTAGTGGGCAGAGCTGTAGTTGTAGTAGTAGTTGAAGCAGTAGTTGCGGTTGGAGAAGCAGCAGTTGTTGGAGTAGTGGGCAGAGCTGTAGTTGTAGTAGTAGTTGAAGCAGTAGTTGTGGTTGGAGGAGCAGTAGCTGTTGGAGTAGTGGGCAGAGCTGTAGTTGTAGTAGTAGTTGAAGCAGTAGTTGTGGTTGGAGGAACAGTAGCTGTTGGAGTAGTGGGCAGAGCTGTAGTTGTAGTAGTAGTTGAAGCAGTAGTTGTGGTTGGAGGAGCAGTAGCTGTTGGAGTAGTGGGCAGAGCTGTAGTTGTAGTAGTAGTTGAAGCAGTAGTTGTGGTTGGAGGAGCAGTAGCTGTTGGAGTAGTGGGCAGAGCTGTAGTTGAAGCAGTAGTTGAAGCAGTAGTTGTGGTTGGAGGAGCAGTAGCTGTTGGAGTAGTGGGCAGAGCTGTAGTTGTAGCAGTAGTTGAAGCAGTAGTTGTGGTTGGAGGAGCAGTAGCTGTTGGAGTAGTGGGCAGAGCTGTAGTTGTAGTAGTAGTTGAAGCAGTAGTTGTGGTTGGAGGAACAGTAGCTGTTGGAGTAGTGGGCAGAGCTGTAGTTGTAGTAGTAGTTGAAGCAGTAGTTGTGGTTGGAGGAGCAGTAGCTGTTGGAGTAGTGGGCAGAGCTGTAGTTGTAGTAGTAGTTGAAGCAGTAGTTGTGGTTGGAGGAGCAGTAGCTGTTGGAGTAGTGGGCAGAGCTGTAGTTGTAGTAGTAGTTGAAGCAGTAGTTGTGGTTGGAGGAACAGTAGCTGTTGGAGTAGTGGGCAGAGCTGTAGTTGTAGTAGTAGTTGAAGCAGTAGTTGTGGTTGGAGGAGCAGTAGCTGTTGGAGTAGTGGGCAGAGCTGTAGTTGTAGTAGTAGTTGAAGCAGTAGTTGTGGTTGGAGGAGCAGTAGCTGTTGGAGTAGTGGGCAGAGCTGTAGTCATGATTAGAAAACCATGAATACCACCTTTTGGAGCAGTATCTGGTGGAGCAGTATCTGGTGGAGCAGTATCTGGTGGAGCAGTATCTGGTGGAGCAGTAGCTGGTGGAGCAGTGGCTGGTGGAGCAGTATCTGGTGGAGCAGTGGCTGGTGGAGCAGTATCTGGTGGAGCAGTGGCTGGTGGAGCAGTATCTGGTGGAGCAGTATCTGGTGGAGCAGTATCTGGTGGAGCAGTGGCTGGTGGAGCAGTAGCTGGTGGAGCAGTATCTGGTGGAGCAGTAGCTGGTGGAGCAGTATCTGGTGGAGCAGTGGCTGGTGGAGCAGTAGCTGGTGGAGCAGTATCTGGTGGAGCAGTAGCTGGTGGAGCAGTAGCTGGTGGAGCAGTAGCTGGTGGAGCAGTGGCTGGTGGAGCAGTAGCTGGTGGAGCAGTGGCTGGTGGAGCAGTAGCTGGTGGAGCAGTGGCTGGTGGAGCAGTAGCTGGTGGAGCAGTGGCTGGTGGAGCAGTAGCTGGTGGAGCAGTGGCTGGTGGAGCAGTATCTGGTGGAGCAGTGGCTGGTGGAGCAGTAGCTGGTGGAGCAGTGGCTGGTGGAGCAGTAGCTGGTGGAGCAGTGGCTGGTGGAGCAGTAGCTGGTGGAGCAGTGGCTGGTGGAGCAGTAGCTGGTGGAGCAGTGGCTGGTGGAGCAGTAGCTGGTGGAGCAGTAGCTGGTGGAGCAGTAGCTGGTGGAGCAGTAGCTGGTGGAGCAGTAGCTGGTGGAGCAGTAGCTGGTGGAGCAGTAGCTGGTGGAGCAGTGGCTGGTGGAGCAGTGGCTGGTGGAGCAGTAGCTGGTGGAGCAGTAGCTGGTGGAGCAGTGGCTGGTGGAGCAGTGGCTGGTGGAGCAGTAGCTGGTGGAGCAGTAGCTGGTGGAGCAGTAGCTGGTGGAGCAGTGGCTGGTGGAGCAGTAGCTGGTGGAGCAGTATCTGGTGGAGCAGTGGCTGGTGGAGCAGTGGCTGGTGGAGCAGTAGCTGGTGGAGCAGTGGCTGGTGGCTGGTGGAGCAGTGGCTGGTGGAGCAGTGGCTGGTGGAGCAGTAGCTGGTGGAGCAGTAGCTGGTGGAGCAGTGGCTGGTGGAGCAGTGGCTGGTGGAGCAGTAGCTGGTGGAGCAGTGGCTGGTGGAGCAGTGGCTGGTGGAGCAGTAGCTGGTGGAGCAGTAGCTGGTGGAGCAGTGGCTGGTGGAGCAGTGGCTGGTGGAGCAGTGGCTGGTGGAGCAGTGGCTGGTGGAGCAGTGGCTGGTGGAGCAGTAGCTGGTGGAGCAGTGGCTGGTGGAGCAGTGGCTGGTGGAGCAGTGGCTGGTGGAGCAGTGGCTGGTGGAGCAGTGGCTGGTGGAGCAGTATCTGGTGGAGCAGTGGCTGGTGGAGCAGTAGCTGGTGGAGCAGTGGCTGGTGGAGCAGTAGCTGGTGGAGCAGTGGTTTGCTTTTAGGGAACAATAGAAACAACTAGAATGTACATTTCCTGAAGAAAATGTGAGTGGTGCTTGCCGTGGCAAAAAAATCCTCTCGGATGCTATGTTGTGTGTACTGGATTCTCACCCGAAACAAAAGAGGCCACCCCCAAGTCTGTACGATGTTGTGGAGCTGAGATATGTCCTATTCATGTGTTTGTATGGTTGCTAGGGTACTCTATATGGTTGCTATGGAGTGGCTATACAATTTATGGGGTGACATTTAAAGACTATTTGCCAGTCTGAGTCAAAAGACCCAACCCCCATGCCTCTACGATGTTCTGATGCAGAGATATAGGTCCTTGTAAACGGTTGCTAGGGTACTCTGTTTGGTTGCTATGGAGGGGCTTGGCAGCATCCAATGATGATACTGCTTGTCTGTATGAATGATATAAACCAACCCCCATGTCTCTAGGATGTTCTGAGGCAGAGATATAGGTCTTGGTAAACGGTTGCTAGGGTACTCTGTTTGGTTGCTATGGAGGGGTTTGGCAGCATCCAATGATGATACTGCTTGTCTGTATGAATGATATAAACCAACCCCCATGCCTCTATGATGTTCTGACGCAGAGATATAGGTCTTGGTATACGGTTGCTAGGGTACTCTGTTTGGTTGCTAGGGGGCTTGGTAGCATCCAATGATGATACTGCTTGTCTGTATGAATGATATAAACCAACCCCCATGCCTCTATGATGTTCTGACGCAGAGATATAGGTCTTGGTATACGGTTGCTAGGGTACTCTGTTTGGTTGCTAGGGGGGCTTGGTAGCATCCAATGATGATACTGCTTGTCTGTATGAATGATATAAACCAACCCCCATGTCTCTACGATGTTCCGAAGCAGAGATATAGGTCTTGGTATACGGTTGCTAGGGTACTCTGTTTGGTTGCTAGGGGGGCTTGGCAGCATCCAATGATGATACTGCTTGTCTGTATGAATGATATAAACCAACCCCCATGTCTCTATGATGTTCTCAAGCAGAGATATAGGTCTTGGTATATGGTTGCTAGGGTACTCTGTTTGGTTGCTAAGGGGGCTTGGCAGCATCCAATGATGATACTGCTTGTCTGTATGAATGATATAAACCAACCCCCATGCCTCTATGATGTTCTGAAGCAGAGATATAGGTCTTGGTATACGGTTGCTAGGGTACTCTGTTTGGTTGCTAGGGGGGCTTGGCAGCATCCAATGATGATACTGCTTGTCTGTATGAATGATATAAACCAACCCCCATGTCTCTACGATGTTCCGAAGCAGAGATATAGGTCTTGGTATACGGTTGCTAGGGTACTCTGTTTGGTTGCTAGGGGGGCTTGGCAGCATCAAATGATGATACTGCTTGTCTGTATGAATGATATAAACCAACCCCCATGTCTCTAGGATGTTCTGAGGCAGAGATATAGGTCTTGGTATATGGTTGCTAGGGTACTCTGTTTGGTTGCTAAGGGGGCTTGGCAGCATCCAATGATGATACTGCTTGTCTGTATGAATGATATAAACCAACCCCCATGTCTCTATGATGTTCTGAGGCAGGGATATAGGTCTTGGTATATGGTTGCTAGGGTACTCTGTTTGGTTGCTAAGGGGGCTTGGCAGCATCCAATGATGATACTGCTTGTCTGTATGAATGATATAAACCAACCCCCATGTCTCTATGATGTTCTGAAGCAGAGATATAGGTCCTTGTAAACGGTTGCTAGGGTACTCTGTTTGGTTGCTATGGAGGGGCTTGGCAGAATCCAATGATGATACTGCTTGTCTGTATGAATGATATAAACCAACCCCCATGCCTCTATGATGTTCTGAAGCAGAGATATAGGTCTTGGTATACGGTTGCTAGGGTACTCTGTTTGGTTGCTAGGGGGGCTTGGCAGCATCCAATGATGATACTGCTTGTCTGTATGAATGATATAAACCAACCCCCATGCCTCTACGATGTTCTGATGCAGAGATATAGGTCCTTGTAAACGGTTGCTAGGGAACTGTGTTTGGTTGCTATGGAGGGGTTTGGCAGCATCCAATGATGATACTGCTTGTCTGTATGAATGATATAAACCAACCCCCATGCCTCTATGATGTTCTGAAGCAGAGATATAGGTCTTGGTAAACGGTTGCTAGGGTACTCTTTTTGGTTGCTATGGAGTGGCTTGGCAGCATCCAATGATGATACTCCAAAGGCTGCTTGTCAGTATGAATGATATAAACCAACCCCCATGCCTCTATGATGTTCTGAGGTAGAGATATTGGTGTTGCTAAACGGTTGCTAGGCTGCTTGATAATGGTTGCTAGGGCGTGGCTAGGAAGTGTTGACGGTGATTTATGATTGGCTGTTGATGCCCCGAGTCAAACAAACCCACCCTCGTGTTTCTGTGACACTTCTATCCAAAGATATCCCTTTGATCTCTTTCAATGGAAGTCTATGGGATCAGTTGCTAGGGAGCTCTAAATGGTTGCTAGGGCGTGGCTTCATAGGTTCACAATGATCCTGAGATAGTGATTGGCTGTCTGAGTAAATTGAGCCCACCCCCTTTTCTCTGAGACACTGTGAGCCAGAGCTGTGGTCAATACAAAATCCCTATGCAATTTCCCATAGTAAGAGAAACGCATGAGTTTTATGGGACGTCCCTCCCCATAGTAAGTCAATGGGGCAAATTTAGGCAGCTGTAGCGCCCCAGGGGTACAACTCACACCCCATTGCGATGTGTCATCTTACAGGGCCTGCCAGCCTCTTCAAATGTGGTGACCCACGAGTTTCTACGAAATCCTCGCTTAGACTTATGACTTGTTAAATTTTTTTTGCATTTTTCCCAATGTTAAGTCTATGGGATTTTTTTCGCTACTTTTTCGCCCCTGGGGCGAACACCGCACCCCCGACCCCTTAGAAAAGATATAGCACACCATTCCCGATTAGGCCGCACGTTTTGACACCTCATTCATGGGTCTGTGACAAAAAATGTGGGAGGAGTAGCGCGCCGAAATGTAGTGTGAAATAATAAGAATAACTAGAATGTACATTTCCTGAAGAAAATGTGAGTGGTGCTTGCCGTGGCAAAAAAATCCTCTCGGATGCTATGTTGTGTGTACTGGATTCTCACCCGAAACAAAAGAGGCCACCCCCAAGTCTGTACGATGTTGTGGAGCTGAGATATGTCCTATTCATGTGTTTGTACGGTTGCTAGGGTACTCTATAAGGTTGCTATGGAGTGGCTATACAATTTATGGGGTGACATTTAAAGACTATTTGCCAGTCTGAGTCAAAAGACCCAACCCCCATGCCTCTACGATGTTCTGATGCAGAGATATAGGTCCTTGTAAACGGTTGCTAGGGTACTCTGTTTGGTTGCTATGGAGGGGCTTGGCAGCATCCAATGATGATACTGCTTGTCTGTATGAATGATATAAACCAACCCCCATGTCTCTAGGATGTTCTGAGGCAGAGATATAGGTCTTGGTAAACGGTTGCTAGGGTACTCTCTTTGGTTGCTATGGAGGGGTTTGGTAGCATCCAATGATGATACTGCTTGTCTGTATGAATGATATAAACCAACCCCCATGCCTCTATGATGTTCTGAAGCAGAGATATAGGTCTTGGTATACGGTTGCTAGGGTACTCTTTTTGGTTGCTAGGGGGGCTTGGCAGCATCCAATGATGATACTGCTTGTCTGTATGAATGATATAAACCAACCCCCATGTCTCTACGATGTTCCGAAGCAGAGATATAGGTCTTGGTATACGGTTGCTAGGGTACTCTGTTTGGTTGCTAGGGGGGCTTGGCAGCATCCAATGATGATACTGCTTGTCTGTATGAATGATATAAACCAACCCCCATGTCTCTATGATGTTCTGAGGCAGAGATATAGGTCTTGGTATGTGGTTGCTAGGGTACTCGGTTTGGTTGCTAAGGGGGCTTGGCAGCATCCAATGATGATACTGCTTGTCTGTATGAATGATATAAACCAACCCCCATGCCTCTATGATGTTCTGAGGCAGAGATATAGGTCTTGGTATATGGTTGCTAGGGTACTCTGTTTGGTTGCTAGGGGGGCTTGGCAGCATCCAATGATGATACTGCTTGTCTGTATGAATGATATAAACCAACCCCCATGTCTCTACGATGTTCCGAAGCAGAGATATAGGTCTTGGTACACGGTTGCTAGGGTACTCTGTTTGGTTGCTAGGGGGGCTTGGCAGCATCCAATGATGATACTGCTTGTCTGTATGAATGATATAAACCAACCCCCATGTCTCTATGATGTTCTGAGGCAGAGATATAGGTCTTGGTATGTGGTTGCTAGGGTACTCGGTTTGGTTGCTAAGGGGGCTTGGCAGCATCCAATGATGATACTGCTTGTCTGTATGAATGATATAAACCAACCCCCATGCCTCTATGATGTTCTGAGGCAGAGATATAGGTCTTGGTATATGGTTGCTAGGGTACTCTGTTTGGTTGCTAGGGGGGCTTGGCAGCATCCAATGATGATACTGCTTGTCTGTATGAATGATATAAACCAACCCCCATGTCTCTACGATGTTCCGAAGCAGAGATATAGGTCTTGGTACACGGTTGCTAGGGTACTCTGTTTGGTTGCTAGGGGGGCTTGGCAGCATCCAATGATGATACTGCTTGTCTGTATGAATGATATAAACCAACCCCCATGTCTCTATGATGTTCTGAGGCAGAGATATAGGTCTTGGTATATGGTTGCTAGGGTACTCTGTTTGGTTGCTAAGGGGGATTGGCAGCATCCAATGATGATACTGCTTGTCTGTATGAATGATATAAACCAACCCCCATGTCTCTATGATGTTCTGAAGCAGAGATATAGGTCTTGGTATACGGTTGCTAGGGTACTCTGTTTGGTTGCTAGGGGGGCTTGGCAGCATCCAATGATGATACTGCTTGTCTGTATGAATGATATAAACCAACCCCCATGTCTCTATGATGTTCTGAAGCAGAGATATAGGTCTTGGTATATGGTTGCTAGGGTACTCTGTTTGGTTGCTAAGGGGGCTTGGCAGCATCCAATGATGATACTGCTTGTCTGTATGAATGATATAAACCAACCCCCATGCCTCTATGATGTTCTGAAGCAGAGATATAGGTCTTGGTATACGGTTGCTAGGGTACTCTGTTTGGTTGCTAGGGGGGCTTGGCAGCATCCAATGATGATACTGCTTGTCTGTATGAATGATATAAACCAACCCCCATGTCTCTATGATGTTCTGAGGCAGAGATATAGGTCTTGGTATATGGTTGCTAGGGTACTCTGTTTGGTTGCTAAGGGGGCTTGGCAGCATCCAATGATGATACTGCTTGTCTGTATGAATGATATAAACCAACCCCCAGGCCTCTATGATGTTCTGAAGCAGAGATATAGGTCTTGGTATACGGTTGCTAGGGTACTCTGTTTGGTTGCTAGGGGGGCTTGGCAGCATCCAATGATGATACTGCTTGTCTGTATGAATGATATAAACCAACCCCCATGTCTCTACGATGTTCCGAAGCAGAGATAAAGGTCTTTGTATACGGTTGCTAGGGTACTCTGTTTGGTTGCTAGGGGGGCTTGGCAGCATCCAATGATGATACTGCTTGTCATAATGAATGATATAAACCTATCCCCATGTCTGTATGATGTTCTGAGGCTGAGATATATGTCTTGGTAAACGGTTGCTAGGGTACTCTTTTTGGTTGCTATGGAGTGGCATGGCAGCATCCAATGATTATACTGCTTGTCAGTATGAATGATATAAACCAACCCCCATGTCTGTATGATGTTCTGAGGCAGAGATATAGGTCTTGGTAAACGGTTGCTAAGGTACTCTGTTTGGTTGCTATGGAGTGGCTTGGCAGCATCCAATGACAATACTCCAAAGGCTGCTTGTCAGTATGAATGATATAAACCAACCCCCATGCCTCTATGATGTTCTGAGGCAGAGATATAGGTCGTGATTAACGGTTGCTAGGCTGCTTGATAATGGTTGCTAGGGCGTGGCTAGGAGGTGTTGAAGGTCACTTGTGATTGGCTGTTGATGCCCCGAGTCAAACAAACCCACCCTCGTGTTTCTATGACACTTCTATCAAAAGATATCCCTTTGATCTCTTTCAATTGAAGTCTAAGGGATCAGTTGCTAGGGAGCTCTAAATGGTTGCTAGGGCGTGGCTTCATAGGTTGACAATCATCCTGAGATAGTGATTGGCTGTCTGAGTAAATTGAGCCCACCCCCTTGTCTCTGAGACACTGTGAGCCAGAGCTATGGTCAATACAAAATCCCTATGCAATTTCCCATAGTAAGAGAAACGCATGAGTTTTATGGGACGTCCCTCCCCATTATAAGTCAATGGGGAAATTTGAGGAAATTTGGGGAGCTCTAGCGCCCCAGGGGTACAACTTATACCCCATTGCGATGTGTCATCTTACAGGGCCTGCCAGCCTCTTCAAATGTGGTGACACACAAGTTTCTACGAAATCCTCGCTCAGAGTTATGACTCGTTAAAAATTTTCGCAATGTTAAGTCTATGGGATTTTTTTCGCTACTTTTTCGCCCCTGGGGCGAACACCGCACCCCCGACCCCTTAGAAAAGATATAGCACACCATTCCCGATTAGGCCGCACGTTTTGACGCCTCATTCATGGGTCTGTGACAAAAACTGTGGGAGGAGTAGCGGGACAAAATGTTGTCCGGAATAAGAATAATGAATAATAATAATAAGCCATTCCTGGGTTACATAGTATATATACGCCTTGCTAAACAAGCTCCACGAATATTAATAAGTATGGAGAATAACAATATTGATGCCTTGCTTCGCAAGGCACACTAATAAGTATGTTTGAGAGTGATGGTGATGCCTTGCTTCGCAAGGCATCACTAAAACCGTTCTGGGGCTAGATAGTAATAGTGATGCCTTGCTACGCAAGCACCACTAACTAGAATGTACATTTCCTGAAGAAAATGTGAGTGGTGCTTGCCGTGGCAAAAAAATCCTCTCGGATGCTATGTTGTGTGTACTGGATTCTCACCCGAAACAAAAGAGGCCACCCCCAAGTCTGTACGATGTTGTGGAGCTGAGATATGTCCTATTCATGTGTTTGTACGGTTGCTAGGGTACTCTATAAGGTTGCTATGGAGTGGCTATACAATTTATGGGGTGACATTTAAAGACTATTTGCCAGTCTGAGTCAAAAGACCCAACCCCCATGCCTCTACGATGTTCTGATGCAGAGATATAGGTCCTTGTAAACGGTTGCTAGGGTACTCTGTTTGGTTGCTATGGAGGGGCTTGGCAGCATCCAATGATGATACTGCTTGTCTGTATGAATGATATAAACCAACCCCCATGTCTCTAGGATGTTCTGAGGCAGAGATATAGGTCTTGGTAAACGGTTGCTAGGGTACTCTCTTTGGTTGCTATGGAGGGGTTTGGTAGCATCCAATGATGATACTGCTTGTCTGTATGAATGATATAAACCAACCCCCATGCCTCTATGATGTTCTGAAGCAGAGATATAGGTCTTGGTATACGGTTGCTAGGGTACTCTTTTTGGTTGCTAGGGGGGCTTGGCAGCATCCAATGATGATACTGCTTGTCTGTATGAATGATATAAACCAACCCCCATGTCTCTACGATGTTCCGAAGCAGAGATATAGGTCTTGGTATACGGTTGCTAGGGTACTCTGTTTGGTTGCTAGGGGGGCTTGGCAGCATCCAATGATGATACTGCTTGTCTGTATGAATGATATAAACCAACCCCCATGTCTCTATGATGTTCTGAGGCAGAGATATAGGTCTTGGTATGTGGTTGCTAGGGTACTCGGTTTGGTTGCTAAGGGGGCTTGGCAGCATCCAATGATGATACTGCTTGTCTGTATGAATGATATAAACCAACCCCCATGCCTCTATGATGTTCTGAGGCAGAGATATAGGTCTTGGTATATGGTTGCTAGGGTACTCTGTTTGGTTGCTAGGGGGGCTTGGCAGCATCCAATGATGATACTGCTTGTCTGTATGAATGATATAAACCAACCCCCATGTCTCTACGATGTTCCGAAGCAGAGATATAGGTCTTGGTACACGGTTGCTAGGGTACTCTGTTTGGTTGCTAGGGGGGCTTGGCAGCATCCAATGATGATACTGCTTGTCTGTATGAATGATATAAACCAACCCCCATGTCTCTATGATGTTCTGAGGCAGAGATATAGGTCTTGGTATGTGGTTGCTAGGGTACTCGGTTTGGTTGCTAAGGGGGCTTGGCAGCATCCAATGATGATACTGCTTGTCTGTATGAATGATATAAACCAACCCCCATGCCTCTATGATGTTCTGAGGCAGAGATATAGGTCTTGGTATATGGTTGCTAGGGTACTCTGTTTGGTTGCTAGGGGGGCTTGGCAGCATCCAATGATGATACTGCTTGTCTGTATGAATGATATAAACCAACCCCCATGTCTCTACGATGTTCCGAAGCAGAGATATAGGTCTTGGTACACGGTTGCTAGGGTACTCTGTTTGGTTGCTAGGGGGGCTTGGCAGCATCCAATGATGATACTGCTTGTCTGTATGAATGATATAAACCAACCCCCATGTCTCTATGATGTTCTGAGGCAGAGATATAGGTCTTGGTATATGGTTGCTAGGGTACTCTGTTTGGTTGCTAAGGGGGATTGGCAGCATCCAATGATGATACTGCTTGTCTGTATGAATGATATAAACCAACCCCCATGTCTCTATGATGTTCTGAAGCAGAGATATAGGTCTTGGTATACGGTTGCTAGGGTACTCTGTTTGGTTGCTAGGGGGGCTTGGCAGCATCCAATGATGATACTGCTTGTCTGTATGAATGATATAAACCAACCCCCATGTCTCTATGATGTTCTGAAGCAGAGATATAGGTCTTGGTATATGGTTGCTAGGGTACTCTGTTTGGTTGCTAAGGGGGCTTGGCAGCATCCAATGATGATACTGCTTGTCTGTATGAATGATATAAACCAACCCCCATGCCTCTATGATGTTCTGAAGCAGAGATATAGGTCTTGGTATACGGTTGCTAGGGTACTCTGTTTGGTTGCTAGGGGGGCTTGGCAGCATCCAATGATGATACTGCTTGTCTGTATGAATGATATAAACCAACCCCCATGTCTCTATGATGTTCTGAGGCAGAGATATAGGTCTTGGTATATGGTTGCTAGGGTACTCTGTTTGGTTGCTAAGGGGGCTTGGCAGCATCCAATGATGATACTGCTTGTCTGTATGAATGATATAAACCAACCCCCAGGCCTCTATGATGTTCTGAAGCAGAGATATAGGTCTTGGTATACGGTTGCTAGGGTACTCTGTTTGGTTGCTAGGGGGGCTTGGCAGCATCCAATGATGATACTGCTTGTCTGTATGAATGATATAAACCAACCCCCATGTCTCTACGATGTTCCGAAGCAGAGATAAAGGTCTTTGTATACGGTTGCTAGGGTACTCTGTTTGGTTGCTAGGGGGGCTTGGCAGCATCCAATGATGATACTGCTTGTCATAATGAATGATATAAACCTATCCCCATGTCTGTATGATGTTCTGAGGCTGAGATATATGTCTTGGTAAACGGTTGCTAGGGTACTCTTTTTGGTTGCTATGGAGTGGCATGGCAGCATCCAATGATTATACTGCTTGTCAGTATGAATGATATAAACCAACCCCCATGTCTGTATGATGTTCTGAGGCAGAGATATAGGTCTTGGTAAACGGTTGCTAAGGTACTCTGTTTGGTTGCTATGGAGTGGCTTGGCAGCATCCAATGACAATACTCCAAAGGCTGCTTGTCAGTATGAATGATATAAACCAACCCCCATGCCTCTATGATGTTCTGAGGCAGAGATATAGGTCGTGATTAACGGTTGCTAGGCTGCTTGATAATGGTTGCTAGGGCGTGGCTAGGAGGTGTTGAAGGTCACTTGTGATTGGCTGTTGATGCCCCGAGTCAAACAAACCCACCCTCGTGTTTCTATGACACTTCTATCAAAAGATATCCCTTTGATCTCTTTCAATTGAAGTCTAAGGGATCAGTTGCTAGGGAGCTCTAAATGGTTGCTAGGGCGTGGCTTCATAGGTTGACAATCATCCTGAGATAGTGATTGGCTGTCTGAGTAAATTGAGCCCACCCCCTTGTCTCTGAGACACTGTGAGCCAGAGCTATGGTCAATACAAAATCCCTATGCAATTTCCCATAGTAAGAGAAACGCATGAGTTTTATGGGACGTCCCTCCCCATTATAAGTCAATGGGGAAATTTGAGGAAATTTGGGGAGCTCTAGCGCCCCAGGGGTACAACTTATACCCCATTGCGATGTGTCATCTTACAGGGCCTGCCAGCCTCTTCAAATGTGGTGACACACAAGTTTCTACGAAATCCTCGCTCAGAGTTATGACTCGTTAAAAATTTTCGCAATGTTAAGTCTATGGGATTTTTTTCGCTACTTTTTCGCCCCTGGGGCGAACACCGCACCCCCGACCCCTTAGAAAAGATATAGCACACCATTCCCGATTAGGCCGCACGTTTTGACGCCTCATTCATGGGTCTGTGACAAAAACTGTGGGAGGAGTAGCGGGACAAAATGTTGTCCGGAATAAGAATAATGAATAATAATAATAAGCCATTCCTGGGTTACATAGTATATATACGCCTTGCTAAACAAGCTCCACGAATATTAATAAGTATGGAGAATAACAATATTGATGCCTTGCTTCGCAAGGCACACTAATAAGTATGTTTGAGAGTGATGGTGATGCCTTGCTTCGCAAGGCATCACTAAAACCGTTCTGGGGCTAGATAGTAATAGTGATGCCTTGCTACGCAAGCACCACTAACTAGAATGTACATTTCCTGAAGAAAATGTGAGTGGTGCTTGCCGTGGCAAAAAAATCCTCTCGGATGCTATGTTGTGTGTACTGGATTCTCACCCGAAACAAAAGAGGCCACCCCCAAGTCTGTACGATGTTGTGGAGCTGAGATATGTCCTATTCATGTGTTTGTACGGTTGCTAGGGTACTCTATATGGTTGCTATGGAGTGGCTATACAATTTATGGGGTGACATTTAAAGACTATTTGCCAGTCTGAGTCAAAAGACCCAACCCCCATGCCTCTACGATGTTCTGATGCAGAGATATAGGTCCTTGTAAACGGTTGCTAGGGTACTCTGTTTGGTTGCTATGGAGGGGCTTGGCAGCATCCAATGATGATACTGCTTGTCTGTATGAATGATATAAACCAACCCCCATGCCTCTATGATGTTCTGAAGCAGAGATATAGGTCTTGGTATACGGTTGCTAGGGTACTCTTTTTGGTTGCTAGGGGGGCTTGGCAGCATCCAATGATGATACTGCTTGTCTGTATGAATGATATAAACCAACCCCCATGTCTCTACGATGTTCCGAAGCAGAGATATAGGTCTTGGTATACGGTTGCTAGGGTACTCTTTTTGGTTGCTATGGAGTGGCTTGGCAGCATCCAATGACAATATGTCAAAGGCTGCTTGTCAGTATGAATGATATAAACCAACCCCCATGCTTCTATGATGTTCTGAGGCAGAGATATAGGTCTTGGTTAACGGTTGCTAGGCTGCTTGATAATGGTTGCTAGGGCGTGGCTAGGAAGTGTTGACGGTGATTGATGATTGGCTGTTTATGCCCCGAGTCAAACAAACCCACCCTCGTGTTTCTATGACACTTCTATCCAAAGATATCCCTTTGATCTCTTTCAATGGAAGTCTATGGCATCAGTTGCTAGGGAGCTCTAAACGGTTGCTAGGGCGTGGCTTCAAAGGTTGACAATCATCCTGAGATAGTGATTGGCTGTCTGAGTAAATTGAGCCCACCCCCTTGTCTCTGAGACACTGTGAGCCAGAGCTATGGTCAATACAAAATCCCTATGCAATTTCCCATAGTAAGAGAAACACATGCGTTTAATGGGACGTCCCTCCCCATTATAAGTCAATGGGGAAATTTGGGGAGCTCTAGCGCCCCAGGGGTACAACTTATACCCCATTGAGATGTGTCATCTTACAGGGCCTGTCAATCTCTTCAAATGTGGTGACACACGAGTTTCTACGAAATCCTCGCTCAGAGTTATGACTCGTTAAAATTTTTCGCAATGTTAAGTCTATGGGATTTTTTTCGCTACTTTTTCGCCCCTGGGGCGAACACCGCACCCCCGACCCCTTAGAAAAGATATAGCACACCATTCCCGATTAGGCCGCACGTTTTGACGCCTCATTCATGGGTCTGTGACAAAATTTGTGGGAGGAGTAGCGCGCCGAAAAAGTGTCCAGAAGAAGAAGAAGTATAAAGAATAATAATAAACCGATCTGGGTGAGATATTAAATATTTATGGCTTGCTACGCAAGCCCCAATAATAATTTTAAGTATGGAGAATAACAATATTGATGACTTGCTTGGCAAGCATCACTAATAAGTATGTTTGAGAGTGATGGTGATGCCTTGCTGCGCAAGGCATCACTAAAACTCGTTCTGGGGCTAGATAGTAATAGTGATGCCTTGCTACGCAAGCACCACTAATAATAAACCGTTCTAATAATATTTATGGCTTGCTACGCAAGCACCATTAATAATAAAAATATGGAGAATAACAATATTGATGCATTGCTTGACAAGCAACACTAATATGTATGTTTGAGAGTGATGGTGTCACTAAAACCGTTTTCGGGCTAGATAGTAATAGTGATGCCTTGCTACGCAAGCACCACTAATCATTAGTCAATGGCGTTATTGTAGCTCAGAGGTTCCCAGTTCCAGTCCTCGCTCCTCCTCGCTCTGCACATTGTGTTTGACTCTCAGTTCATGTGGACTTCATAGGGTAATCTGAAGAGTGTGTGTGTGTGTGTGTGTGTGTGTGTGTAGACTATGAGTTGCGCTGAGCTGAAGTGAGTGTGTGTGGAGCAGTGAGCACTGCGTAGGAGCTGCGGATCTGAATCAGGAACCCCTGATGTTCACACACTTCCCCTTCCCCATCATTACAGGTGGAAATATAAACTTCCTTAATCATTATTTTTGTCTTGTCACCCATAATTAATATCTGAGTATATTTATTAAAACATGATCTTTGAGAGCACTTTACAGTTTCACTTTAACATTAAAACACTTTTTACTAATAGAGACACGCGTCATAATCTGAAGGCCACGCCCACCGGGGGGGGGGGGGCAATCCAACGCTCTCCATTGACTCTGCATTGTGTGAAGCGCCTCATTGTCATTTCAGACTTATAACAAAAAACTGAACAATATATAAAAGCTGATATGTGACAAAATGTACAGCAAACAAGCTAAACAAAACCCACAACCAAAAACCCAGAAGTTTTTATAAGCTGTTGACCCAAAAACGATCGTTTAAGGACAAAAAAGTGGATTCAGGCCATTGAGAAGGAGCATGACTGGTCATATTACACTGATGACTACGGCGACTAGAGGAGAACGCCATCAGAGACAGGAAATATCACATATAAACCTGACATTTGGATATTTGACTTAACAGTGACAACATGTTTACTGCACACACAGGGGCGCGGGAAGATGTTTTAGGTTGGGGGTGCTGTGATTTTTGATGGGGGGGGGGGGTTACAGGAAATACAAATTGACGCAAAAAAACTGCTTACCTTACCAGAGCATGTAAGCAACCGCCCACCGGTAAAATGACGTGCGCTCAAATCCCGCTCTGATATGACATTTCTCTGTAGCCTACTATAGGCCTACTTGTAGCCAGTGTTGGGTAAGTTACTCTAAAAAAGTTATGAATTACTAGTTAATAATTACATCTTCAATAGTGTAATTTGATTAGCCTACTGTAGCTACAAATTACTCTCTCCAAAATGTATTTAATTACTTATTACTAATTAGGCTACTTCCCAAATCTATATCAACCTCGACTAGTTAAGCGATTCAAGGATAGACTTGAAACGGTTCTTTTAATTCATTAAAATAAATAATATAAAACTACATCAATTATTCTGACCAAAGTATTACAAATGTTAGAAGGATACATAAAAACATGCATTTTAAAGTTAGACTTTAAATGTTGATGTTAATTCCATTATTGTATTATATGTCATTGTATTTAGTATTTTGTTCAATTACTTCAGAAGTAGCCTAACTTTAAATTACAGAAAAAATAATCCCTTTTCTTTACTTTTTCAAGGGAAAATTACAGTAACTAATTACTTAGTTACTAGTTACACCCAACACTGCTTGTAGCCATTAAAACACGTATTTAGTTTCAGTTTAAATATTATAATGTAATTTTTTTATTAAATGTAGGCTACGTTGAAAAGTGAACAGGACACATAAGATGCATAGCCTTTATCAGAAGACGGGGGTCTTCAATAAGTTAAATAATACTGCAATAAGTTTTGTTTTGTTGAAAGCCTTACATTGAATTTCGTTTTGTATACATTGTATCTTAATTTTAATAAATATTTGATCAACCAAATTGCCCGGATTTAATAAATAATAAGCAAATAGCCTATAACAGACAATGACATGGAGGCGGCGCGCTGCGTGAACAACGGCTTAAATGAACAACTAGCCTACTAAAAAAAAAAAAAAAAAAAAAACCTTAGTCTGGGGCAGCCCTATTTCAGATAGGCCTATATTTGATCAAGAATGTCACAAAGGGAGTTCTGGGTTGAGCGCGCGGTGCTGAGCGGAATGAGCTTCAGAAGTTCAGAAATCAACGGAATCTCCAGAAAGGCGCTCTCTCTCCACTGGAGGAAATATTACCGCTCTTTCTATACGCACACACCGCAACGGTCACAATATGACCTCATTTAGGCTATGTTTTAAAAACATAATTCAACATATAAATAATACTTTTTAATGGGCCACTTAAAATGTTTATTACAAATAAATGATTAAATCCTAAAAATAAATAAATGTAAATGAACAAAAATGTGCATTGCAATCCTTTGAAACCAGGGGGTGCTGCAGCACCCTCAGCACCCCCACTTCCCGCGCCCCTGTGCACACATAGACACATTGAGGCATCCTGAGTGTCAGGATCCCAAAATTTACCCATTCTTCTGCTGAAGCTTCACTTTTATCTTCTTAAACGCTCGTTTTTTTTGGGTCGACAGCTTATAAAAACGTATTTTTGTGTTTTTTAGCTTGTTTGCTGTACACGTTGTCACATATCCGCTTTTAGACATTGTTCTGTTTTTTGTTATAAGTCCGAAATGACAAGGATGCGTTTCACGTAATGCAAAGTCAATGGAGAGCGTGTGTGTGTGTGTGCGTGCGTGCGTGTGTGTGTGTGTGTGTGTGTGTGTGTGTGTGTACCTGTGCCAGAGAAGAAGCCGACAGCATCAGCAGCAGCAGCGCACAGAAGCCTGAGATCGAGCCCTTCATGATGATCCGTCCAGCAGCTGAGAGTGTGTGTGTGTGTGTGTGAGAGTGTGAGAGAGAGTGTGTGTGTGTGAGACGCGTCCTCCTCCGCTCTTATTTAGGCTGGGATGGATAAAGTTGAGTTCACAGGTGCGTGCGTGTGTGTGTGTGTGTGCGTGTGTGTGTGTGCGTGTGTCTGTCCACATTAATTTCATTTCCAAACCATTGTGTGCTCATCTTTAATTAGGGCCAAGCCCTGAAAGGGTGCAGTTCTTCTAACGGTTATTATTTAAACATTTTTTTTTTTTTTTCGACTTCTCTGGCACTTTTGGGGCATTTAACGTGCTCGAAAACTCTTGAAACTTTGCACGCGCGTCGGAATGCGCGGCCATCAGAGCCGGGCTGAAGCTGGTACCCGGGCGTGGCAGGGAGGCTCGACAGCGCCCCCTTAAGTGGGGTCTGAAAACTTGGTCCATATATCAAACACACTTGCACGTACATGTATGAAACTCGGTACACATATATAACTCATCTGGCCGAACAACTTTCATGCTCTAAGACAGTTATGCGTCAGCCCAACAGGAAGTGAGCTATTATGGGTTGTTCGGAAAACGCATGCTCTGGAATTTAATATACTCCTCCGAGGCCATTGTTTCGATCAGCACCAAACTCGGTCAGCATTAAGACAACATATTCAGGATGCTAAATTTCGAGCGGATTTTTGATATCTCGAATGGTTTGGCCGTGGCGAAGCAACAAATTTATGGTGAGAAAAGGGAAACAGGAAGTGTGTTAGAACTTCTGCAAACATTGACAGATTTGGATGAAACTTCAGCTGTGTGTTCGTTGTAAGATGCCGATCACATGGATATGACCTTTGTGAGTCAAAGTTATAGCGCACCAACTGGCAGCAGGAAGTGTGTCACTTTCAAAAATGCTTTGAATCACCATCTTATTTTCACCAGATTTATTTCAAACTTCATCAGTATAATGTGAAAACATGACAGATAGAGACGCATGAAATGGATTCCTGAAATTTTAAATACTAATGCCATGGCAACGTGTCAAAGTTTAATAATCTTTTGGCTGTTCTGAGGCTCTTAGTATGCTTGAAATTGATTGAAACTGCTTGAAACTCAACACACACATCAGAGATGTCAGTCAGTACACATGGACAAAGCCTCAGAAATGGGCGGGGATGAGGGGCTCTCTAGCGCCACCTTTTGACAAAAGTGGGGGGGTTAGTTTTATCTTCAGTCACCAAACTCGGTACATATATTGTTCTCTTCGAGCCGGACAACTTTCTAATTTACAGTCATTAGCTCCGACCAACAGGAAGTCAGATATTTTGGTTTGAGCATGAATATTTGGATAAATCGAGCTCTGAGTTTTTACGTTCTCCTTGTAGGCGATTTATTAAATCTTCACCAAACTCGGTCAACATGAAACAAAGATACGGAAGATGCTAAAATGTGAAAAAGGGGAACAGAAATTCTCTCATATCTTGTAAAATCATATTTTGATTTAAATTAAATTAAGATTTTATGTTCGGTAATTGAGCTTGGATTAATTTAAAAGGATTATACTATTTTTCAGATCAATATATTTATTTATTAAAATATTTCTTTGAATAATCTATTCTGTGTCTGTGTTTGCTGCCTTCCCCTCAATGAACACAAGATGGCAGCATTGTGTTAGTTTTGAAACAGGATAAAAAAAATTCCATCTCTCTTTCCATCTGCAAATCACTCTTTGTGTGTGTGTGTGTGTGTGTGTGTGTGTGTGTGTGTGCTTGTTTATGTGATTTATGAGGACACAAATTTGTTTAATGACATGGGTATTACACTGGTATTACAACGTGTATGGGTGTGTTTAAAAACATACTAAACAATGTTTTATTAAAATGTAACCAATAGATTTAAAATAATCATACTATTTTTCAGATCAATATATTTATTTTATTTAATATATTTCTTCTGAATCTTTTGAATATTTATTCTCTGTCTGCCCTCCCCTCACTAAAAGGTGGCAGTGTTGTGTTATTTTTGAAACTCTCTTTCTCTTTCTCTCTCTGTGTGTGCTTGTTTATGTGATTTATAAACATTTATATATAAAGACATGGATATTACACTGGTATTACAACGTAGTGGTTAATGAGGGCATTTCATGTGTCCACATAATAAAAATATCTTTAAAAACATACTAAACAATGTATTATTAAAATGTAACCAAGTAGCTTTAAAAATATACTACAAATTACAATGTAAACATGGTTTATGAGAACATTTCCTGTGTCCCATAAATCAAATAGCTTTAAGGGGTTTGTGTGTGTGTGTGTGTGTGTGTGGCCACCAACTGGCAGCAGGAAGTGTGTCACTTTCAAAAATGCTAAATCACTGTCTTGTTTTCACCCGATTTACTTCAAACTTCATCAGTTTAATGACAAAACATGACAGATATAGACATACGAATGGATTCCTGATATTTTAAATACTGTTGCCATGGCAGTGTGTCAAAGTTTAATCATCTTTTAGCTGTTTTTGAGGCTCTTAGCATGCTTGAAATTGCTTGAAACTCAACACACACATCAGAGATGTCAGTCAGTGGAAATGGGCAAAGCCTCAGAAATGGGTGTGTTGGAGGGGTGTTTATTACAACATAATTATGGTTTATGAAGACATTTCATGTGTCCCCGTAAATCAAAATAGCTTTAAAAACATACTAAACAATGTTTTAATAAAAATGTAAAAATGCAGAATGTTTTCTGTGATGGTAGGTTTAGGGGTAGTGTGTGTGTGTGTGTGTGTGATAGGTAGGTTTAGGGGTAGTGTGTGTGTGTGTGTGTGTGATATGTAGGTTTAGGGGTAGTGTGTGTGTGTGTGTGATATGTAGGTTTAGGGGTAGTGTAGGGGGATAGAATGTACAGTTTGTACAGTATAAAAACCATTAAGTCTATGGAATACCCTCTGCCTGTCTTTCCCCTTCCCCCTCTCTATCACTCTGTGTGTGTGTGTGTGTGTGTATATGTGTGTGTGTGTGTGTGTGTGTGTGTGTATGTGTGTGTGTGTGTGTGTGTGTGTGAGACCTTCTCTCTTGATGATGATAATTTAACCCTTTCATATAGGCTATCACAAATAACTATCACTTGAAATAAAAACGTGTTTGCCAAGATCACGGATTATGCATATGTCTTTAAATTAATTAAGTTGGCTTGGAAGAGCCAACTTACTGATATTGTACTTAAACTTATTATTAAGTTGGCTTGGAAGAGCCAACTTACTGATATTGTACTTAAACTTATTATTAAGTTGGCTTGGAAGAGCCAACTTACTGAAATCCTAATAAACTTATTATTAAGTTGGCTTGGAAGAGCCAACTTACTGAAATCCTAATAAACTTATTATTATTATTATTATTTTTCTGACCGCTAACTTTACAACTCTAACTCCTCCTAGAGCTTTAACTCCACATACTCCAAACTCGGCTCAGACCTTCAAACTAGTCTAACTCGGTATGCTATATCTTTTCTAACTGATCCGACTCACGGTTTTCCTAAAAATGACGATTAAAACTCGGAAAAACTCCCATAGACTTAACATTGACGGAATGTTCAGATTTTCAAACTGTCCAACTGTCAAAAATTCAAATCTAAACACTGTAGCCCAGACTCACTCCAACTGACATTCTGTGAAATACATCTGAGCCATAGAGACTCATTAAACTCATCTGGGGTAAACTGGGGCAAATCATACTAGAGCGGGGTAAACTGGGGCAAATCATACTAGAGCGGGGTAAACTGGGGCAAATCATACTAGAGCGGGGTAAACTGGGGCAAATCATACTAGAGCTGGGTAAACTGGGGCAAATCATACTAGATCGGGGTAAACTGGGGCAAATCATACTAGATCGGGGTAAACTGGGGCAAATCATACTAGAGCTGGGTAAACTGGGGCAAATCATACTAGATCGGGGTAAACTGGGGCAAATCATACTAGATCGGGGTAAACTGGGGCAAATCATATTAGAGTGGGGTAAACCGGGGTAAATCATACTAGAGTGGGGTAAAACGGGGTAAATCATACTAGAGCGGGGTAAACTGGGGTAAATCATACTAGAGCGGGGTAAACTGGGGTAAATCATACTAGAGCTGGGTAAACTAGGGTAAATCATATTAGAGTGGGGTAAACTGGGGTAAATCATACTAGCGTGGGGTAAACTGGGGTAAATCATACTAGAGCGGGGTAAACTGGGGTAAATCATATTAGAGTGGGGTAAACTGGGGTAAATCATACTAGCGTGGGGTAAACTGGGGTAAATCATACTAGCGTGGGGTAAACTGGGGTAAGTCATACTAGAGCGGGGTAAACTGGGGTAAATCATACTAGAGCTGGTAAACTGGGGTAAATCATATTAGAGTGGGGTAAACTGGGGCAAATCATACTAGCGTGGGGTAAACTGGGGCAAATCATACTAGCGCGGGGTAAACTGGGGCAAATCATACTAGAGCGGGGTAAACTGGGGCAAATCATACTAGCGCGGGGTAAACTGGGGCAAATCATACTAGAGCGGGGTAAACTGGGGCAAATCATACTAGCGCGGGGTAAACTGGGGCAAATCATACTAGCGCGGGGTAAACTGGGGCAAATCATTCTAGAGCGGGGTAAACTGGGGCAAATCATTCTAGAGCGGGGTAAACTGGGGCAAATCATACTAGCGCGGGGTAAACTGGGGCAAATCATACTAGCGCGGGGTAAACTGGGGCAAATCATTCTAGAGCGGGGTAAACTGGGGCAAATCATACTAGCGCGGGGTAAACTGGGGCAAATCATACTAGCGCGGGGTAAACTGGGGCAAATCATTCTAGAGCGGGGTAAACTGGGGCAAATCATACTAGCGCGGGGTAAACTGGGGCAAATCATACTAGCGCGGGGTAAACTGGGGCAAATCATACTAGAGCGGGGTAAACTGGGGCAAATCATACTAGAGCGGGGTAAACTGGGGCAAATCATACTAGAGCTGGGTAAACTGGGGCAAATCATACTAGATCGGGGTAAACTGGGGCAAATCATACTAGATCGGGGTAAACTGGGGCAAATCATACTAGAGCTGGGTAAACTGGGGCAAATCATACTAGATCGGGGTAAACTGGGGCAAATCATACTAGATCGGGGTAAACTGGGGCAAATCATATTAGAGTGGGGTAAACCGGGGTAAATCATACTAGAGTGGGGTAAAACGGGGTAAATCATACTAGAGCGGGGTAAACTGGGGTAAATCATACTAGAGCTGGGTAAACTAGGGTAAATCATACTAGAGCGGGGTAAACTGGGGTAAATCATACTAGAGCTGGGTAAACTGGGGTAAATCATACTAGAGCGGGGTAAACTGGGGTAAATCATACTAGAGCGGGGTAAACTGGGGTAAATCATACTAGAGCGGGGTAAACTGGGGTAAATCATACTAGAGCTGGGTAAACTAGGGTAAATCATATTAGAGTGGGGTAAACTGGGGTAAATCATACTAGCGTGGGGTAAACTGGGGTAAATCATACTAGAGCGGGGTAAACTGGGGCAAATCATACTAGAGCGGGGTAAACTGGGGCAAATCATACTAGAGCGGGGTAAACTGGGGCAAATCATACTAGAGCTGGGTAAACTGGGGCAAATCATACTAGATCGGGGTAAACTGGGGCAAATCATACTAGAGCGGGGTAAACTGGGGCAAATCATACTAGAGCGGGGTAAACTGGGGCAAATCATACTAGAGCGGGGTAAACTGGGGCAAATCATACTAGAGCTGGGTAAACTGGGGCAAATCATACTAGATCGGGGTAAACTGGGGCAAATCATACTAGCGCGGGGTAAACTGGGGCAAATCATTCTAGAGCGGGGTAAACTGGGGCAAATCATACTAGCACGGGGTAAACTGGGGCAAATCATTCTAGAGCGGGGTAAACTGGGGCAAATCATTCTAGAGCGGGGTAAACTGGGGCAAATCATACTAGCGCGGGGTAAACTGGGGCAAATCATTCTAGAGCGGGGTAAACTGGGGCAAATCATACTAGAGCGGGGTAAACTGGGGCAAATCATTCTAGAGCGGGGTAAACTGGGGCAAATCATACTAGCGCGGGGTAAACTGGGGCAAATCATACTAGCGCGGGGTAAACTGGGGCAAATCATTCTAGAGCGGGGTAAACTGGGGCAAATCATTCTAGAGCGGGGTAAACTGGGGCAAATCATACTAGCGCGGGGTAAACTGGGGCAAATCATACTAGCGCGGGGTAAACTGGGGCAAATCATTCTAGAGCGGGGTAAACTGGGGCAAATCATACTAGCGCGGGGTAAACTGGGGCAAATCATACTAGCGCGGGGTAAACTGGGGCAAATCATTCTAGAGCGGGGTAAACTGGGGCAAATCATACTAGCGCGGGGTAAACTGGGGCAAATCATACTAGCGCGGGGTAAACTGGGGCAAATCATACTAGAGCGGGGTAAACTGGGGCAAATCATTCTAGAGCGGGGTAAACTGGGGCAAATCATACTAGCGCGGGGTAAACTGGGGCAAATCATACTAGCGTGGGGTAAACTGGGGCAAATCATACTAGAGCGGGGTAAACTGGGGCAAATCATTCTAGAGCGGGGTAAACTGGGGCAAATCATACTAGCGCGGGGTAAACTGGGGCAAATCATACTAGCGCGGGGTAAACTGGGGCAAATCATACTAGCGCGGGGTAAACTGGGGCAAATCATTCTAGAGCGGGGTAAACTGGGGCAAATCATACTAGCACGGGGTAAACTGGGGCAAATCATTCTAGAGCGGGGTAAACTGGGGCAAATCATTCTAGAGCGGGGTAAATCATACTAGATCTATCTATCTAAACTACTAAAACTCAAACTATTTCAAACTTTAAACTTTTCAAACTATTTCAAACTATTTATTTCAAACTTTTCAAACTATTTCAAACTTTCTGGTCTAGCTTTTCCAAGCCAACTTAAAGTTTGTCTCGACGAACTTTTTTATCTAGTTATTATTATTATTTTTCTGACCGCTAACTTTACAACTCTAACTCCTCCTAGAGCTTTAACTCCACATACTCCAAACTCGGCTCAGACCTTCAAACTAGTCTAACTCGGTATGCTATATCTTTTCTAACTGATCCGACTCACGGTTTTCCTAAAAATGACGATTAAAACTCGGAAAAACTCCCATAGACTTAACATTGACGGAATGTTCAGATTTTCAAACTGTCCAACTGTCAAAAATTCAAATCTAAACACTGTAGCCCAGACTCACTCCAACTGACATTCTGTGAAATACATCTGAGCCATAGAGACTCATTAAACTCATCTGGGGTAAACTGGGGCAAATCATACTAGAGCGGGGTAAACTGGGGCAAATCATACTAGAGCGGGGTAAACTGGGGCAAATCATACTAGAGCGGGGTAAACTGGGGCAAATCATACTAGAGCTGGGTAAACTGGGGCAAATCATACTAGATCGGGGTAAACTGGGGCAAATCATACTAGATCGGGGTAAACTGGGGCAAATCATACTAGAGCTGGGTAAACTGGGGCAAATCATACTAGATCGGGGTAAACTGGGGCAAATCATATTAGAGTGGGGTAAACCGGGGTAAATCATACTAGAGCGGGGTAAACTGGGGTAAATCATACTAGAGCGGGGTAAACTGGGGTAAATCATACTAGAGCTGGGTAAACTAGGGTAAATCATATTAGAGTGGGGTAAACTGGGGTAAATCATACTAGCGTGGGGTAAACTGGGGTAAATCATACTAGAGCGGGGTAAACTGGGGTAAATCATATTAGAGTGGGGTAAACTGGGGTAAATCATACTAGCGTGGGGTAAACTGGGGTAAATCATACTAGCGTGGGGTAAACTGGGGTAAGTCATACTAGAGCGGGGTAAACTGGGGTAAATCATACTAGAGCTGGTAAACTGGGGTAAATCATATTAGAGTGGGGTAAACTGGGGCAAATCATACTAGCGTGGGGTAAACTGGGGCAAATCATACTAGCGCGGGGTAAACTGGGGCAAATCATACTAGAGCGGGGTAAACTGGGGCAAATCATACTAGCGCGGGGTAAACTGGGGCAAATCATACTAGAGCGGGGTAAACTGGGGCAAATCATACTAGCGCGGGGTAAACTGGGGCAAATCATACTAGCGCGGGGTAAACTGGGGCAAATCATTCTAGAGCGGGGTAAACTGGGGCAAATCATTCTAGAGCGGGGTAAACTGGGGCAAATCATACTAGCGCGGGGTAAACTGGGGCAAATCATACTAGCGCGGGGTAAACTGGGGCAAATCATTCTAGAGCGGGGTAAACTGGGGCAAATCATACTAGCGCGGGGTAAACTGGGGCAAATCATACTAGCGCGGGGTAAACTGGGGCAAATCATTCTAGAGCGGGGTAAACTGGGGCAAATCATACTAGCGCGGGGTAAACTGGGGCAAATCATACTAGCGCGGGGTAAACTGGGGCAAATCATACTAGAGCGGGGTAAACTGGGGCAAATCATTCTAGAGCGGGGTAAACTGGGGCAAATCATACTAGCGCGGGGTAAACTGGGGCAAATCATACTAGCGTGGGGTAAACTGGGGCAAATCATACTAGAGCGGGGTAAACTGGGGCAAATCATTCTAGAGCGGGGTAAACTGGGGCAAATCATACTAGCGCGGGGTAAACTGGGGCAAATCATACTAGCGCGGGGTAAACTGGGGCAAATCATACTAGCGCGGGGTAAACTGGGGCAAATCATTCTAGAGCGGGGTAAACTGGGGCAAATCATACTAGCACGGGGTAAACTGGGGCAAATCATTCTAGAGCGGGGTAAACTGGGGCAAATCATTCTAGAGCGGGGTAAACTGGGGCAAATCATACTAGCGCGGGGTAAACTGGGGCAAATCATTCTAGAGCGGGGTAAACTGGGGCAAATCATACTAGAGCGGGGTAAACTGGGGCAAATCATTCTAGAGCGGGGTAAACTGGGGCAAATCATACTAGCGCGGGGTAAACTGGGGCAAATCATACTAGAGCGGGGTAAACTGGGGCAAATCATACTAGCGCGGGGTAAACTGGGGCAAATCATACTAGAGCGGGGTAAACTGGGGCAAATCATACTAGCGCGGGGTAAACTGGGGCAAATCATTCTAGAGCGGGGTAAACTGGGGCAAATCATACTAGCACGGGGTAAACTGGGGCAAATCATTCTAGAGCGGGGTAAACTGGGGCAAATCATACTAGCACGGGGTAAACTGGGGCAAATCATTCTAGAACGGGGTAAACTGGGGCAAATCATACTAGCGCGGGGTAAACTGGGGCAAATAATTCTAGAACGGGGTAAATCATACTAGAGCACTACCTTAGCAACTGCATAGCAACCACCCTAGCAACCACATAGCAAGACCTTAGCAACCACCTGAGTACCCTAGCAACCGCACGGCAACCACCCTAGCAACCTCCTTAGTAGCCTAGCTTTCTATCTATCTATCTATCTATCTATCTATCTATCTATCTATCTATCTATCTATCTATCTATCTATCTATCTATCATCTATCATCTATCATCTGACTATTTCTATCTATCTATCTATCTATCTATCTATCTATCTATCTATCTATCTATCTAAACTACTAAAACTCAAACTATTTCAAACTTTAAACTTTTCAAACTATTTCAAACTATTTATTTCAAACTTTTCAAACTATTTCAAACTTTCTGGTCTAGCTTTTCCAAGCCAACTTAAAGTTTGTCTCTACGAACTTTTTTATCTAGTTATTATTATTCTTCTTAGACTAAAAAACTAATTGCTACTCCTCCTAGACTGTTCAAGCTACATCCACCAAACTCGGATCAGACCTTCAGACTAGTCTGACTCGGGTTGCTTTATCTTTTTAGACTGATCCGACTTACGGTTTTCCTAAAAAAGCTGATTAAAACTTGGAAAAACTCCCATAGACTTTCATTGACGGAATGTTCAGATTTTCAAACTGTTCAACTGTCAAAAATTCAAATCTAAACACTGAAGCCCAGACTCACTCCAACTGACATTCTGTGAAATACATCTGAGCCATAGAGACTCATTAAACTCATCTATCTATCTATCTATCTATCTATCTATCTATCTATCTATCTATCTATCTATCTATCTATCTATCTATCTATCTATCTATCTATCTATCTATCTATCTATCTATCTATCTATCTATCTATCTATCTATCTATCTATCTATCTATCTATCTATCTATCTATCTATCTATCTATCATCTGACTATTTCTATCTATCTATCTATCTATCTATCTATCTATCTATCTATCTATCTATCTATCTATCTATCTATCTATCTATCTATCTATCTATCTATCTATCTATCTATCTATCTATCTATCTATCTATCTATCTATCTATCTATCTATCTATCTATCTATCTGACTATTTCTTTCTATCTATCTATCTATCTATCTATCTATCTATCTATCTATCTATCTATCTATCTATCTATCTATCTATCTATCTATCTATCTATCTATCTATCTATCTATCTATCTATCTATCTATCTATCTATCTATCTATCTATCATCTGACTATTTCTATCTATCTATCTATCTATCTATCTATCTATCTATCTATCTATCTATCTATCTATCTATCTATCTATCTATCTATCTATCTATCTATCTATCTATCTATCTATCTATCTATCTATCTATCTATCTATCTATCTATCTATCTATCTATCATCTGACTATTTCTATCTATCTATCTATCTATCTATCTATCTATCTATCTATCTATCTATCTATCTATCTATCTATCTATCTATCTATCTATCTGACTATTTCTATCTATCTATCTATCTATCTATCTATCTATCTATCTATCTATCTATCTATCTATCTATCTATCTATCTATCTATCTATCTATCTATCTATCTATCTATCTATCTATCTATCTATCTATCTATCTATCTATCTATCATCTGACTATTTCTATCTATCTATCTATCTATCTATCTATCTATCTATCTATCTATCTATCTATCTATCTATCTATCTATCTATCTATCTATCTATCTATCTATCTATCTATCTATCTATCTATCTATCTATCTATCTATCTATCTATCATCTGACTATTTCTATCTATCTATCTATCTATCTATCTATCTATCTATCTATCTATCTATCTATCTATCTATCTATCTATCTATCTATCTATCTATCTATCTATCTATCTATCTATCTATCTATCTATCTATCTATCATCTGACTATTTCTATCTATCTATCTATCTATCTATCTATCTATCTATCTATCTATCTATCTATCTATCTATCTATCTATCTATCTATCTATCTATCTATCTATCTATCTATCTATCTATCTATCTATCTATCTATCTATCTATCTATCTATCTATCATCTGACTATTTCTATCTATCTATCTATCTATCTATCTATATATCTATCTATCTATCTATCTATCTATCTATCTATCTATCTATCTATCTATCTATCTATCTATCTATCTATCTATCTATCTATCTATCATACTAGAACGGGGTAAACTGGGGCAAATCATACTAGAACGGGGTAAACTGGGGCAAATCATGCTAGAACGGGGTAAACTGGGGCAAATCATGCTAGAACGGGGTAAACTGGGGCAAATCATACTAGAACGGGGTAAACTGGGGCAAATCATACTAGAACGGGGTAAACTGGGGCAAATCATTCTAGAGCGGGGTAAACTGGGGCAAATCATACTAGAGCGGGGTAAACTGGGGCAAATCATACTAGCACGGGGTAAACTGGGGCAAATCATTCTAGAGCGGGGTAAACTGGGGCAAATCATACTAGAGCGGGGTAAACTGGGGCAAATCATACTAGAGCGGGGTAAACTGGGGCAAATCATACTAGAGCGGGGTAAACTGGGGCAAATCATACTAGAGCGGGGTAAACTGGGGTAAATCATGGTAAACTGGGGTAAATCATACTAGCACGGGGTAAACTGGGGCAAATCATACTAGAGCGGGGTAAACTGGGGTAAATCATACTAGAACGGGGTAAACTGGGGCAAATCATACTAGAGCGGGGTAAACTGGGGCAAATCATACTAGAACGGGGTAAACTGGGGCAAATCATACTAGAACGGGGTAAACTGGGGCAAATCATACTAGAACGGGGTAAACTGGGGCAAATCATGCTAGAACGGGGTAAACTGGGGCAAATCATACTAGAACGGGGTAAACTGGGGCAAATCATTCTAGAGCGGGGTAAACTGGGGCAAATCATACTAGAACGGGGTAAACTGGGGCAAATCATTCTAGAGCGGGGTAAACTGGGGCAAATCATGCTAGAACGGGGTAAACTGGGGCAAATCATACTAGAACGGGGTAAACTGGGGCAAATCATACTAGAACGGGGTAAACTGGGGCAAATCATACTAGAACGGGGTAAACTGGGGCAAATCATACTAGAACGGGGTAAACTGGGGCAAATCATTCTAGAGCGGGGTAAACTGGGGCAAATCATACTAGAGCGGGGTAAACTGGGGCAAATCATACTAGCACGGGGTAAACTGGGGCAAATCATTCTAGAGCGGGGTAAACTGGGGCAAATCATACTAGAGCGGGGTAAACTGGGGCAAATCATACTAGAGCGGGGTAAACTGGGGCAAATCATACTAGAGCGGGGTAAACTGGGGCAAATCATACTAGAGCGGGGTAAACTGGGGTAAATCATGGTAAACTGGGGTAAATCATACTAGCACGGGGTAAACTGGGGCAAATCATACTAGAGCGGGGTAAACTGGGGTAAATCATACTAGAGCGGGGTAAACTGGGGCAAATCATACTAGAGCGGGGTAAACTGGGGCAAATCATATTAGAGCGGGGTAAACTGGGGTAAATCATACTAGGACGGGGTAAACTGGGGCAAATCATACTAGATCTATCTATCTAAACTACTAAAACTCAAACTATTTCAAACTTTAAACTTTTCAAACTATTTCAAACTATTTATTTCAAACTTTTCAAACTATTTCAAACTTTCTGGTCTAGCTTTTCCAAGCCAACTTAAAGTTTGTCTCGACGAACTTTTTTATCTAGTTATTAAGTTGGCTTGGAAGAGCCAACTTACTGAAATCCTAATAAACTTATTATTATTAAGTTGGCTTGGAAGAGCCAACTTACTGAAATCCTAATAAACTTATTATTATTATTATTATTTTTCTTACTCAAATTTCTGACTCTAACTCCTCCTAGAGCTTTAACTCTACAAACTCCAAACTCGGCTCAGATCTTCAAACTAGTCTGACTCGCGTTGCTATATCTTTTCTAACTGATCCGACTCACGGTTTTCCTAAAAATGACGATTAAAACTCGGAAAAACTCCCATAGACTTAACATTGACGGAATGTTCAGATTTTCAAACTGTCCAACTGTCAAAAATTCAAATCTACACACTGAAGCCCAGACTCACTCCAACTGACATTCTGTGAAATACATCTAAACCATAGAGACTCATTAAACTCATCTGGGGTAAACTGGGGTAAATCATACTAGAGCGGGGTAAACTGGGGCAAATCATACTAGCACGGGGTAAACTGGGGTAAATCATACTAGAGCGGGGTAAACTGGGGCAAATCATACTAGAGCGGGGTAAACTGGGGTAAATCATACTAGAACGGGGTAAACTGGGGTAAATCATACTAGAACGGGGTAAACTGGGGCAAATCATACTAGAGCGGGGTAAACTGGGGCAAATCATACTAGAACGGGGTAAACTGGGGCAAATCATACTAGCGCGGGGTAAACTGGGGTAAATCATACTAGAACGGGGTAAACTGGGGCAAATCATACTAGAGCGGGGTAAACTGGGGCAAATCATACTAGAACGGGGTAAACTGGGGTAAATCATACTAGAACGGGGTAAACTGGGGCAAATCATACTAGAACGGGGTAAACTGGGGTAAATCATACTAGCGTGGGGTAAACTGGGGTAAATCATACTAGAACGGGGTAAACTGGGGTAAACCATACTAGAGCGGGGTAAACTGGGGTAAATCATACTAGAGCGGGGTAAACTGGGGTAAATCATACTAGCGCGGGGTAAACTGGGGTAAATCATTCTAGAACGGGGTAAACTGGGGCAAATCATACTAGAACGGGGTAAACTGGGGTAAATCATACTAGAACGGGGTAAACTGGGGTAAATCATACTAGAACGGGGTAAACTGGGGTAAATCATACTAGATCGGGGTAAACTGGGGCAAATCATACTAGATCGGGGTAAACTGGGGTAAATCATACTAGATCGGGGTAAACTGGGGCAAATCATACTAGAGCTGGGGTAAACTGGGGTAAATCATACTAGATCGGGGTAAACTGGGGTAAATCATACTAGATCGGGGTAAACTGGGGTAAATCATACTAGAGCGGGGTAAACTGGGGTAAATCATACTAGATCGGGGTAAACTGGGGTAAATCATACTAGAGCGGGGTAAACTGGGGTAAATCATACTAGAGCTGGGGTAAACTGGGGTAAATCATACTAGATCGGGGTAAACTGGGGTAAATCATACTAGATCGGGGTAAACTGGGGCAAATCATACTAGATCGGGGTAAACTGGGGCAAATCATACTAGATCGGGGTAAACTGGGGTAAATCATACTAGATCGGGGTAAACTGGGGTAAATCATACTAGATCGGGGTAAACTGGGGCAAATCATACTAGATCGGGGTAAACTGGGGCAAATCATACTAGATCGGGGTAAACTGGGGCAAATCATACTAGATCGGGGTAAACTGGGGTAAATCATACTAGATCGGGGTAAACTGGGGTAAATCATACTAGAGCTGGGGTAAACTGGGGTAAATCATACTAGATCGGGGTAAACTGGGGTAAATCATACTAGAGCGGGGTAAACTGGGGTAAATCATACTAGAGCTGGGGTAAACTGGGGTAAATCATACTAGATCGGGGTAAACTGGGGTAAATCATACTAGATCGGGGTAAACTGGGGTAAATCATACTAGATCGGGGTAAACTGGGGTAAATCATACTAGATCGGGGTAAACTGGGGTAAATCATACTAGAGCTGGGGTAAACTGGGGTAAATCATACTAGATCGGGGTAAACTGGGGTAAATCATACTAGATCGGGGTAAACTGGGGTAAATCATACTAGATCGGGGTAAACTGGGGTAAATCATACTAGATCGGGGTAAACTGGGGTAAATCATACTAGAGCGGGGTAAACTGGGGTAAATCATACTAGAGCTGGGGTAAACTGGGGTAAATCATACTAGATCGGGGTAAACTGGGGTAAATCATACTAGATCGGGGTAAACTGGGGCAAATCATACTAGATCGGGGTAAACTGGGGCAAATCATACTAGATCGGGGTAAACTGGGGTAAATCATACTAGATCGGGGTAAACTGGGGTAAATCATACTAGATCGGGGTAAACTGGGGTAAATCATACTAGATCGGGGTAAACTGGGGTAAATCATACTAGATCGGGGTAAACTGGGGCAAATCATACTAGATCGGGGTAAACTGGGGCAAATCATACTAGATCGGGGTAAACTGGGGTAAATCATACTAGATCGGGGTAAACTGGGGTAAATCATACTAGAGCGGGGTAAACTGGGGCAAATCATACTAGATCGGGGTAAACTGGGGCAAATCATACTAGAGCTGGGTAAACTGGGGTAAATCATACTAGATCGGGGTAAACTGGGGCAAATCATACTAGATCGGGGTAAACTGGGGCAAATCATACTAGATCGGGGTAAACTGGGGCAAATCATACTAGAGCGGGGTAAACTGGGGTAAATCATACTAGAGCGGGGTAAACTGGGGCAAATCATACTAGATCGGGGTAAACTGGGGTAAATCATACTAGAGCGGGGTAAACTGGGGTAAATCATACTAGAGCGGGGTAAACTGGGGTAAATCATACTAGAGCGGGGTAAACTGGGGCAAATCATACTAGAGCGGGGTAAACTGGGGCAAATCATACTAGATCGGGGTAAACTGGGGCAAATCATACTAGATCGGGGTAAACTGGGGTAAATCATACTAGATCGGGGTAAACTGGGGTAAATCATACTAGATCGGGGTAAACTGGGGTAAATCATACTAGATCGGGGTAAACTGGGGCAAATCATACTAGATCGGGGTAAACTGGGGCAAATCATACTAGATCGGGGTAAACTGGGGTAAATCATACTAGAGCGGGGTAAACTGGGGTAAATCATACTAGATCGGGGTAAACTGGGGTAAATCATACTAGATCGGGGTAAACTGGGGTAAATCATACTAGATCGGGGTAAACTGGGGCAAATCATACTAGATCGGGGTAAACTGGGGCAAATCATACTAGATCGGGGTAAACTGGGGTAAATCATACTAGAGCTGGGTAAACTGGGGCAAATCATACTAGATCGGGGTAAACTGGGGCAAATCATACTAGAGCTGGGTAAACTGGGGTAAATCATACTAGCACGGGGTAAACTGGGGAAAATCATACTAGAGCAGGGTAAACTGGGGCAAATCATACTAGAGCGGGGTAAACTGGGGTTTATGTAATTTAGTGTGTGTCTGTCTGTCTGTCTGTCTACTCACTCACTTCTCAAGCCAACTTCAAAGTTTGTTTACAAACTTTACACCTCTAGTTATTAAGTTGGCTTGGAAGAGCCAACTTACTGATATTGTACTTAAACTTATTATTATTATTATTATTATTATTATTCTTCTTAGACTAAAAAACTAATTGCTACTCCTCCTAGACTGTTCAAGCTACATCCACCAAACTCGGATCAGACCTTCAGACTAGTCTGACTCGGGTTGCTTTATCTTTTTAGACTGATCCGACTTACGGTTTTCCTAAAAAAGCTGATTAAAACTTGGGAAAACTCCCATAGACTTTCATTGACGGAATGTTCAGATTTTCAAACTGTTCAACTGTCAAAAATTCAAATCTACACACTGAAGCCCAGACTCACTCCAACTGTCATTCTGTGAAATACATCTGAGCCATAGAGACTCATTAAACTCATCTATCTATCTATCTATCTATCTATCTATCTATCTATCTATCTATCTATCTATCTATCTATCTATCTATCTATCTATCTATCTATCTATCTATCTATCTATCTATCTATCTATCTATCTATCTATCTATCTATCTATCTATCTATCTATCTATCTATCTATCTATCTATCTATCTATCTATCTATCTATCTATACTACTAAAACTCAAACTATTTCAAACTTTAAACTTTTCAAACTATTTCAAACTTTCTGGTCTAGCTTTTCCAAGCCAACTTAAAGTTTGTCTCGACGAACTTTTTTATCTAGTTATTATTATTTTTCTTACTCAAATTTCTGACTCTAACTCCTCCTAGAGCTTTAACTCTACAAACTCCAAACTCGGCTCAGATCTTCAAACTAGTCTGACTCGCGTTGCTATATCTTTTCTAACTGATCCGACTCACGGTTTTCCTAAAAACGACGATTAAAACTCGGAAAAACTCCCATAGACTTAACATTGACGGAATGTTCAGATTTTCAAACTGTCCAACTGTCAAAAATTCAAATCTACACACTGAAGCCCAGACTCACTCCAACTGACATTCTGTGAAATACATCTGAGCCATAGAGACTCATTAAACTCATCTATCTATCTATCTATCTATCTATCTATCTATCTATCTATCTATCTATCTATCTATCTATCTATCTATCTATCTATCTATCTATCTATCTATCTATCTATCTATCTATCTATCTATCTATCTATCTATCTATCTATCCGTCTATCCGTCTATCCGTCCGTCTATCCGTCTGTCTGTCTATCTATCTATCTATCTATCTATCTATCTATCTATCTATCTATCTATCTATCTATCTATCTATCTATCTATCTATCTATCTATCTATCTATCTATCTATCTATCTATCTATCTATCATCTGACTATTTCTATCTATCTATCTATCTATCTATCTATCTATCTATCTATCTATCTATCTATCTATCTATCTATCTATCTATCTGACTATTTCTATCTATCTATCTATCTATCTATCTATCTATCTATCTATCTATCTATCTATCTATCTATCTATCTATCTATCATCTATCTATCTATCTATCTATCTATCTATCTATCTATCTATCTATCTATCTATCTATCTATCTATCTATCTATCTATCTATCTATCTATCTATCTATCTATCTATCTATCTATCATACTAGAACGGGGTAAACTGGGGCAAATCATACTAGAACGGGGTAAACTGGGGTAAATCATACTAGCGCGGGGTAAACTGGGGCAAATCATACTAGAACGGGGTAAACTGGGGCAAATCATACTAGCGCGGGGTAAACTGGGGCAAATCATACTAGAACGGGGTAAACTGGGGCAAATCATTCTAGAGCGGGGTAAACTGGGGCAAATCATACTAGAACGGGGTAAACTGGGGCAAATCATTCTAGAGCAGGGTAAACTGGGGCAAATCATACTAGAGCGGGGTAAACTGGGGCAAATCATTCTAGAGCGGGGTAAACTGGGGCAAATCATTCTAGAGCAGGGTAAACTGGGGCAAATCATACTAGAACGGGGTAAACTGGGGCAAATCATTCTAGAGCAGGGTAAACTGGGGCAAATCATACTAGAGCGGGGTAAACTGGGGCAAATCATTCTAGAGCGGGGTAAACTGGGGCAAATCATTCTAGAGCGGGGTAAACTGGGGCAAATCATACTAGAACGGGGTAAACTGGGGCAAATCATGCTAGAGCGGGGTAAACTGGGGCAAATCATACTAGAACGGGGTAAACTGGGGTAAATCATACTAGCGCGGGGTAAACTGGGGCAAATCATACTAGAACGGGGTAAACTGGGGTAAATCATACTAGCGCGGGGTAAACTGGGGCAAATCATACTAGAACGGGGTAAACTGGGGCAAATCATTCTAGAGCGGGGTAAACTGGGGCAAATCATACTAGAACGGGGTAAACTGGGGCAAATCATTCTAGAGCAGGGTAAACTGGGGCAAATCATACTAGAGCGGGGTAAACTGGGGCAAATCATTCTAGAGCGGGGTAAACTGGGGCAAATCATTCTAGAGCGGGGTAAACTGGGGCAAATCATACTAGAACGGGGTAAACTGGGGCAAATCATGCTAGAGCGGGGTAAACTGGGGCAAATCATACTAGCGCGGGGTAAACTGGGGCAAATCATACTAGAACGGGGTAAACTGGGGCAAATCATACTAGAACGGGGTAAACTGGGGCAAATCATGCTAGAGCGGGGTAAACTGGGGCAAATCATACTAGAACGGGGTAAACTGGGGCAAATCATTCTAGAGCGGGGTAAACTGGGGCAAATCATTCTAGAGCGGGGTAAACTGGGGCAAATCATACTAGAACGGGGTAAACTGGGGTAAATCATACTAGAGCGGGGTAAACTGGGGCAAATCATACTAGAGCGGGGTAAACTGGGGCAAATCATACTAGAGCGGGGTAAACTGGGGTAAATCATACTAGAGCGGGGTAAACTGGGGCAAATCATACTAGAGCGGGGTAAACTGGGGCAAATCATACTAGATTGGGGTAAACTGTGGTAAATCATACTAGAGCGGGGTAAACTGGGGTAAATCATACTAGAGCGGGGTAAACTGGGGTAAATCATACTAGATCGGGGTAAACTGGGGTAAATCATACTAGAGCGGGGTAAACTGGGGTAAATCATACTAGATCGGGGTAAACTGGGGTAAATCAAACTAGAGCGGGGTAAACTGGGGTAAATCATACTAGAGCGGGGTAAACTGGGGTAAATCATACTAGATCGGGGTAAACTGGGGTAAATCATACTAGAGCGGGGTAAACTGGGGTAAATCATACTAGAGCGGGGTAAACTGGGGTAAATCATACTAGAGCGGGGTAAACTGGGGTAAATCATACTAGATCGGGGTAAACTGGGGTAAATCATACTAGAGCGGGGTAAACTGGGGTAAATCATACTAGAGCGGGGTAAACTGGGGTAAATCATACTAGAGCGGGGTAAACTGGGGTAAATCATACTAGATCGGGGTAAACTGGGGTAAATCATACTAGCGGGGTAAACTGGGGTAAATCATACTAGTGGGGTAAACTGGGGTAAATCATACTAGATCGGGGTAAACTGGGGCAAATCATACTAGCGGGGTAAACTGGGGTAAATCATACTAGAGCGGGGTAAACTGGGGTAAATCATACTAGATCGGGGTAAACTGGGGTAAATCATACTAGCACGGGGTAAACTGGGGCAAATCATTCTAGAACGGGGTAAACTGGGGCAAATCATACTAGCACGGGGTAAACTGGGGCAAATCATTCTAGAACGGGGTAAACTGGGGCAAATCATACTAGCGCGGGGTAAACTGGGGCAAATCATTCTAGAACGGGGTAAATCATACTAGAGCACTACCTTAGCAACTGCATAGCAACCACCCTAGCAACCACATAGCAAGACCTTAGCAACCACCTGAGTACCCTAGCAACCGCACGGCAACCACCCTAGCAACCTCCTTAGTAGCCTAGCTTTCTATCTATCTATCTATCTATCTATCTATCTATCTATCTATCTATCTATCTATCTATCTATCATCTATCATCTATCATCTGACTATTTCTATCTATCTATCTATCTATCTATCTATCTATCTATCTATCTATCTATCTATCTATCTATCTATCTATCTATCTATCTATCTATCTATCTATCTATCTATCTATCTATCTATCTAAACTACTAAAACTCAAACTATTTCAAACTTTAAACTTTTCAAACTATTTCAAACTATTTATTTCAAACTTTTCAAACTATTTCAAACTTTCTGGTCTAGCTTTTCCAAGCCAACTTAAAGTTTGTCTCGACGAACTTTTTTATCTAGTTAAGTTGGCTTGGAAGAGCCAACTTACTGAAATCCTAATAAACTTATTATTATTATTATTTTTCTGACCGCTAACTTTACAACTCTAACTCCTCCTAGAGCTTTAACTCCACATACTCCAAACTCGGCTCAGACCTTCAAACTAGTCTAACTCGGTATGCTATATCTTTTCTAACTGATCCGACTCACGGTTTTCCTAAAAATGACGATTAAAACTCGGAAAAACTCCCATAGACTTAACATTGACGGAATGTTCAGATTTTCAAACTGTCCAACTGTCAAAAATTCAAATCTAAACACTGAAGCCCAGACTCACTCCAACTGACATTCTGTGAACTACATCTGAGCCATAGAGACTCATTAAACTCATCTGGGGTAAACTGGGGCAAATCATACTAGAGCGGGGTAAACTGGGGCAAATCATACTAGATCGGGGTAAACTGGGGTAAATCATACTAGATCGGGGTAAACTGGGGTAAATCATACTAGATCGGGGTAAACTGGGGTAAATCATACTAGATCGGGGTAAACTGGGGTAAATCATACTAGATCGGGGTAAACTGGGGTAAATCATACTAGATCGGGGTAAACTGGGGCAAATCATACTAGATCGGGGTAAACTGGGGCAAATCATACTAGATCGGGGTAAACTGGGGTAAATCATACTAGATCGGGGTAAACTGGGGTAAATCATACTAGATCGGGGTAAACTGGGGTAAATCATACTAGATCGGGGTAAACTGGGGTAAATCATACTAGATCGGGGTAAACTGGGGCAAATCATACTAGATCGGGGTAAACTGGGGCAAATCATACTAGATCGGGGTAAACTGGGGTAAATCATACTAGATCGGGGTAAACTGGGGTAAATCATACTAGATCGGGGTAAACTGGGGTAAATCATACTAGATCGGGGTAAACTGGGGTAAATCATACTAGATCGGGGTAAACTGGGGCAAATCATACTAGATCGGGGTAAACTGGGGTAAATCATACTAGATCGGGGTAAACTGGGGTAAATCATACTAGATCGGGGTAAACTGGGGTAAATCATACTAGATCGGGGTAAACTGGGGCAAATCATACTAGATCGGGGTAAACTGGGGCAAATCATACTAGATCGGGGTAAACTGGGGTAAATCATACTAGAGCTGGGTAAACTGGGGCAAATCATACTAGATCGGGGTAAACTGGGGCAAATCATACTAGATCGGGGTAAACTGGGGCAAATCATACTAGATCGGGGTAAACTGGGGCAAATCATACTAGATCGGGGTAAACTGGGGCAAATCATACTAGATCGGGGTAAACTGGGGCAAATCATACTAGAGCGGGGTAAACTGGGGTAAATCATACTAGATCGGGGTAAACTGGGGTAAATCATACTAGATCGGGGTAAACTGGGGCAAATCATACTAGATCGGGGTAAACTGGGGCAAATCATACTAGATCGGGGTAAACTGGGGCAAATCATACTAGAGCTGGGTAAACTGGGGCAAATCATACTAGATCGGGGTAAACTGGGGCAAATCATACTAGAGCTGGGTAAACTGGGGCAAATCATACTAGATCGGGGTAAACTGGGGCAAATCATACTAGATCGGGGTAAACTGGGGCAAATCATACTAGAGCTGGGTAAACTGGGGCAAATCATACTAGATCGGGGTAAACTGGGGCAAATCATACTAGATCGGGGTAAACTGGGGCAAATCATACTAGAGCTGGGTAAACTGGGGCAAATCATACTAGATCGGGGTAAACTGGGGCAAATCATACTAGATCGGGGTAAACTGGGGTAAATAATACTAGATCGGGGTAAACTGGGGTAAATCATACTAGATCGGGGTAAACTGGGGTAAATCATACTAGATCGGGGTAAACTGGGGTAAATCATACTAGATCGGGGTAAACTGGGGCAAATCATACTAGATCGGGGTAAACTGGGGTAAATCATACTAGATCGGGGTAAACTGGGGCAAATCATACTAGATCGGGGTAAACTGGGGCAAATCATACTAGATCGGGGTAAACTGGGGCAAATCATACTAGATCGGGGTAAACTGGGGCAAATCATACTAGAGCTGGGTAAACTGGGGCAAATCATACTAGATCGGGGTAAACTGGGGCAAATCATACTAGAGCTGGGTAAACTGGGGCAAATCATACTAGATCGGGGTAAACTGGGGCAAATCATACTAGATCGGGGTAAACTGGGGCAAATCATACTAGAGCTGGGTAAACTGGGGCAAATCATACTAGATCGGGGTAAACTGGGGCAAATCATATTAGAGTGGGGTAAACCGGGGTAAATCATACTAGAGTGGGGTAAAACGGGGTAAATCATACTAGAGCGGGGTAAACTGGGGTAAATCATACTAGAGCGGGGTAAACTGGGGTAAATCATACTAGAGCTGGGTAAACTAGGGTAAATCATATTAGAGTGGGGTAAACTGGGGTAAATCATACTAGCACGGGGTAAACTGGGGCAAATCATTCTAGAGCGGGGTAAACTGGGGCAAATCATACTAGAGCTGGGTAAACTGGGGCAAATCATACTAGAGCGGGGTAAACTGGGGTAAATCATGGTAAACTGGGGTAAATCATACTAGCACGGGGTAAACTGGGGTAAATCATGGTAAACTGGGATAAATCATACTAGCACGGGGTAAACTGGGGCAAATCATACTAGAGCGGGGTAAACTGGGGTAAATCATACTAGAGCGGGGTAAACTGGGGCAAATCATACTAGAGCGGGGTAAACTGGGGTAAATCATACTAGGACGGGGTAAACTGGGGCAAATCATACTAGATCTATCTATCTAAACTACTAAAACTCAAACTATTTCAAACTTTAAACTTTTCAAACTATTTCAAACTATTTATTTCAAACTTTTCAAACTATTTCAAACTTTCTGGTCTAGCTTTTCCAAGCCAACTTAAAGTTTGTCTCGACGAACTTTTTTATCTAGTTAAGTTGGCTTGGAAGAGCCAACTTACTGAAATCCTAATAAACTTATTATTAAGTTGGCTTGGAAGAGCCAACTTACTGAAATCCTAATAAACTTATTATTATTATTATTATTTTTCTTACTCAAATTTCTGACTCTAACTCCTCCTAGAGCTTTAACTCTACAAACTCCAAACTCGGCTCAGATCTTCAAACTAGTCTGACTCGCGTTGCTATATCTTTTCTAACTGATCCGACTCACGGTTTTCCTAAAAATGACGATTAAAACTCGGAAAAACTCCCATAGACTTAACATTGACGGAATGTTCAGATTTTCAAACTGTTCAACTGTCAAAAATTCAAATCTAAACACTGAAGCCCAGACTCACTCCAACTGACATTCTGTGAAATACATCTGAGCCATAGAGACTCATTAAACTCATCTATCTATCTATCTATCTATCTATCTATCTATCTATCTATCTATCTATCTATCTATCTATCTATCTATCTATCTATCTATCTATCTATCTATCTATCTATCTATCTATCATACTAGAGTGGGGTAAACTGGGGCAAATCATTCTAGCGCGGGGTAAACTGGGGCAAATCATACTAGCACGGGGTAAACTGGGGCAAATCATACTAGCGCGGGGTAAACTGGGGCAAATCATTCTAGAGCGGGGTAAACTGGGGCAAATCATACTAGCGCGGGGTAAACTGGGGCAAATCATACTAGAGTGGGGTAAACTGGGGCAAATCATTCTAGAGCGGGGTAAACTGGGGCAAATCATACTAGCACGGGGTAAACTGGGGCAAATCATTCTAGAGCGGGGTAAACTGGGGCAAATCATTCTAGAGCGGGGTAAACTGGGGCAAATCATACTAGCACGGGGTAAACTGGGGCAAATCATACTAGAGCGGGGTAAACTGGGGCAAATCATTCTAGAGCGGGGTAAACTGGGGCAAATCATTCTAGAGCGGGGTAAACTGGGGCAAATCATACTAGAGCGGGGTAAACTGGGGCAAATCATACTAGAGCGGGGTAAACTGGGGCAAATCATTCTAGAGCGGGGTAAACTGGGGCAAATCATTCTAGAGCGGGGTAAACTGGGGCAAATCATACTAGCACGGGGTAAACTGGGGCAAATCATACTAGCACGGGGTAAACTGGGGCAAATCATTCTAGAGCGGGGTAAACTGGGGCAAATCATACTAGCACGGGGTAAACTGGGGCAAATCATTCTAGAGCGGGGTAAACTGGGGCAAATCATACTAGCGCGGGGTAAACTGGGGCAAATCATTCTAGAGCGGGGTAAACTGGGGCAAATCATTCTAGAGCGGGGTAAACTGGGGCAAATCATACTAGCGCGGGGTAAACTGGGGCAAATCATTCTAGAACGGGGTAAATCATACTAGAGCACTACCTTAGCAACTGCATAGCAACCACCCTAGCAACCACATAGCAAGACCTTAGCAACCACCTGAGTACCCTAGCAACCGCACGGCAACCACCCTAGCAACCTCCTTAGTAGCCTAGCTTTCTATCTATCTATCTATCTATCTATCTATCTATCTATCTATCTATCTATCTATCTATCTATCTATCATCTATCATCTGACTATTTCTATCTATCATCTGACTATTTCTATCTATCTATCAATCTATCTATCTATCTATCTATCTATCTATCTATCTATCTATCTATCTATCTATCTATCTATCTATCTATCTATCTATCTATCTATCTATCTATCTATCTATCTATCTATCTATCTATCTATCTATCTATCTATCTATCTATCTATCTATCTATCTATCTATCTATCTATCTATCTATCTATCTAAACTACTAAAACTCAAACTATTTCAAACTTTACACTTTTCAAACTATTTCAAACAATTTATTTCAAACTTTTCAAACTATTTCAAACTTTCTGGTCTAGCTTTTCCAAGCCAACTTAAAGTTTGTCTCGACGAACTTTTTTATCTAGTTATTATTATTATTTTTCTTACTCAAATTTCTGACTCTAACTCCTCCTAGAGCTTTAACTCTACAAACTCCAAACTCGGCTCAGATCTTCAAACTAGTCTGACTCGCGTTGCTATATCTTTTCTAACTGATCCGACTCACGGTTTTCCTAAAAATGACGATTAAAACTCGGAAAAACTCCCATAGACTTAACATTGACGGAATGTTCAGATTTTCAAACTGTCCAACTGTCAAAAATTCAAATCTACACACTGAAGCCCAGACTCACTCCAACTGACATTCTGTGAAATACATCTGAGCCATAGAGACTCATTAAACTCATCTATCTATCTATCTATCTATCTATCTATCTATCTATCTATCTATCTATCTATCTATCTATCTATCTATCTATCTATCTATCCGTCTATCCGTCTATCCGTCCGTCTATCCGTCTGTCTGTCTGTCTATCTATCTATCTATCTATCTATCTATCTATCTATCATCTGACTATTTCTATCTATCTATCTATCTATCTATCTATCTATCTATCTATCTATCTATCTATCTATCTGACTATTTCTTTCTATCTATCTATCTATCTATCTATCTATCTATCTATCTATCTATCTATCTATCTATCTATCTATCTATCTATCTATCTATCTATCTATCTATCATCTGACTATTTCTATCTATCTATCTATCTATCTATCTATCTATCTATCTATCTATCTATCTATCTATCATACTAGAACGGGGTAAACTGGGGCAAATCATACTAGAACGGGGTAAACTGGGGTAAATCATACTAGCGCGGGGTAAACTGGGGCAAATCATACTAGAACGGGGTAAACTGGGGCAAATCATACTAGCGCGGGGTAAACTGGGGCAAATCATACTAGAACGGGGTAAACTGGGGCAAATCATTCTAGAGCGGGGTAAACTGGGGCAAATCATACTAGAACGGGGTAAACTGGGGCAAATCATACTAGAACGGGGTAAACTGGGGCAAATCATGCTAGAGCGGGGTAAACTGGGGCAAATCATACTAGAACGGGGTAAACTGGGGTAAATCATACTAGCGCGGGGTAAACTGGGGCAAATCATACTAGAACGGGGTAAACTGGGGTAAATCATACTAGCGCGGGGTAAACTGGGGCAAATCATACTAGAACGGGGTAAACTGGGGCAAATCATTCTAGAGCGGGGTAAACTGGGGCAAATCATACTAGAACGGGGTAAACTGGGGCAAATCATTCTAGAGCAGGGTAAACTGGGGCAAATCATACTAGAGCGGGGTAAACTGGGGCAAATCATTCTAGAGCGGGGTAAACTGGGGCAAATCATTCTAGAGCGGGGTAAACTGGGGCAAATCATACTAGAACGGGGTAAACTGGGGCAAATCATGATAGAGCGGGGTAAACTGGGGCAAATCATACTAGCGCGGGGTAAACTGGGGCAAATCATACTAGAACGGGGTAAACTGGGGTAAATCATACTAGCGCGGGGTAAACTGGGGCAAATCATACTAGAACGGGGTAAACTGGGGCAAATCATGCTAGAGCGGGGTAAACTGGGGCAAATCATACTAGAACGGGGTAAACTGGGGCAAATCATTCTAGAGCGGGGTAAACTGGGGCAAATCATTCTAGAGCGGGGTAAACTGGGGCAAATCATACTAGAACGGGGTAAACTGGGGCAAATCATTCTAGAGTGGGGTAAACTGGGGCAAATCATACTAGAACGGGGTAAACTGGGGCAAATCATACTAGAACGGGGTAAACTGGGGCAAATCATACTAGAGCGGGGTAAACTGGGGCAAATCATACTAGAGCTGGGTAAACTGGGGCAAATCATTCTAGAGCGGGGTAAACTGGGGCAAATCATACTAGAACGGGGTAAACTGGGGCAAATCATTCTAGAGCGGGGTAAACTGGGGCAAATCATACTAGAGCTAGGTAAACTGGGGCAAATCATACTAGAGCGGGGTAAACTGGGGCAAATCATTCTAGAGCGGGGTAAACTGGGGTAAATCATACTAGCACGGGGTAAACTGGGGTAAATCATGGTAAACTGGGGTAAATCATACTAGAGCGGGGTAAACTGGGGCAAATCATACTAGAGCGGGGTAAACTGGGGCAAATCATACTAGAGCGGGGTAAACTGGGGCAAATCATATTAGAGCGGGGTAAACTGGGGTAAATCATACTAGGACGGGGTAAACTGGGGCAAATCATACTAGAACGGGGTAAATCATACTAGATCTATCTATCTAAACTACTAAAACTCAAACTATTTCAAACTTTAAACTTTTCAAACTATTTCAAACTTTTCAAACTATTTCAAACTTTCTGGTCCGGCTTTTCCAAGCCAACTTAAAGTTTGTCTCGACGAACTTTTTAATCTAGTTATTATTATTCTTCTTAGACTAAAAAACTAATTGCTACTCCTCCTAGACTGTTCAAGCTACATCCACCAAACTCGGATCAGACCTTCAGACTAGTCTGACTCGGGTTGCTTTATCTTTTTAGACTGATCCGACTTACGGTTTTCCTAAAAAAGCTGATTAAAACTTGGGAAAACTCCCATAGACTTTCATTGACGGAATGTTCAGATTTTCAAACTGTTCAACTGTCAAAAATTCAAATCTAAACACTGAAGCCCAGACTCACTCCAACTGACATTCTGTGAAATACATCTGAGCCATAGAGACTCATTAAACTCATCTATCTGTCTATCTATCTATCTATCTATCTATCTATCTATCTATCTATCTATCTATCTATCTATCTATCTATCTATCTATCTATCTATCTATCTATCTATCTATCTATCTATCTATCTATCTATCTATCTATCTATCTATCTATCTATCTATCTATCTATCTATCTATCTATCTATCTATCATCTGACTATTTCTATCTATCTATCTATCTATCTATCTATCTATCTATCTATCTATCTATCTATCTATCTATCTATCTATCTATCTATCTATCTATCTATCTATCTATCTATCTATCTATCTATCTATCTATCTATCTATCTATCTATCATCTGACTATATCTATCTATCTATCTATCTATCTATCTATCTATCTATCTATCTATCTATCTATCTATCTATCTATCTATCTATCTATCTATCTATCTATCTATCTATCTATCTATCTATCTATCTATCTATCTATCTATCTATCTATCTATCTATCTATCTATCTATCTATCATCTGACTATTTCTATCTATCTATCTATCTATCTATCTATCTATCTATCTATCTATCTATCTATCTATCTATCTATCTATCTATCTATCTATCTATCTATCTATCTATCTATCTATCTATCTATCTATCTATCTATCTATCTATCTATCTATCTATCTATCTATCTATCTATCTATCTATCTATCTATCTATCTATCATCTGACTATTTCTATCTATCTATCTATCTATCTATCTATCTATCTATCTATCTATCTATCTATCTATCTATCTATCTATCTATCTATCTATCTATCTATCTATCTATCTATCTATCTATCTATCTATCTATCTATCTATCTATCTATCTATCTATCATCTGATGACTATTTCTATCTATCTATCTATCTATCTATCTATCTATCTATCTATCTATCTATCTATCTATCTATCTATCTATCTATCTATCTATCTATCTATCTATCTATCTATCTATCTATCTATCTATCTATCTATCTATCTATCTATCTATCTATCTATCTATCTATCTATCTATCTATCTATCTATCTATCTGACTATTTCTTTCTTTCTATATCTATCTATCTATCTATCTATCTATCTATCTATCTATCTATCTATCTATCTATCTATCTATCTATCTATCTATCTATCTATCTATCTATCTATCTATCTATCTATCTATCTATCTATCTATCTATCTATCTGACTATTTCTTTCTTTCTATATCTATCTATCTATCTATCTATCTATCTATCTATCTATCTATCTATCTATCTATCTATCTATCTATCTATCTATCTATCTATCTATCTATCTATCTATCTATCTATCTATCTATCTATCTATCTATCTATCTATCTATCTATCTATCTATCTATCTATCTGACTATTTCTTTCTTTCTATATCTATCTATCTATCTATCTATCTATCTATCTATCTATCTATCTATCTATCTATCTATCTATCTATCTATCTATCTATCTATCTATCTATCTATCTATCTATCTATCTATCTATCTATCTATCTATCTATCTATCTATCTATCTATCTATCTATCTATCTATCTATCTATCTATCTATCTATCTATCATCTGACTATTTCTATCTATCTATCTATCTATCTATCTATCTATCTATCTATCTATCTATCTATCTATCTATCTATCTATCTATCTATCTATCTATCTATCTATCTATCTATCTATCTATCTATCTATCTATCTATCTATCTATCTATCTATCTGACTATTTCTTTCTTTCTATATCTATCTATCTATCTATCTATCTATCTATCTATCTATCTATCTATCTATCTATCTATCTATCTATCTATCTATCTATCTATCTATCTATCTATCTATCTATCTATCTATCTATCTATCTATCTATCTATCTATCTATCTATCTATCTATCTATCTATCTATCATCTGACTATTTCTATCTATCTATCTATCTATCTATCTATCTATCTATCTATCTATCTATCTATCTATCTATCTATCTATCTATCTATCTATCTATCTATCTATCTATCTATCTATCTATCTATCTATCTATCTATCTATCTATCTATCTATCTATCTATCTATCTATCTATCATCTGACTATTTCTATCTATCTATCTATCTATCTATCTATCTATCTATCTATCTATCTATCTATCTATCTATCTATCTATCTATCTATCTATCTATCTATCTATCTATCTATCTGACTATTTCTTTCTTTCTATCTATCTATCTATCTATCTATCTATCTATCTATCTATCTATCTATCTATCTATCTATCTATCTATCTATCTATCTATCTATCTATCTATCTATCTATCTATCTATCTATCTATCATCTGACTAATTCTATCTATCTATCTATCTATCATACTAGAACGGGGTAAACTGGGTCAAATCATACTAGAACGGGGTAAACTGGGGCAAATCATACTAGAGCGGGGTAAACTGGGGCAAATCATTCTAGAGCGGGGTAAACTGGGGTAAATCATACTAGAGCGGGGTAAACTGGGGCAAATCATACTAGAGCGGGGTAAACTGGGGCAAATCATACTAGAGCAGGGTAAACTGGGGCAAATCATACTAGAGCAGGGTAAACTGGGGCAAATCATACTAGAACTGGGTAAACTGGGGCAAATCATACTAGCACGGGGTAAACTGGGGCAAATCATACTAGAACTGGGTAAACTGGGGCAAATCATACTAGAACTGGGTAAACTGGGGCAAATCATACTAGAACGGGGTAAACTGGGGCAAATCATACTAGAGCGGGGTAAACTGGGGCAAATCATACTAGAGCAGGGTAAACTGGGGCAAATCATACTAGCACGGGGTAAACTGGGGCAAATCATTCTAGAGCGGGGTAAACTGGGGCAAATCATACTAGAGCGGGGTAAACTGGGGCAAATCATATTAGAGCGGGGTAAACTGGGGCAAATCATATTAGAGCGGGGTAAACTGGGGTAAATCATACTAGCACGGGGTAAACTGGGGCAAATCATACTAGAGCGGGGTAAACTGGGGCAAATCATATTAGAGCGGGGTAAACTGGGGTAAATCATACTAGCACGGGGTAAACTGGGGCAAATCATACTAGAACGGGGTAAATCATACTAGAGCACTACCTTAGCAACTGCATAGCAACCACCCTAGCAACCACATAGCAAGACCTTAGCAACCACCTGAGTACCCTAGCAACCGCACGGCAACCACCCTAGCAACCTCCTTAGTACCCTAGCTTTCTATCTATCTATCTATCTATCTATCTATCTATCTATCTATCTATCTATCTATCTATCTATCTATCTATCTATCATCTGACTATTTCTATCTATCATCTGACTATTTCTATCTATCTATCTATCTATCTATCTATCTATCTATCTATCTATCTATCTATCTATCTATCTATCTATCTATCTATCTATCTATCTATCTATCTATCTATCTATCTATCTATCTATCTATCTATCTATCTATCTATCTATCTATCTATCTATCTATCTATCTAAACTACTAAAACTCAAACTATTTCAAACTTTAAACTTTTCAAACTATTTCAAACTATTTATTTCAAACTTTTCAAACTATTTCAAACTTTCTGGTCTAGCTTTTCCAAGCCAACTTAAAGTTTGTCTCGACGAACTTTTTTATCTAGTTATTTACTGATATAATATAAATGTATTAAAACATAAATTTCACATGATTTTATAAAAGTGGCTATTTATAATAAACTTCCATAAATGTAGACACGCATCTTACTCTTACCTAACACTGATATTAAAATCATCTTTGCTGTTTCTGTGATTTGGCTCCATTTATTAATTTTGTAGTTTATTTTTTATATTGGACCACACATATTGATTTCAAATATATTCAAAATATTTTTTTTCAGAGAGTGAAATAAAAAAAACTTTCTCCCACCATTTAGATTTTATTTATTTTTGTTCTTAAAATCTTGTGAATCTTGTTCAATGTGCAGAGTGCCTCTCTCTCAGTCCTTCCCCTCCCCCCTCACTCTCAGGCTCACCCTGTGTGTGTGTTTGAGTGTGTGTGCGCGCACGTGTGTGTGTGTGTGTGTGTGTGTGTGGGGGGGGGGGGATCTCTCACCCTGTGAGTTTGTGTGTGTGCCTTTCTCTCTGGATGATGATAATTTACTCCTTTCGTATCATAGACTATCACAAAAAACTATCACTTTAGTGTGAATACGTTAAAAAAGAACTACAAACACCTTGAATTAAATACTGGCCTTCTGGACTTACAAAATTTTGAGCAGGAAAAGATAACTTTTCACATATTTGAAAGTGATCTATTTTATCCTATGACATTGAAATTCATCTACATTTAAATTAAATCATGGGTGTGGCTTGTGGTGATAGTGGCAACAGTTGCTGCTGTAAATGTGGCATATTCGAGCGATTCTAAATTATTCTCCTGTTTAAATGCATATTGCCTGCCATGCACACTTAAGCTGATGCCACATGTGTAGATCATGGAAATCAAATTTTTCTCAGGGGAGCATGGCCTCGAACACCCCTAACTATACATTCGGGATCTCAGTGATTATAAACCTGCCTACATTGTATGATTAAGGGATGTACAATATGGTCATGTAGAATAAGGCGTTAATATTTGCTTTATAAGCAGTGTTGCCACAGTTACTTTGAAAAAGTAACTTAGTTACTTTACAGATTACTTGATTTTAAAAGTAACTAAGTTACTTTACAGATTACTTGATTTTAAAAGTAACTAAGTTAGATTACAAGTTACTTTATTAGTTACATTCATCAGTTGCCAACAACACCTCTGCAGCCTCAACATAAAAATGACAACCGTTTTTGCCAACACTAAACATAAAACCCTAAACATGTTAATGAAAAGGTAAAAATTACTTTGTGTTCTTATTAAATACAATTATGAAAAACATTTTTAATTTATATATGAATGTAAATAATGATATGGGCCTACACAAATAATATAAAATTACAAGATTTATATTTTATTGTAAACATAATGTGCAGCTCTGTAAAGGGACAACAAATATTTGATCGATCCGTGAGAACAATATATTTTTTAATAATCTTTAAGTGCACAAAACTATGAAAATATATGAAACGCTTCAAAACAGAGCGGCAACAAAGCGCTTATGCGCATCCCGGGTGCAGAATGATGCGCTTAAAGCAACATGGAGTCAGTGTGCAGTGCAGCGCGAGTGCACATTGAAAAGTCCACGGCATAAAGAGAAGATGAGCGTTGAGCCCACAAATCCTAGTCTACTATGTAGCCTATATCGGTCCAAACATTCACTGATTATTTGTTTCTTCACAGTTTTTAATTCTGGTTATTGTGCATGCGATGCTAATTAATAGTCCTTGTGTTGTCACCTGAGTAGCGAGCACAACATCTTTCAGAAACCGCTAGATAAACTCCTGGAAGATAAATTATTTTATCAACATATCAAGTATTATAACGGGAATATATCATATGGAGTGAGCTTTACCGTGCTGCTGCTGACTGGAACCGAACGCGACGCACAGTTTTGCTGAACGGAGAATGATTGACAGCTACAGCGGAGGAAAGACATTCAGCTATGGAATGGCTTTAGATGACTTTGTAGGCTGCTAGCAAATAATAATATTCTAATAATGATTGCTGAAGGATAATGTGACAATATATATTTCTGATGATTATTTAATTATCACGACATGCCTAATCTGAACAAGTGACTGCCTGTCTTGAGTTTTGTCGACAGACGGAGCGGCCGCCTCATAGTTCTCTATGCAGGAAAACCCTGCTGAGACTAAACAAGAAAGCAAAAATATATATTTTTACTAAGGAAAATGACAAAAAAAAGTAACTCACAGGGACTTGGATAAGTTACTTTAATCTGATTACTGGTTTGGAAATAGTAACGCGTTAGATTACTCGTTACTTACTAAGTAACGCGTTACTGGCATCACTGTTTATAAGTAATAATAAACAGCCAATATCCTAATATGCATACTAATAAGCTACTAGTTAATAGTGAGAATTGGACCCTAAACTAAAGTCTTACCATTTTATTTTTTCATACCTGAGCCGCCCTAAAATGACAATCCTAGATTTGCCCCTGGTGACTCCACATGTTTGATTTGGGTGTGTTTGTGAGTGCGTTCGTGCGTGTGTGTGTGTGCGTGCGTGTGTGTGTGTGAGTGAGAGTGTGTGAATGCGTATATAATACATTGCGTGATTCGTAGAACAGGATTTGTGCGCCTGCAGTGAAGAATGTGTGACGGTGTAACTGTTGTGTTGTGTTTGTAGGTGAGAAAAAAAATCTACAATAGGGCTTGGGCGTCGTGACGTCATTACTTGGCGTGGCGGCCATGTTGATGGCCTCCATTTCATCTAAGAAGTAAACAATTGATTTTGACGTATTGGGCCAGCTTAAAAGGCCAACAGGATAATCATCCAATAAAAGGGTTACTTGAGACTTGTTGGGAACATGGAAAAAAGAAAGTTCATAGTTTTGGTTGGATTATTGAAGATTTAGTGCGGGAGATGCAACTAAATGAGTACAGAGTTACACACCCACCAGGAACTTACGTTCTGCCAGTGAACGACGCCTTGTGGTGCCATATCAGAGAGGCATGAAATCGCTCTCACGGACCTTTTCCTGGACCGTTCCCACCTGGTGGAATGACCTGCCTATCTCAATTCGAGCAGCCGAGTCTGTAGCCATTTTCAAAAAACACCTAAAGACACATCTCTTCCAGCAGCACCTGACCAATCAAGAATGGCACTTATCATTCTATTCATTTTCTGTCTGTCTAATTTATTTAAAAAAAAAAAAAAAAAAAAAAATTCTGTCCTGTCCTTTCTGTGCTAGATTAACTGAGACTTGTTACAGCACTTGCATACTGTTGCCCTTGACTGTTCTAGTTGCTTCTATTGCTCTCATTTGTAAGTCGCTTTGGATAAAAGCGTCTGCTAAATGACTAAATGTAAATGTAAATGTAAACTCATCCCTGAAGTGTCTGAGAGACCGTGATTAGACTCTCCCTGAAACTGCCTCATCGACACGGCATCCTCAATAACCCCGTCTCCGGCGTGATGACTCCGATCTTTCGAATATTCTGATCTATTATGACCTCTGACCTGTAAAGTTGCCAGAATAATAATCATACTTTGTTTGTTAATTGGCCAGAGGTGAACTGCCCCCCCGACTGAGCCTGGTTTCTCCCAAGGTTTATTTTTCTCCATTCTGCTCCTGATGGGGTTTTGGTTTCCTTGCCGCTGTTGCCTCTGGCTTGGCTTGCTCAGTTGGGGACACTACATGTTCAACTAAATATCCAAATAAATCTAATTATTAAACTAAATTAACCATATAAACTAAATTACTGATCTAACTACTGATCTAAAGCCTATATTGTCACATTATGATAATTGAAATGAGCACACCCAGGTTCCTGACGACGAGGACTAGGCAGAGCAGCCATCAAGTGTTAGACAGTATTCTAGGTCACTACTTGTGGAGCTTTTTTGTCCGATAATTAAAAATTATGTTTTTTCTGAATTGAGTTGCAGGAAATTACTGGTCATCCAATGTTTTATATTAGCTCTGCATTCCGTTAATCTTGTGAATTGGTAAATTTCTTCAGGGCGTGAAGAAATATAGAGCTGAGTATCGTCAGCATAACAATGAAAACTAACGCCATGCTTCCTAATGAGATCTCCCAGTGGTAGCATGTACAGGGTGAAGAGTAGCGGTCCTAGCACTGAGCCCTGTGGTACTCCATACTGAACTTGTGCTCGCTGTGACATCTCTTCATTTACTACTACAAACTGATAACGGTCAGATAGGTGTGATTTAAACCATGCCAATGCAATTCCACTAATGCTAACATAATCCTCGAGTCAGAAGAATGTTGTGGTCGATAGTATCGAATGCAGCGCTAAGATCGAGTAACACTAATAGAGAGATACAGCCATGATCAGATGACAAGAGTAAATCATGTGTAACTCTGATGAGAGCAGTCTCAGTGCTATGATACGCTCTAAATCCTGACTAGAAATCCTCACAGATGCCATTTCTTTCTAAAAGGAGCATAATTGTGAAGACACTGCCTTTTCTAGTGTTTCTGACAGAAAGGGTAGATTTGAGATTGGCCTGTAATTGACTAATTCTGTAGGATCAAGATGCGTTTTTTTAATAAGGGGTTTAATAATAGCCAACTTAAAAGTTTTCGGTACATATCCTAATGACAAAGATGAATTAATGAAATTAAGAAGAGGATCTATGACCTCTGGTAGCATCTCTTTTAATAGCCTAGTCGGTACAGGGTCGAGCATACATGTTGTTGATTTTGATGATTTAACAAGTTTAGCCAATTCTTCTTCTCATATAGCAATGAATGAGTGTGTGTGTGTGTGTGTGTGTGTGTGTGTGTGTGTGTGTGTGAGAGAGAGAGAGAGAGAGAGAGAGAGAGAGAGTGAGTGTGTGTGTTTGTGTGTGTGAGTGAGTGTGAGTGTGTCTTCTCCTATAGCAGTGAATGAGTGTGTGTGTGTGTGTGTGTGTGTGTGTGTGTGTGTGTGTGTGTCTTCTCCTATAGCAGTGAATGAGTGTAGTTTTTCCTCAGTGACACTACAATGCTCTGATGTGATACTGTAGTCGACGCTGCATGGTTAAAATTTTCTTCCTAATATTATCAATCTTACATGTAAAGAAGTTCATAAAGTCATTACTGCTGTGCTGTTTACAAACATCAGAAGTTGAAGTTTTTGGTTAATTTAGCCATTGTATGGAATAAATACCCTTGGGTTATGTTTGTTTTCTTCCAAGAGAGTTGAGAAATAAGCAGATCTAGCAGTTTTTACAGCCTTTCTGTATGCAATCATGCGTTCTTTCCACAAGTTACGAAAGACCTCTAGTTTTGTTTTCTTCCAGCTGCGCTCCATTTTTCTGGCTGCTGTTTTAAGTGCCCGAGTGTGTGTGTGTGTGTGTGTGTGTGTGTGTGTGTGAGTGTGTGGGTGTGCTCGTTGTACCACGGCATTGGACTATTCGTTTTAATCTTCTTGAAGCGCAGGGGAGCAACTGTGTCTAAAGTGCTGGAAAAGAGAGAGTCAATAGTTTCTTTTGCAACATTGAGTTCTTCTAAGCTATCTGGGATGCTGAGGAGATGATACTGATGAGGAAGATTATTTAAAAAGCAATCTTTAGTGGCGGCAGTGATTGTCCTGCCATATTTGAAGCGAGGGAGCGGCTTTGCAACCTTAGCTAAATTAAGTATACATGATACTAGGTAATGATCGGAGATGGCATCGCTCTGCTGCAGAATTTCAACAGTATCAACATTTATTCCATGTGACAATATTAGGTCTAAAGTATGATTATGGTGATGAGTGGCTCCTGACACGTGTTGCCTTAGAATGTCTCTAAATGCTAATCCCAATGAGTCTTTTTCGTTGTCTACATGGATATTAAAATCACCAACAATTAGTGCTTTATCTACGGCCAGAACTAACTCTGATAGAAAATCAGCAGATCCTTTGATAAAGTCTGTATTGTGCCCTGGTGGCCTGTATACAGTAGCTAACATGCCTTTAGGGATGGCTGACGTGAAACCGACGTTTCGGCGCTTTGCCGAGATCCCGAAGCGCAGATGTTTTGAAACACTGCTCCGAACAGTGATTCGAAACACCCATGTCACGTGACTATGGCTAAATGAAGTTTCGAAGTGTTTCATCAGGTGGCGGTTGATTAAAGGGGGCGGCAACAAACCAAACAGTCACACATCTGTATAAACCTAATTCACCACAGTTTAACAGTGAGGTAAATCCATCTTCACCTCGTCGGTTTTTGTGAGAGGAGATTTTGTGATAGCAGTGATTTTGTGATATAAGTGAGATTTATAGTGCGCTTTGGTTAGTTAGGCTATATTTAGGCTAGATTTAAATTAGATATATTGACTGATAGGTATAGACAGTGACAGATAGGATAGATATAGTGACACATTAATATAGGCTAAGTTAGATAGTGACAGATAGCACAGCATAAGTTAGAGATATAGAATTATATAGATTCATAGGTGATATATAGATATTAGGGATGCCACAATTCTCAATATAATATTGAACCGTTCGGTACGGCATTCACGGTTCAATACGTGCTTGTGAATTGCGTTTTTTTCGGTTTCGCATTTAATTAATTATTTTTCTGCAAATTCTATCATTTGCCTCTATCCCAATATACTGAACAACGCGACATACATTTACATCATACGTTAGTGTTAGAGTTATACTCACGGAACACTATAGTTATTCACAATCACAAACGTTCATTATTTGCCTGCGTTTTAAAGCCTTGCCGGTTTCATTCGCGTGCACTGTTTTAACGTGCGCTTTTCAGAGCGCGCGCACTAAAAGCCTGTCAAACACGTGATTACTGGACTGGTCGTCTTACTGCGCTAATACTGTCAAATACACACAAGGTTAACATAAACACAGTCGGATATGTCTAAAGTTAAAGTAAAATCGCAATCGTGTCTGTATATTAGATGCACGCAGGTCTTTAATTGACAACAGGGCAGTAGTGAACACGCTGTCCTTAAAGGGACAGTTCATCTATAAAATTATGTCATTATTTACTCACTCTAACATTTTTCCAAACCTGTATTCATTTCTCGATGACAGAATTTTCATTTTTGACTGAAATATCCCTTTAATGTTAATACAACAACAAAAGACAAAGAGAAAATCACTCACTGCTCTTGAATGAAAAACTAATACAGTAGCTTTAATAAGAATCAATGTATAGTGAAGTCTATGTAGTGTTTTATTTTTACATTTATTCATTAAATTTCATACTTAAATACTGCTGTACAGCTCTGAGCTGCCAGTGTAAATCTTTATATATATATTTATTTTATATTATACAATACACTAGGAATGTGTACAAGGGTTTTTTTAAAGTAAAGTTTTAAGTTTAAGTAAGGGTTTTCAATTCTTTTAAGTAAAATAAAGAAAGAGTATTGCAATAAAAAAAGTCAGTGGACTAACTGTATTGTTGCATCCCTAATAGATAGATATATATTAATAGAATAGTTAAAAATGGAGGCTCCACATAAGAGAGTTACTGCTGCTGCTCCACATAATTTTTTATTGCTGAACAAATAATCATTTACAAACAGCATGGCAATAACAGAACATTTTTGTATTACAAAATACAGATCAGGTGCTTGAAAGTACAGTAGAAACACATATCAGGCAAATCATAATAAAAGAAACAAAAAACATTAAAGGGGGTAGGGTTTTGTTTGAAGATCATATTCTTCTATAATGGAAAAAAGACCATAATAATAAAAAAGAATAATTTTCATAACTTTGAGGGCTTTTGTATAAGAGTTAAACCCATTATGAAATTAATAAAATCGTGGTTTCACCTTTAAGAACTTGCATTTGTGTATATAAAATTTTCCCAGCATGAGGATGTTGTTAATCAGGAAGTTATCTTTGTTATTGTCCATTACAAGAGATGCCGTACATCTGTGGTGTGGGAGCATTTCCATTTGGAAACACCAAATAAAGTGAGATGTGTGTATTGTGATCAGGTTATAAAACCAAGATCATGTATTTGTCAGACAGATGTTAAAAACTGTTTTTTTTATTTATTTTTTACATGGATCATTGTCAAGGTATTTTAGATCAACACATGCAAGTGACCCCTAGATGTCGCCGCAGATACGGGTGTCGGATTGATTCGAAGCTACATTTGCTTCAACTGTTTCAAGTCAAGACAAGTCAACTTTATTTATATAGCGCTTTTAACAATACAGATTGTTTCAAAGCAGCTTTACAGTGTTAAACAGGAAAATAATGCAGCATAATTTTATTCAGCCGTCTAGCCATTCTGGAGAAAAAATGTCATCAGTTCATTTCAATTATCATACAGTGACAGTGTGGGCTTTAGATCAGTAATTAGGGCAGTAATTTAGTTTATATGGTTAATTTAGTTTAATAATTAGATTTATTTCGATATTTGGTTGAAAAATTTAGAAAAATGTAGTGCTTCACGAAGCCTTGGTCTTCCCATCACTACATGCCATACACAACGAACAGGTAATATGCACCTAAACCCCAAGTGACATTACCCAAACAGAAAATAACCATTTCAAAATAAAAGACAATTTCAAAATAAGAGACATCGCACTATTCCTGGCACCTATACTCCAGCCCCTGATTATTACACCTCAAAATTGTAATAATCACAATACAATACAATCAAAGTACATACACATCACAAATATTTATCTGTATGCATGTAAATCATGAATTTTACAAATAAACAGTGTATACAAAAATGTGTATGTGTGTAAATGTGCAATTCTTCAATGTGTGAACAATGTCCTGTAAATCAATCAAAGTCAATCAAACAGTCTATAGTCAAAGTCATTTGAGAGCTCTCATGAGTCGGTCAACCGGTCAGTCAGTCAGTCGGTCTGTCTGTCATAGAACAGTTAGAAGTCTTTTGTTTCAAGGAGAAGACAAATCTTAGTAATGGGTCGGGTCAAGCAGGTGCAATCCTCTTTTATCCTGTATGATTTCAATGATTTTGCCCATAATCTATGAGCTCCTTGGGGGCAGTCTCATCCACTACAAGCACAATATCCCCCAATTGAAAATTGCGTTTCTTCACCAGCCACTTCTGACCTTCTTGTAGTTGAAGTAGCTACTCCCCGATCCATCTCTCCCAAAATAAATCCGCCATATATTGGACCTGACGCCACCTTCGTTGTGAATACAGATCGTCCTTATTAAACAGTCCAGATGGTAAAGACGGCTGTGTTTTCAGCAGGATGAGATGGTTAGGAGTAAGTGCCTCCAAATCATTAACATCCATAGATGCTCTGGATTGTTTAGGATGGATTCAACTTCACAAAAGAGTGGGTAAAGACCTGATTACTGATCTTATAAGCAGGCCCGTCACGACAAGGCAGGGAAACCAAGCAATTGCTTGGGGCCCCAAGCTGGCCTGGGGCCCCAAGACAACGACAGGTTAAGAATAAAATGCAACGACAAACGTGTGAGCGCCCCTTTGATAGTCAATGCAGTAAAGTGCAATGACACTGTTATCGGGATCCCCCTTAAGGGCCCCTCTCAGTAGTCGCTAACAGCAGCCAGCCAACCACGCGATCTCTGCTGCCGGCAAAATACAAAACCTCCTCGGCAGTCATCATGAAGCGGAATGATGCTTCAGGAAGCCAGAAAAGAAAAAAGAGAAAGGAAGAGGAGGATAAGAAAAAACAAGATAGTGGTAAGTGATAAATTACACTGGATAAAATAGCTCTACTTGTCTTGTACAAAAAAGGTGTAATTTTGCAGCAGGTAGGCTAGCAAAAATATGTTTATGTTCGATAACTTACCTGCCTGACAAATGCTGCTTGTAATGAACAGTTAGTGCAACTTTTTTTTCGAACGGACGGAATATGTTTACATACTGTAATATGTTTTTTAACGGGATAAGGAAGACGCAGATCTGTTCCAGAATCACTGTTTATCGTATTTAATGACATTGCTATAGCTTTGTATGAACTGATGACAATCTGCATTGTTAAAAACGCTATATAAATAAAGTTGACTTGACTTGACTTTGTAATAGGTTTTGATGAAAGTGGCATAGCATGCTATACTAACTATTATTTATGCTATGCATAAATAACCTGGAATAGTTCATATAGCAGTCTATATTAACTATTATTATTAAAATTATTTAACCAGAAAGAGGCAGAGGAACATTATTTTTTCATAGCTTATCTTAATGTGCTAGTGTCGGGATATATACGGTAGTGACAGTTTATGACATTATTTTTAAAAGTTACCAATGGATCTTGAACAGTTACTTTATTCTGTGTGGCAATTTTTACACTGTTACATTTTGAAGTACAGTATCAGGACAACCCACATGTTTTACTGGTACTGTTTATTAACTATTTAACAAGGTATTATAGTCATCTGTTGCAACTTTATAATAACCATCCAGATAATGTTTATAGACAGTTTAAAAACCAACTAGTAACCCTTAACTAAGTGTTTGGAATATCTGGTCCGTCTATCTATGTAATGTTTATAGATGTTTTAAAAATGGTTTCTTAAAGGTTTACAAACATTTTTTTAATGGTTCAGTGGTGTTTTTTTGCAAATGTTTAATTGTTGAAAATGTTCAAATGTTATGCACAATGCATATTATATGCAACAGCAGTATTTGCACTGTAAACATTTTTTATTTATGCACAGTATCTGCAACAACAGTATTTGCACTGTATACCTTTTTTATTTATATAAAGTGTGGGTGAACTTAAACTGTATGGCATATGCTGTGGTTCCTGTTGGCTTTGCGTGCGTGCGGGTGTGGGGGGTGTTATTGGGGGGGCCTCCATGTCCATTTTGCTTGGGGCCCCCTAATTCCTTCAAACGGCCCTGCTTATAAGCCTTTCCCAGATTCCGGGGAATCCAGCCGAGGGATTAAAGTTCCACTTAATTCCTTTCTGCAGCAGAACTGAATTGATCTGATTATGATTCCAGTTTTTTATAGCCTCCTGCAGTTCATATTGGGCACCAACAAATTTAGTCCCATTGTCTGAATGGATCTCGACTACTTGTCCTCTATACAGATCGTCCAAACTTTGTCCTCTAAGAATAGAATTTAGAATCTTCCTTACTGATCTTATAAGCCTTTCCCAGATTCCGCCAAAGGGACCAGAGTAGTCCACTCCAACATGCGTGAATGGTGGTTTGTCAAGTGTAATTCTGTCTTGTGGCAAATGACCTATAGCTCTGTGAAGACGTCTACACATTTAGACAAAATTCTTCTTATAGCCGTGCACCAGGCACCAGGGATTCAATATCTCTGCCTCAGTTTATCCAGCATATAATTCTGTCCACAATGTCCAATGTCATGATGAATTTGCGACAGAATCAAATCTGAAATGTGTAGATCCTTGGCCAGTATTACTGGATTTTTCACTTCCTCAGGCATCATAGCCTTGTCCAAACGTCCACCCACTCAGGGTTCAGTCTATAGAGTTCACTACTCCATTTTACCAATCAATCATTCCGTAGACTAGTCAGTTCCTCAGAATACCTTTTCCTTTGGCAAAGACGAATAATCTGTAATTCAGCCCTTTCCAGCTCCTCTGAAGACAACACATTTGAAGGCATAAAGGATCTGAATTTTTGCATCTCTTGATTGACAACAATCTCTTGTTGGAACTTGTTCACAGAATGTTTCTGAATCGAAGGATCCAACCCACGCCCCTTTTCATTCCCATCCATGAAGAGTAGTAATTAAAGTATGGCATAAAATCATACTCTTGATGAACCTGTACCACATTTACCAGAACACTCCCTTTCACTTCTGGGTCACAAGAGGACATCACATCTACATCAGTAGGATCCACGGGCCACAACTCTTGTGGTTGAATAAGAAATAGAGGACCAGAAATCCATATCTGGTTTTTCAAGAATTAATTTACATTCAAATCTCTGGATGCTAGGTCAGCTGGATTGTTGGATGAACTCACATACCTCCATTGTGTGACTTCAGAAGATTTGCAGAGAGATTAAGCTTGGACATCAAACTCACAGGTGCAGAAAGATGCTGAGCTCCCAGAGTCCAGGAAAGCATAGGTGGTCACAACTTCACTTCCTTTCTGCGATTTCACACATACAGGAACAATGGACAATGCACAATTATCTTAACCAGCCCCAGTAAGAGCACAGGACTGGACTGAGACCAAAGCACTTCCCACTGTTGTCTTTGACTCATCCTCTTTCTCTGATGATAGAATATGAAGAATGCTAGGGTGTTTGAGGTGGCATATCTTACATATGCTTCTGTCCTTATAATCACGATTGATATGTCCTGTACATAAACCACCGAAACAAATCCCTTTCTTCTTCAAGAAATTCCTATTTTCGCCATGAGGCTTTTCAGCAATCCTTTGACAGGAATCCAAAGCATGTTCTCCTTCACAGAAAAGACAGATGTTGTTCACAGTCTTCCCACTATACTCCTTTGCACCAGTTGCACTGACTGTAGTGGCAAAACTCCTTCTGGGTTTTGAATGAGGTGTTTTGATATTTAAGTTTCTACCTCCACTAGGAAGAACATCTTGAATGTTTCCAAATACCGGATCAGTGACTATTTTCACTTGTCTTTCTATGAAGTTCCCAATATCAGAAAAGCAAGCTGGATGGTAACATCTTTCCTGTAGATCATAAGCTACTACTCTCCATCTTTCTCTGAGCTTATAAGGAGGTTTTGCATATTAGAAGCAAGATTTAACTCGTTCATGTAACAAATATTCTGCATAGCATTGCAACAACTTCTGAGAAATAAGCTGTAGTCCTGCAGAGCCTTAGCATCCTCCGACTTTTCCATGTAAGCCCAGCCTATCCTCACCTCATTGCCCAAGTGTTCCTTGAGCAAAGCTTTAGCCCTTATGTACCCTTGCGATGGGATCATGTGCTGACAGCTCCTATCCAGCTCCTTAGGTTGCCCTCTGGTGTACTGTTCAAGAAAATGCAATGCATCTGCACCACCACTTGTTTTCTTTTCTACAACTTGTTCAAACATTCTCATAAAGTCGTGATAACTCAATGGATCTCCATCAAAGAATGGGACTTACATTTACATTTAGTCATTTAGCAGACGCTTTTATCCAAAGCGACTTACAAATGAGGGCAATAGAAGCAAGACTTCCCTTGGTGGAAGTGAAGACAAATTCTGTTGCTGAACTAATGTCAATCAGCTTATGAATACTTCCTCCTTCCAAACCATCCTGTACACTCGATCCATGTGCACCTTGCAATCCAGGTGCATATACACCATCATTACCGATACTGGGAAAAGCAGAAGGTGTCAAACTTGTTTTAGGTCTTACAATTTGTTGCGGTTGTTCTTGAGCTGACTGCCTTGAATCTTGTGTTGCTTGAGTTGCTGAATAAGATACAGGTGGTTGTTGTGATATTGAATGTGAACGTGAAGGTACAAATGATTCCACATTAGGGTTAAGAGAACGGGTTTCAGTGTGTTTCATCCTCAATGCATTGGTATCAGGACGATTAGTAAACTCACTTGCCTCTGATCTTGCATCACTGTATACTTTCATCTTTGCCATAGACAGCAATTTTAATGTCAAGCTCCATTTGTTCCTTTTTCCTCTTCAGATTATCCTCTTCTTTCTGTAATGCATGTTTGCGTTGTAACATTTTTTGATGCGTCAACAAAGCAGCCATTTCGGCCTTGATCTTGAGATGAGCGATCGACTCGATCGAGATCCATGAGTTTTCCTGCTCACATTAGAAACACTGTCTGTTGGTTGTACTTGATTTTGCACTTCGCCATAGTCCATTTCACTGTTTTGACATTCATGTTACGAGACGATGAAACTGGTTCAGATGGAATATTTGAATCACAAGTCAACTGAGGTTCATTCAACAGAGTTATCCATTGCCATTGCATCATGAACACCAGAGAGTGATGGGCCTACATTTCCATAACCTTGCTTAGATTCTGTTATTTGAGCATTTTGCCTCAGACTCTCAGCTTCATTCAACCACTGATCGACATCTTCCATGAACCCATCATTGTGCTTAGAAATCGAACCAAACCAATCATTTTGTTTGTTTTGTTCATCCGGAGGTAAAAAAAGGAAGCAAATCTTTGTGCAACCCAGATGCATCATCTTTCAAACACTTCAAAGATTCCAACATTGAAGACACCTTTAAAGCATTCTCATCACATTTTATGAGATAAAATCAACGATTTTCGATTCTCTACGATCCTTTTGCAGTGTTTCAATTTTCAGGGCCATTACATTTACATTTATGCATTTGGCAGACGCTTTTATCCAAAGCGACTTACAGTGCCCTTATTACAGGGACAATCCCCCTGCCCTGGAGTAACATGGAGTAAAGTGCCTTGCTCAAGGACACACTGGTGGTGCCCGCTGGGATCGAACCAGCAACCTTCTGCATATCAGTTCCATGGTTTAACCCACTGGACCACCACCTTCATACAGTGCCAATGCCTTTGCTGTAAGCTTAGGCTCTCTTTTACTGCTCTCAGAATCACCCGCGTCCATTTCACACACAGCCCGAGCCCTGTACTCCAACACCGTATTCAACGTGCATTAATCACGCCACCAATTCCATGAATGAGCGCAGCACCATCGAGCGATACCAAGCACATAACCAACTTCCACAACCGCGATCCATTGCCATCTCACTCAATAAACAGCAGTGCTGTATCCAAACATAGCAAACCGCTTCACATACCTCTTCTGTCGTTGTTGTTGTTTCTCTTCAGTGTGCGTGGCTGTGTTTCACATGCGGCAATAGAATCCTTTCCGATGATCCACTGGCTCAAATCCAACAGTCGCCATTTTCTGTTGATTAAATATAGCGGCCGCCAGTTTCCGCTGAGAGGCTAAGCAGTGGGATTAACATCCATGACGCGTTTCGTTTCAAATTAAGATGGTTTAATTATACATGTAGAAAGGAACAGCCAAGTGCTGTATAATGACAATAAAATAGAAAAACATACAAAACTATATATGGTACGAAAACGGTCAACAGAAAGTTCACCCCCTCCCTGCATGCCATACACAACGAACAGGTAATATGCACCTAAACCCTAAGTGACCCAAACAGAAAATAACAATTTCAAAATAAAAGGTAATTTCAAAATAAGAGATATCGCACTATTCCTGGCACTTACAATTATTACTTACATTAAATATTGCAGAATATAAATCACATTTATAGAGGCTGTTTTCGTATTTTCTACGTGTTTACAATATTTTCTATTGCAAACTCAATCGATTATTATTATTTATTTATTTTAGAAACCATATGGTAACGAAGAGCATGTTTTATTGTGACTACATGATCTTACAGTTAAACTATAATCATTTCATTAGGATAATTAAAGGATACTTCAACAAAACCTCTTTATAGCCTGGATACCATTAATTAAGGACGTTTTTTTTCTCTTTAAATGTTTAATTTATGAACTTTTTAATAGTTCTAATGAAATGTTATTTCAATGAGAGCCTCAGTGTCTTACATAAATGAGGTGTTAACTCTAAAATATTATTGTTTTTAAAGGGGTAGTTCAACCCAAAATGTGATCATTTACTCGCTCTAATGTCATTCCAAACCTGAATTCATTTCTTTCTGTGTAACATAAAAGAAAATCATTTGAGTCAGTTTTTTTGTCCATACAATATTCAATGGTTTGGTTGCCAACATTCTTTAAAATATCATCTTTTGTGTTTCACAGAAGAGAGTAAGTCAAACAGGTTTGGAACAACTTGAGGGTGAGTAAATGATGACTTTAGTAAATTCACTTTAATGCATCCTAGCTCAAAATCAGTGCTTTACTGTCAAGAGCATTTCTGTGTGACATTACTGGCCAATCCCATCCCTACAGTGATCATGGTGAGGCAGCTCATGCTGTGGGGATGTGTTTCAGGAACTGGGACACTAGTCAGGATCAGGGAAAGATGAATCCTTGATGAAGACCTGCTCCAGAGCGCTCTGGACCTCAGACTGGGGTGAAGGTTCATCTCCCAACCGGACAACGACCCGAAGCTCAGCCAACAGAACACAGGAGTGGCCTGAACAGACCTGAACCCGATTGAGCATCTCTGGAGATCTGAACATGGCCGCCGCTCCCCATCCAGCCTGATGGAGCTCCTGCACTGAAGAACTGGAAGAACTGCCCAAACATAGTGAGCCGAGCTTTAGCATCAAACTCAAAAAGAGCTGATGCTGTGAATACTTGTGTAGATGTGATTTTTTTTATTTTATACATTTGCAAAGATTTCAAACAAACTTTTTTCACGTTGTCATTATGGGATATTGTTTGTAGGATTGAGGAAAATAATGAACTTAACCCATTGTGGAATAAAGCTGTAACATAACAACATGTGGAAAAGTGAAGCTCTGTGAAGATGCTCTGTATATACCCAACACTTGGACAAAAGGCCTTCTTGCTGCTTTTATATTTACATGATTTTAATCAAAACAAACATATTACATTTTTTTTGATCATCATATATTTTGGGACCAGAAAAAACATGCATCTCTTCTCTCACATCGGACTGAAATGAACACTTGCCAAGCGCCAGATGACAGTGAAACTGCGAGTGTATGAAACCAGTTGGTAACATTTTTATGAATTCTAATGATGTAATATTGCATAAACGTGAACAAACGTGAACGGGACAGCACTCGTCGTTAAACTTTGAACCTTAACAATTTAACTATTCAAACGCAAAAGAAGCGAAAGGGAAGTTGATACATTACTCACACATACATTACTGCGAATCAAACTCTCTTTCACGTCTTGTGCTTGAATGGACAAATTCACAAATGCCGTGAGTTTCCTGATCCCAGTCGTCATGTGTGAGAGTAGAGACAGAAAACACACGTGTGTATCAGTGTATTAGATCCGTGCAGCTCTTAAAGAGCAACCACTCAATGCTGAACAGTTGATGTGTTGATGAGCTGTAGATTATTGTAATGTTGATGAGCTGTAGATTATTGTAATGTTGATGAGCTGTAGATTATTGTAATGTTGATGAGCTGTAGATTATTGTAATGTTGATGAGCTGTAGATTATTGTAATGTTGATGAGCTGTAGATTATTGTAATGTTCATGAGCTGTAGATTATTGTAATGTTGATGAGCTGTAGATTATTGTAATGTTGATGAGCTGTAGATTATTGTAATGTTGATGAGCTGTAGATTATTGTAATGTTGATGAGCTGTAGATTATTGTAATGTTGATGAGCTGTAGATTATTGTAATGTTGATGAGCTGTAGATTATTATAATGTTGATGAGCTGTAGATTATTGTAATGTTCATGAGCTGTAGATTATTGTAATGTTCATGAGCTGTAGATTATTGTAATGTTGATGAGCTGTAGATTATTGTAATGTTGATGAGCTGTAGATTATTGTAATGTTGATGAGCTGTAGATTATTGTAATGTTGATGAGCTGTAGATTATTGTAATGTTGATGAGCTGTAGATTATTGTAATGTTGATGAGCTGTAGATTATTGTAATGTTGATGAGCTGTAGATTATTGTAATGTTGATGAGCTGTAGATTATTGTAATGTTGATGAGCTGTAGATTATTGTAATGTTGATGAGCTGTAGATTATTGTAATGTTGATGAGCTGTAGATTATTGTAATGTTGATGAGCTGTAGATTATTGTAATGTTCATGAGCTGTAGATTATTGTAATGTTGATGAGCTGTAGATTATTGTAATGTTCATGAGCTGTAGATTATTGTAATGTTGATGAGCTATAGATTATTGTAATGTTGATGAGCTGTAGATTATTGTAATGTTCATGAGCTGTAGATTATTGTAATGCTCATGAGCTGTAGATTATTGTAATGTTGATGAGCTGTAGATTATTGTAATGTTGATGAGCTATAGATTATTGTAATGTTGATGAGCTATAGATTATTGTAATGTTGATGAGCTGTAGATTATTGTAATGTTGATGAGCTATAGATTATTGTAATGTTGATGAGCTGTAGATTATTGTAATGTTGATGAGCTATAGATTATTGTAATGTTGATGAGCTATAGATTATTGTAATGTTGATGAGCTATAGATTATTGTAATGTTGATGAGCTATAGATTATTGTAATGTTGATGAGCTATAGATTATTGTAATGTTCATGAGCTGTAGATTATTGTAATGTTGATGAGCTATAGATTATTGTAATGTTCATGAGCTGTAGATTATTGTAATGTTGATGAGCTGTAGATTATTGTAATGTTGATGAGCTATAGATTATTGTAATGTTCATGAGCTGTAGATTATTGTAATGTTGATGAGCTGTAGATTATTGTAATGCTCATGAGCTTTAGATTATTGTAATGCTCATGAGCTGTAGATTATTGTAATGTTGATGAGCTGTAGATTATTGTAATGTTGATGAGCTGTAGATTATTGTAATGTTCATGAGCTGTAGATTATTGTAATGTTCATGAGCTGTAGATTATTGTAATGTTCATGAGCTGTAGATTATTGTAATGTTCATGAGCTGTAGATTATTGTAATGCTCATGAGCTGTAGATTATTGTAATGTTCATGAGCTGTAGATTATTGTAATGTTGATGAGCTGTAGATTATTGTAATGTTGATGAGCTGTAGATTATTGTAATGTTGATGAGCTGTAGATTATTGTAATGTTGATGAGCTGTAGATTATTGTAATGTTGATGAGCTGTAGATTATTGTAATGTTGATGAGCTGTAGATTATTGTAATGCTGATGAGCTGTAGATTATTGTAATGTTGATGAGCTGTAGATTATTGTAATGTTGATGAGCTGTAGATTATTGTAATGTTCATGAGCTGTAGATTATTGTAATGTTGATGAGCTGTAGATTATTGTAATGTTCATGAGCTGTAGATTATTGTAATGTTCATGAGCTGTAGATTATTGTAATGTTGATGAGCTGTAGATTATTGTAATGTTGATGAGCTGTAGATTATTGTAATGTTCATGAGCTGTAGATTATTGTAATGTTGATGAGCTGTAGATTATTGTAATGTTCATGAGCTGTAGATTATTGTAATGTTGATGAGCTGTAGATTATTGTAATGTTGATGAGCTGTAGATTATTGTAATGTTGATGAGCTATAGATTATTGTAATGTTGATGAGCTGTAGATTATTGTAATGCTCATGAGCTGTAGATTATTGTAATGTTGATGAGCTGTAGATTATTGTAATGTTGATGAGCTGTAGATTATTGTAATGCTCATGAGCTATAGATTATTGTAATGTTGATGAGCTGTAGATTATTGTAATGTTGATGAGCTATAGATTATTGTAATGTTGATGAGCTGTAGATTATTGTAATGTTGATGAGCTATAGATTATTGTAATGTTGATGAGCTATAGATTATTGTAATGTTGATGAGCTATAGATTATTGTAATGTTGATGAGCTATAGATTATTGTAATGTTGATGAGCTATAGATTATTGTAATGTTCATGAGCTGTAGATTATTGTAATGTTGATGAGCTATAGATTATTGTAATGTTCATGAGCTGTAGATTATTGTAATGTTGATGAGCTGTAGATTATTGTAATGTTGATGAGCTATAGATTATTGTAATGTTCATGAGCTGTAGATTATTGTAATGTTGATGAGCTGTAGATTATTGTAATGCTCATGAGCTTTAGATTATTGTAATGCTCATGAGCTGTAGATTATTGTAATGTTGATGAGCTGTAGATTATTGTAATGTTGATGAGCTGTAGATTATTGTAATGTTCATGAGCTGTAGATTATTGTAATGTTCATGAGCTGTAGATTATTGTAATGTTCATGAGCTGTAGATTATTGTAATGTTCATGAGCTGTAGATTATTGTAATGTTCATGAGCTGTAGATTATTGTAATATTGATGAGCTGTAGATTATTGTAATGTTCATGAGCTGTAGATTATTGTAATGTTGATGAGCTGTAGATTATTGTAATGTTCATGAGCTGTAGATTATTGTAATGTTGATGAGCTGTAGATTATTGTAATGTTGATGAGCTGTAGATTATTGTAATGTTGATGAGCTGTAGATTATTGTAATGTTGATGAGCTGTAGATTATTGTAATGTTCATGAGCTGTAGATGTTCATGAGCTGTAGATTATTGTAATGTTGATGAGCTGTAGATTATTGTAATGTTCATGAGCTGTAGATTATTGTAATGTTGATGAGCTGTAGATTATTGTAATGTTCATGAGCTGTAGATTATTGTAATGTTGATGAGCTGTAGATTATTGTAATGTTGATGAGCTGTAGATTATTGTAATGTTGATGAGCTGTAGATTATTGTAATGTTCATGAGCTGTAGATTATTGTAATGTTGATGAGCTGTAGATTATTGTAATGTTCATGAGCTGTAGATTATTATAATGTTGATGAGCTGTAGATTATTGTAATGTTCATGAGCTGTAGATTATTGTAATGTTGATGAGCTGTAGATTATTGTAATGTTGATGAGCTGTAGATTATTGTAATGTTGATGAGCTGTAGATTATTGTAATGTTGATGAGCTGTAGATTATTGTAATGTTGATGAGCTGTAGATTATTGTAATGTTGATGAGCTGTAGATTATTGTAATGTTGATGAGCTGTAGATTATTGTAATGTTGATGAGCTGTAGATTATTGTAATGTTGATGAGCTGTAGATTATTGTAATGTTGATGAGCTGTAGATTATTGTAATGTTGATGAGCTGTAGATTATTGTAATGTTCATGAGCTGTAGATTATTGTAATGTTGATGAGCTGTAGATTATTGTAATGTTCATGAGCTGTAGATTATTGTAATGCTCTACTGGGTGGTTGCCCTGCTTTCCTAATAAACAAACTCCAACTGGTCCAAAACGCAGCAGCTCCAGTTCTTACTAGAACCAGGAAGTATGACCATATTAGCCGGTTCTGTCAACACTGCACTGGCTGCCTATTAAACATCGCATACATTTTAAAATCTTGCTTATTACTTACAAAGCACTAAATGGTTTATCTCCAGTACTTGAGCGAGCTCTTAACATATTATACTCCATCACGTCGACTGCGCTCTCTAAACTCTGGCCAGTTGATCATACCGAGAATATCCAAATCAACTGCAGGTGGTCGATCCTTTTCCTATTTAGCTCCTAAACTCTGGAACTCTTCCTAACATTGTTCGGGAAGCAGACACACTCTGTCAGTTTAAATCTAGACTAAAAACACATCTCTTTACTGTGGCATACACATAAAACACTTTCTCAATGAAATGATTGTTAGGCTGCATTAACTAGGTCAGCCGGAACCGGGAACACTTCCCATAACACCTGATGTACTCGTGACATCATCAGAAGAACGGCATCTACGCTAATGCTAGTCTCTCTGTTTATCCCGAGGTTTACTGCAGTCAGCCGGATCCGGATCAGATGGTGGACCTGCGCTAGACCCGACCAACTCATGACCCTGAAGTGTCTGAGAGACCGTGATTAGACTCTCCCTGAAACTGCCTCATCGACACGGCATCCTCAATAAACCCGTCTCTGGCGTGATGACTCCGATCTTTTGAATATTTCGATCTATTATGACCTCTGACCTGTAAAGATGCCAGGATAATAATCATACGCATTTGTTAATTGGCCAGAGGAGAACTGCCCCCCCGACTGAGCCTGGTTTCTCCAAGGTTTATTTTCCTCCATTCTGCTCCTGATGGGGTTTGGTTTTCTTGCCACTGTCGCCTCTGGCTTGGTGTGCTCAGTTGGAGACACTAAATGTTCAACTAAACATCCAAATAAATCTAATTATTAAACTAAATTAACCATATGAACTAAATTACTATTCTAAAGCCCACACTGTCACTGTATGATAATTGAAAATAATTGTTTTCTCCGGAGCGGCTGTACGGCTAAATCAGATTCTGTTGCATTATTTTCCTGTTTAACACTGTGAAGCTGCTTTGAGGCAATCTGCACTGTAAAATCGCTGTATAAATAAAGTTGACTTGACTTAAAGGGACAGCAGCCTAATATTCCTGAATTAAAAAAAATAAATGCATTTGAATTAAAAAATCTACAGAAATTCACACTTTATATTTCAAATTTCAAGCATTCAAGAATACAGTCACAAGAAGCATTGAGTCCATAAAACTGTTGCTCAGGTCATACTGTAGCGTTTACATTTCTGCATTTGGCAGATGCTTCAGTCCCCAAGCGGCTTCTATTGTGTGTGTGTTGGTCTTGTGCTAGAGTTCCTCTGAGAAGAGCTTCAGATCAGCAGCGAGAGCAGCAGGAGCGCCAGAGAACAGCTGAGGACGGACACTCGCAGAGACTCGCTGGACGACCGAGTAGTGGACCGAGCTGTAGTTGTAGTAGTAGTTGAAGCAGTAGGTGGGGTTGGAGGAGCAGTAGCTGGTGGAGCAGTGGCTGGTGGAGCAGTGGCTGGTGGAGCAGTGGCTGGTGGAGCAGTGGCTGGTGGAGCAGGGGTTTCCTTTTAGGGAACAATAGAAACAATCATTAGTCAATGGTGTTATTGTAGCTCAGAGGTTCCCAGTTCCAGTCCTCGCTCCTCCTCGCTCTGCACATTGTGTTTGACTCTCAGTTCATGTTGACTTCATAGGGTAATCTGAAGAGTGTGTGTGTGTGTTTGTGGATTATGAGTTGTGCTGAGCCAGGGTTGCCAGGTCCCAGAAATATTTCTAGCCCAATGACAGCTCAAAACCCGCCCAAATGGAATGAAAATTATCCCAATTTTCCAGTTTTCCAAAGGGCCTAAAAATAAAAGTTTTATATATATACTGTATATATATATATATATATATATATATATATATAAGTTTGGAAACTGACTGTACTATTTTGATTGTTTTTGAAAGAAGTCTCTTCTGCTCACCAAGGATGCATTTATTTGATCCAAAATACAGCAAAAACAGTAATATTGTGAAATATTTTTACAATTTAAAATAACTTTTTTTCTATTTAAATATTTTTTGAAATACAATTTATTTCTGTGATTTAAAGCTGATTTTCAGCATCATTACTCCAGTCTTTAGAGTCACATGATCCTTCAGAAATCATTCTAATATGCTGATTTGCTGCTCAAGAAACAGTTCTGATTATTATCAATGTTGAAAACAGTTGTGTACAATTTTTTCCAGGATTATTTAATGAATAGAAAGTTAAAAAGAACAGCATTTATCTGAAATACAAAGCTTTTGCAACTTTATAAATGTCTATTGATCAATTTAATGTATCCTTGCTGAATAAATGTATTAATTTATTTAAGTAGAGAGAGAAGAGACTTCTTTAAAAACAATCAAAATAGTACAGTTTCCAAACTTTTGACTGGAATAGGTGGTATGTATATATATATATATATATATATATATATATATATATATATATATATATATATATACACACACACACACACACTAGGGTTGGTTACCGAACGCGGTACTTTTAAGGGCACCGACCGAATTACGCACATTAAATCAATCGGTACCAAATTTCGGTACCTGAGAGTGAATCTGGTGATATAGAGACCGCAAATAGACTATTTAAATACGAATCCTGCGTGTCTCTGTGCGAATGAATGCCGTAGAAGCATATAGATAATAAGAAATAAATTAAAAACTTTCTGTTTTAATTTGAACCATATAAAGCTCAGTTGTGTAGCACATTGTTTACAAAAGTTTAATTAAATTAAAAGATAAATTAAATCAATGTCTTATGTCTTCATTTGATTACCAGAAAATACACAGCTCATAATTTGTGGGAAATCTTTTCATAGAAATTAAATTGAAAAGAAAAATGTTGTTTTTATTAATTAAATGTAAGTAGGCTACCTAGTAGTAAATATTACAGTATACAAACATAGACAATGGCAGACAGAGAGCAGGGCAGCTCTGGCATAATGTCAATAACACTTCTAGAAATGACTTACAGGTTATTTATGGTTATTGATGTAAATCCTTAAAGTACCGAAAAAAGGTACCGTTGGGTACTGGTACCGATACTGGTTAAAATGTGAACAGTACCCAACCCTAATACACACACACACACACACACACACACACACATATACACACACACACACACACACACACACAATCTCCGGGCTGTTTTCTAGACATTTGTGCTCTCTTCCCCACCCTTCTGACTAGATTTCTCCAGTGAAGAGAGAAATTCCCGGGGATCAATACAAACTAATAAACGGTTCCATTTTCATTTTTCTTTGCCTACATTTTTCTTTTTTGGGGGCCACAGTACATTGTAAATGTAGCCCAAAAAACCGCAACTCCGTAATTTTTCCAGCGACTCGTTTTTTAAAATAGCCCAATTGTGCGGAAAAACAGCAACCCATGGCAACTATGCGCTAAGCTGAAGTGAGTGAGTGAGTGAGTGTGTGTGTGTGTGTGTGTGTGTGTGTGTGTGTGTGTGTGTGTGTGTGTGAAGTGAGTGTGTGTGGAGCAGTGAGCATTGTGTAGGAGCTGCAGATCTGAATCAGGAACCCCTGATGTTCACACACTTCCCCTTCCCCATCATTACAAGTGGAAATATAAACTTCCTTAATAATAACTCCCATAATTAATATCTGAGTATATTTATTAAAACATGATCTTTGAGAGCACTTTACAGTTTCACTTTAACATTAAAACACTTTTTACTAATACATTATTCAACATCAATACAATCAAACATTAATACAATCAGTTGAACATCTGTTCATATTATTTAATGGACCTGAGCTCACGTGATTTTTTTGTATTCATTTTAATAATATTTTAAGTAACTAACGTTAACAAACAGAACTTCCTTATTTTAACCATAAATCTCACTAAGTTTTGTTAAATGTATGCTTAAAATAAGAACAGAAAATTATTTTTTCTTTTCAAATTATATTTTTTAAAGACATTTCTACTGGAAAACCACAGAATATTATATTATATTATATAATACTGTGTGTGTGTGTGTGTGTGTGTGAGTGTGAGTGAGTGAGTGAGTGAGTGTGTGAGTGTGTGTGTGTGTGTGTGTGTACCTGTGCCAGAGAAGAAAGCGACAGCATCAGCAGCAGCAGCGCACAGAAGCCTGAGATCGAGCCCTTCATGATGATCCGTTCAGCAGCTGAGAGAGTGTGTGTGTGTGTGTGTGTGTGTGAGAGAGAGAGAGTGTGTGTGTGTGAGACGCGTCCTCCTCCGCTCTTATATAGGCTGGGATGGATGATGTTGAGTTCACAGGTGCGTGCGTGTGTGTGTGTGTGTGTGTGTGTCCACATTCATTTAATTTCCAAACCATTGTGTGCTCATCTTTCTATTTTTAGTTGTAGTTTGAGAAGATGATTGGAATTTGATTGTCATGATTTGTCCAAAAGCGATTTTTAAGAAACTCATCCAGCTGCTGCAGTGAATATGGCGCAATATGCATTTACACACACACCCGAATCAAACATGCAAAGTCACGGACACATCTTGCACAACTCAGAGTATTAGTTCATGAGAGCTTGAAATGAAATAAAATGCATCTCCTGTACTTTCCTTATTTTCAGTTGCTAAAGCTAAAGCTAAAGCTTCTGTTTCAAAAGCAGTCGGAGAGTTTTTGACCATCAGTAATAATTGACAGCCATTTTGCAAAATCCACATTCAATGTAATTACAATTAATAAGTAACAAGAAATTAAAAACAATTACAGGTGAGACCACTGATGTCTCCTCATTAGCATAATGTCAACATTAACATTTTTAATCTATAGCATAAGTTATGAAAAAAATTGCATCTTACACGTAGAAACTATAGCCACAACATGCCACAGATCTGTAATAAACCTTTTCCCTTATCTTATAATCTATTATACATCCATAAAGAAGCTTAAAGAAGATTAAAGAAATTAGTCCAACGCCGTGGTACAACGAGCACACACACACACACACACACACACACACACACACACACACACACACACACACACACACACACACACACACACACACACACACACACACACACACACACACACACACACACACACACACACACACACACACACACACTCACACTGGAAGAAAACAAAACTAGAGGTCTTTCGTAATTTGTGGAAAGAGCGCATGATTGCATTCAGAAAGGCCGTAAAAACTGCTAGATCTGCTTATTTCTCAACTCTCTTGGAAGAAAACAAACACAACCCAAGGTATTTATTCGATACAGTGGCTAAATTAACCAAAAATAACCAAATTCTTTACATGTAAGATTGATAATATTAGGAAGAAGATTTTAACCATGCAGCGTCGACTACAGTATCACATCAGACAGAGCAATGTAGCGTCACTGAGGAAAAATTACACTCATTCACTGCTATAGGAGAACACACACACACACACACACACACACACACACACACACACACACACACACACACACACACACACACACACACACACACACACACACACACACACACACACACACACACACACACACACTCATTCACTGCTATAGGAGAAGAAGAATTGGCTAAACTCGTTAAATCATCAAAATCAACAACATGTATGCTCGACCCTGTACCGACTAGGCTATTAAAAGAGATGCTACCAGAGGTCATAGATCCTCTTCTTAATATCATTAATTCATCTTTGTCATTAGGATATGTCCCGAAAACTTTTAAGTTGGCTATTATTAAACCCCCTTATTACCGCAAATTGATCCTAGAGAATTAGTCAATTATAGACCAATATCAATTCTACCCTTTCTGTCAAAAATACTAGAAAAGGCAGTGTCTTCACAATTATGCTCCTTTTAGAAAGAAATGGCATCTGTGAGGATTTCCAGTCAGGATTTAGAGCGTATCATAGCACTGAGACTGCTCTCATCAGAGTTACACATGATTTACTCTTGTCATCCGATCGTGGCTGTATCTCTCTATTAGTGTTTCTCGATCTTAGCGCTGCATTTGATACTATCGACCACAACATTCTTTTGAATAGACTCGAAAATTATGCTGGTATTAGTGGAATTGCATTGGCATGGTTTAAATCACACCTATGTGACCGTTATCAGTTTGTAGCAGTAAATGAAGAGATGTCCCAGCGAGCACAAGTTCAGTATGGAGTACCACAAGGCTCAGTGCTAGGACCGCTACTCTTCACCCTGTACATGCTACCACTGGGAGATATCATTAGGAAGCATGGCGTTAGTTTTCATTGTTATGCTGACGATACTCAGCTCTATATTTCTTCACGCCCTGAAGAATCTTACCAATTCACAAGATTAACGGAATGCAGAGCTGATATAAAACATTGGATGACCAGTAATTTCCTGCAACTCAATTCAGAAAAAACTTAATTTTTAATTATTGGACAAAAAAGCTCCACAAGTAGTGACCTAGAATACTGTCTAACACTTGATGCTCTGTCCATGATCTCAAGGTTAGATTATTGTAATGCTCTACTGGGTGGTTGCCCTGCTCGCTTAATAAACAAACTCCAGCTGGTCCAAAACGCAGCAGCTCCAGTTCTTACTAGAACCAGGAAGTATGACCATATTAGCCCAGTTCTGTCAACACTGCACTGGCTGCCTATTAAACATCGCATACATTTTAAAATCTTGCTTATTACTTACAAAGCACTAAATGGTTTATCTCCAATACTTGAGCGAGATCTTAACACATTATCCTTCATCACGTCTACTGCGCTCTCTAAACTCTGGCCAGTTGATCATACCGAGAATATCCAAATCAACTGCAGGCGGTCGATCCTTTTCCTATTTAGCTCCTAAACTCTGGAACTCTTCCTAACATTGTTCGGGAAGCAGACACACTCTGTCAGTTTAAATCTAGACTAAAAACACATCTCTTTACTGTGGCATACACATAAAAAACTTTTTCAGTTCAATGATTGTTAGGCTGCATTAACTAGGTCAGCCGGAACCGGGAACACTTCCCATAACACCTGATGTACTCGTGACATCATCAGAAGAACGGCATCTACGCTAATGCTAGTCTCTCTGTTTATGCCGAGGTTTACTGCAGTCAGCCGGATCCGGATCAGATGCTGGACCTGCACTAGAGCCGACCAACTCATGACCCTGAAGTGTCTGAGAGACCGTGATTAGACTCTCCCTGAAACTGCCTCATCAACACGGCATCCTCAATAAACCCGTCTCCAGCGTGATGACTCCGATCTTTTGAATATTCCGATCTATTATGACCTCTGACCTGTAAAGTTGCCAGAATAATAATAATAATAATACGCTGTTTGTTAATTGGCCAGAGGAGAACTGCCCCCCCCGACTGAGCCTGGTTTCTCCCAAGGTTTATTTTCCTCCATTCTGCTCCTGATGGGGTTTTGGTTTCCTTGCCACTGTCGCCTCTGGCTTGGCTTGCTCACATATTCAACTAAATATCCAAATAAATCTAATTATTAAACTAAATTAACCATATAAACTAAATTACTGATCTAATTATTGATCTAAAGCCCACACTGTCACTGTATGATAATTTAAATGAACTGATGACATCAGCGTTTTCTCCAGAATGGCTGTTCAGCTGAATAAAATTATGCTGCATTATTTTCCTGTTTAACACTGTAAAGCTGCTTTGAAACAATCTACATAGTTAAAAGTGCTTTATAAATAAAGTTGACTTGACTTGACTTGACTTGACTTGACAGACGCTAGGACACATTTCTCCAATCAAACTCTTCACACAGTTCTCCTGACCAACTTTCAGCTTGGCAAAGCAGTTTATTTCACATTCAAAATGCCCTACAACTACCAAAACACTTTCTTCAGGTCTCAGATCAGCTCATTCTTCCAGAACTAACCCTACCCAGCTTTCCTGTTAGCCTTCAGTAAATTAACATATGAAAATGATTCATAAAACATATAAATATCAGTTAAACATAAGGAAAAACTGCATCAGTCATATCTGCTCACTGACATGATGGTGTTCAAGTTATTGTTATCTCATTTTTTGGCGTTCAGAACATCTGCACATGTGTAGATCATGGAAATCACATTTTTCTCAGGATCATGTCCTCGAACACCCCTAACTATACATTCGGGATCTCAGTGATTATAAACCTGCCTACATTGTATGATTACGGGATGTACAATATGGTCATGCAGAATAAGGCGTTAATATTTGCTTTATAAGTAATAATAAACAGCCAATATCCTAATATGCATACTAATAAGCTACTAGTTAATAGTGAGAATTGGACCCTAAACTAAAGTCTTACCATTTTTTTTTCCTTTTTTCATACCTGAGCCGCCCTATTATGACAATCCTAGATTTGCCCCTGGTGACTCCACATGTTTGATACGGGTGTGTGTGAATGCGTGCGTGTGTGGGCATGTTTTTGTGAACTATCAGGACACAAAAGTGTATAATGACATGGGTATTACAAAAAGAGGGTGAAATATGAGGACGTTCCCCATGTCCTCACTTTTCAAAATGCTTATAAAATCACACAGAACAAAGATTTTTTCACAGAAAGTGAACTGCACAGTCTCCTGTGATGGGTAGGTTTAGGGGCAGGGGCAGTGTGTGTGTGTGTGTGTGTGTGTGTGTGATGGGTAGGTTTAGGGGCAGAGGCAGTGTGTGTGTGTGTGTGTGTGTGTGTGTGTGTGTGTGTGTGTGTGTGATGGGTAGGTTTAGGGGCAGTGTAAGGGGATAGAAAATACGGTTTGTACGGTATAAAAACCATTACGCCTATGGAATGTCCTCACATTTCACCAAAACAAACATGTGTGTGTGTGTGTGTGTGTGTGTGTGCGTATTGCGCCATATTCACTGCAAACATGTATGAGTTTCTTCATGTGTGATTCGTAGAACAGGATTTGTGCGCCTGCAGTGAAGAATGTGTGACGGTGTAACTGTTGTGTTGTGTTTGTAGGTGAGAAAAAAAATCTACAATTTACAACTGCTAAAATATATTTTTCTCTGTGACTTCAAATGTATTGATACACATGTGTGGATATGATCTACAGACACAATTCCACTCGCACACGTGTTCAGGTGTTTTGCAGCTAAAGGCTCTATTTTACTACGCACAGAAGGAAAGAATACATCGACTATCAGTTATTAATATTTCTCTCTTGTTTTTGAACGTGTTCGTAATTTCTTCGATTGACAGCGGGACACAATGTGGCATGTGTTTATTGTGTTATTATCAGACAGGCTCAAATGACGTGCTTATAAAAATTGAAGCCCATTGGAGTAACGGCTGACGTCACTGCTGTAGTTGTCTTTTATTAGACGTTGTGTTGTTTGAGTTAGTTTAGTTATTCTGTAACTCCTCAGAAATGTTCCTCTGCTTCCTTGTTCCGCAGGAAAAACATAATTACATCATTCCTATGCGAAAGATAAGGATGTAAACATTCCCAGAGCCTCATCCAGACGCTCAGAGGGAACGCCTCACTGTGTGTGTGTGTGACATTCTGTGAATGCTTCTGTTTTCCTCTTTACTCAACGGATTGTTTCCTCTATTCGAATTTGTTTGCGTTGATTTCAACTGTAACTCATTTATGGATATTAATAGAGAAGAAAGCTCCTCTACTGGCTCTTGAGTTCAGAGAATGGAAATATACGCTTGCTTCATAATGTGTGATATTGTCAAGCATAACATAAAACAATTTGCTTACATAAAAAGGTCTTCATTAAAAATATAAATAGAGATTCTACTGTGAATATATACAGTAGATGAAGAGAATATATAAAGTAGATGTATTATAGAATATATACAGTAGATGTATTATTGGATAGAATATATACAGTAGATGTATAGAATATATACAGTAAATATATTATTGGTGTCAGGGTTGCTGAATGACACAAACAGGTAAGTTGAAAGGATATTTATTTAACACAAACATATAATGGTCACGGCAGACAGGAAGAAGTGATGAGATAAACTGGAGCGGTAACTGATGAAGTGTTCTGAATGAGTCTCTTATCTGATGCAGGATGGAAGTCGGGATGGTGAAAGTTCAAGGCTGGTGATCTGAAGAAGGCAGGCTGGTTGAGGAAGGATCGTCGGATGAAGGAACACAGGTAAGTCTTCTGAAGGTAAGGATCGAGTGAGTGAGTCAGTATGGCGATGTAGTATCGACGAGACCTGACAATGACTGTAGGAACTGAAGGTGCTTATAACAGGAAGTGCAGTGATGGGGAATTAGGGACAGGTGATGAACACAGGTGCGATGAATCAGAACTCGGGTGAAGCGGAGCGGATGGGCGGAGTGTAGAGGTCTGACGCTGATGCATCTGTGACAGTACCCCCTCCTCCACGGCCAGCTCCTGAGGGCCGAAAGACCCGACGACGGGGCCGACCTCGACCTCTCGGCGCCGGACGATTGGGATGAGATGAGTGAAAGTCCTGTAGGAGCATAGGGTCTAGTATGTCATCACGATGAACCCAGCATCTCTCCTCAGGTCCAAAACCCTCCCAGTCCACGAGGTACTCCAGTTGATTGCCCCGTCGTCGGGAATCGAGAATGCCCTGGACCTGGTAGATGTTCTCGTCAGCGGGGTCCACGGGAGGAGGAGGTACCTCATCAGCGCCAGGCTCTGAGGAGTGAGGAAACAAAGGATCAGTATAGGGTTTGAGCAGGGAGACATGAAATGAAGGTGAGATGCGGTAGTGTGCAGGGAGTGATAACCGGTAGGTGACGTCGTTGATCTGCCTCTGTATTGCGAATGGACCTATATATCGGGGACTCAGCTTACGACAGGGCTGACGGAGACGGATGTCCCGGGTGGAGAGCCAGACCTTTTGCCCTGGTTGATACCTCGGAGTCGCAGATCTTCTAGCGTCGGCCTGACTCTTGTGTCTCCGAACAGCCCTTTGGAGATGAACATGAGCTGAGTCCCAGACCCTCTCGCTCTCCTGGAACCAATGATGGACTGCTGGAACATCTGAAGGCTCACCTGACCAGGGAAACAGGGGCGGCTGGAAGCCGAGTATGCACTGAAACGGCGTGAGACCAGTAGTAGACTGTTGAAGGGAATTCTGTGCATACTCGGCCCAGGGTAGATACCTGCTCCAGCAGTCTTGATGGTCATGGCAGTAGGATCGAAGATACCGTCCGACCTCTTGTATCTTCCGCTCAGTCTGGCCATTGGACTGGGGATGGTATCCTGACGTCAAGCTGACTGTGACTCCCAGAAGGTTGAAGAAGGCTCTCCATACCCTGGATATAAACTGAGGTCCGCGATCGGAGACGATATCTTCTGGTAACCCAAAGTGACGAAAGACTTGGTTAAATAATGCTTCTGCCGTTTCGAAGGCAGTGGGTAGACCTGGCATAGGGATGAGTTTACAGGCCTTCGAGAAACGGTCAACAACCACCAGTATACATGTTTGAGATTGAGAAGAAGGGAGATCGGTAACAAAGTCTATCCCCAGATGGGACCACGGCCTGGTTGGAATAGGCAAGGGTACTAATTTACCTTCTGGGAGCCGACGAGGGACCTTGGCCATGGCACAGACTGAGCAGCCCTTAACGTACTGGGACACATCCTGGCTCATACTGGGCCACCAGTACCGACGTTGAAGGAGCGAGAGGGTCTGTTGACTGCCTGGGTGTCCAGAGCCCAGCGAAGTATGGACCGAGTCCATGAGGGACGGACGTAGACGCGTGGGGACATAAGTCCGTCCCACTGGCCCTCCCGGCGGAGCAGGTTCGGTTCGGGTGGCGTCGGCTATATGGTCATCTATACCCCACTGGATGGGACTAACAATCAAGGCTGGAGGGAGGACAGGTTCTGGTTCTGGAGTGAAGGTATCGGGTTGATGTATACGAGATAGTGAATCAGCCTTGACATTTTTGTCCCCTGGACGGTATGTTACCTTGAAGTTGAATCTTGTAAAGAAAAGGGACCAGCGAGCTTGACGAGTGTTGAGTCTTTTGGCCTCTCGAAGGTATTCCAGATTTCGGTGGTCTGTGATGACTATAAAGGGATGTTTCGCTCCCTCCAGCCAGTGTCTCCATTCCTCCAGAGCTAGCTTGATAGCCAGTAGTTCCCGGTTGCCGATATCATAATTCTGCTCCGCCGGGGACATCTTCTTGGAGAAGAAGGCACATGGATGGAATCGTGGAGGCTTCCCCTGCTGTTGAGAGAGGATCGCTCCTACCCCAGTGTTGGACGCATCCACTTCGACGGTGAAAGGAAGATCTGGATTGGGATGCACAAGGGTAGGAGCGGAACTGAATGATTGCTTCAACACATCAAACGCTTGGGTGGCTTCAGAGGTCCAGGACAGAGACTTGGCCCCTTTTTTCAGGAGTGAGGTGATAGGAGCACTGATTTGACTGTAACCTTGAATGAATCTACGGTAGAAGTTTGCGAAGCCCAGGAATCGTTGCAGCTCTTTGATGGTGATGGGTAATGGCCAGTTGGCAACGGCATCCACCTTCCTCTGGTCCATGGTGACTCCCTGAGGAGTGATCACATACCCTAGGAAGTGGAGGGTTTCTTGATGGAACTCACATTTCTCAAGTTTTAGATACAGCTGATGATCCCGAAGACGTTGGAGAACTGACTTGACATGATGGCGGTGCTCAGACAGGCTGGTAGAATATATAAGGACATCATCGATGTAGATTATAACGAACTGGTTCAGATAATCTTTAAATATCTCATTCATAAACCCCTGGAAGACCGCTGGAGCATTGGACAGCCCGAAGGGCATGACGCGGTACTCATAGTGGCCTGCAGGAGTGATGAATCCGGTCTTCCACTCATCTCCCTTTCTAATTCTAATTAAATTATAAGCACTACGGAGATCAAGTTTAGTGAATACCTTTGCACCACGAAGCTGTTCCAAGGCGGCTGGGACCAGAGGAAGAGGATACCTATACTTGACGGTGGAATTATTGAGGGTCCGGTAATCTATACAGGGGCGCAAGCCTCCGTCCTTCTTACCGACGAAAAAGAAGCTTGAAGCAGCAGGGGAAGTAGAAGGTCGGATGTATCCTTGGTGAAGTGCCTCCTCGATGTACTCCTCCATGGCCTTCTGTTCTGGGATGGACAGTGGGTAGATTTTACCACGCGGTAGGACCGCCCCAGGCAGTAGGTCAATCGCACAGTCCCATGGCCGATGTGGTGGAAGTTTCGTGGCCAGCTGCTTATCGAAGACATCCTGGAACGCCCGGTAACTGTGAGGAATCTCATGATGGTCGTTAATAGCTGGGCTTTCAATGGAGGTGGTACACATGGAAATCTTTTGGACGGGTAATGAGTGATGGTGAGACACCCTTTTAACCTGAGATAAACAGCGTGAAAAGCAGTTACTTCCCCATTGACGAACCTCTCCCGTAGACCAGTTGATATCTGGAGAATGAAGTTCCAACCACGGGCGTCCCAGGATGATATCTGCCGTAGAACCCTCCAACACCAGAAAAGACAATTCCTCTTGATGAAGACACCCAACTTTCATTGTTACAGAGGGGCTGCGGTGACATATCCTCCCACGACCGAGCGGTCTGCCGAGGATGGAATGCACTTGAAGAGACTGCGGGATGGATTCATGGTGGACTTGTAGCTTTTGAAGAGTGGAACGGGAGATAAAGTTACCAGCGGACCCAGAGTCGATTAGCGCTTGTGCTGGAAGAGAGTGCTGGCGATGTGAGATCTGAACAGTAGTGTATTTCAGTTGAGAAATGGGTGATGGAAGATGTACTGTACTCACCGCCGGTCGTGGGGGACGAACTGGACAAGAGACTAGCAGGTGGCCAGCGGATCCACAGTATAGACACAGGTTGTTAGAGATACGTCTCTGGCGTTCAACTGCTGATAAATGTGCAGAACTGAGGTCCATGGGTTCTGGTGTTAGAGGGTTGACTGTGGTGGAAGGACGAGGAGGAGGCAGTGCAGGTTGAGCGAGCAGACAGGCAGTGCGGCGTTGGTCCACTCTGATGGAACGCTGAATGAGACTTTCCAAACCAATGGCATCATCATGAATGGTGAGTTGTAACCGGATCTCATGATCTAACCCTTGCCGGTAGGCGGTGATTAAAGCCGGCTCATTCCATCCACTAGAGGCTGCTAGGGTTCGAAACTGAAGGGCATATGAAGAAACAGATGACTTGCCTTGTCGTAGATGAAATAATTGATCATGAACTGATAAAGCATTAGCGACTGGAGTAAATACAACCCGGAAGTGACTAATAAAGTTGTTCAGGGTCTCAGTCACAGCTCCTTTCGCTTCCCAAAGCGATTGTGCCCAAAGCAATGCTCTTCCAGTGAGAAGGGAAATGAAGAAAGCTACCTTAGATCTCTCGGAGGCGAATTGTGATGCGTTCATCTCCATGAACAGCTCGCACTGCAGGAGAAATCCGCTGCACTCCCCCTCCTCGCCAGAGAAGGGCGCTGGCCGGGCCATGGGACTGACAGAGGCAGACGAAGAAGAATTGATGGCGGGTGATGAAGTGACAGGTGAGGATCCAGTGGTGAAGATCGGCGTGGAAGCTTCTCCGTCGCCGTGACCAGATGGTTCGTGCATGTTTGGTCAGGTCTTCTGTCAGGGTTGCTGAATGACACAAACAGGTAAGTTGAAAGGATATTTATTTAACACAAACATATAATGGTCACGGCAGACAGGAAGAAGTGATGAGATAAACTGGAGCGGTAACTGATGAAGTGTTCTGAATGAGTCTCTTATCTGATGCAGGATGGAAGTCGGGATGGTGAAAGTTCAAGGCTGGTGATCTGAAGAAGGCAGGCTGGTTGAGGAAGGATCGTCGGATGAAGGAACACAGGTAAGTCTTCTGAAGGTAAGGATCGAGTGAGTGAGTCAGTATGGCGATGTAGTATCGACGAGACCTGACAATGACTGTAGGAACTGAAGGTGCTTATAACAGGAAGTGCAGTGATGGGGAATTAGGGACAGGTGATGAACACAGGTGCGATGAATCAGAACTCGGGTGAAGCGGAGCGGATGGGCGGAGTGTAGAGGTCTGACGCTGATGCATCTGTGACAATTGGATAGAATATATACAGTAGATGTATTATTGTATAGAATTATTATTCTCAGACTCAGTGCTCATCTTATCACACTTTTGGAGCGTTAATGGAGTTTATGGTTATTCACGCGTCAAAAGCAGAGGTGTGTGTGTTGATCTGAGCTCTCATTGGTCTGTCACCGCTCGTCAATGTCAACATATTTGAGAAAACCAATCAAATCAGAGTAGGCGGGCTTTATGTTCACAGAAGCTGCTGAGGCTGAGCGCGAATCTGAGCAGCGTCTCGACGTCAAGTGCGAGATATGAAGCTAAACTAAACATTTCATATCTGAGCTGCTTCTGTAAGTCAGGAATGGTGAACAAATGACAAAAATATTCAGGAAAATTAATAAACTTTTGTCTAATTTTCTCCATTTTGATTTGAAATAGGCCTATGTAATGTCATTTATAATATAATTAACAAACAAACAAGAAATATTAGCAAAGCAAAATTAGCAATAAATGTGTGCATATTGTGAATTTAATAATTCCATTTGTAGCGCTCAGTAAATAATAAAGCTCAGCTTTTGTTCAGCCTGTATTGGGCATAAGATTAATAATGAATGTGTGCATATTGTGAATTAATTTAATAAATTGACCTAGCTTTCCTGTTAGCCTTCAGTTAATTAACATATACGAAAATGATTCATAAAACATATAAATATCAGTTAAACATAAGGAAAAACTGCATCAGTCATATCTGCTCACTGACATGATGGTGTTCAAGTTATTGTTATCTCATTTTTTGGCGTTCAGAACATCTGCACATGTGTAGATCATGGAAATCACATTTTTCTCAGGAGCATGTCCTCGAACACCCCTAACTATACATTCGGGATCTCAGTGATTATAAACCTGCCTACATTGTATGATTAAGGGATGTACAATATGGTCATGCAGAATAAGGCGTTAATATTTGCTTTATAAGTAATAATAAACAGCCAATATCCTAATATGCTTACTAATAAGCTACTAGCCTAGTTAATAGTGAGAATTGGACCCTAAACTTAAGTCTTACCATTTAATTTTTTCATACCTGAGCCGCCTGTAACATCCTGACTGTATGTCCCCAAAGGGACACCGTAGCCCTCGGGCAAGATCCCGTGCTCTCGCGAGACTGGGATTATCGAAGACGGCGAAATAAACAACGAGTTCAGAATGCCTCGTGTGAGCGTCAATCATTGAATGAAAGCTAGTTTAGCCAGTGTGCAAACGAGCAAACATTACATGGTGTTAGAGTAGAGGCTTTAATACGCAAATATGGATAGTTTCGGTGTCCCAGCACCCAAGATGGATTGGGATTCAGCAAATTTACTGGAGGCATTGCGACGTTTCAAACAGCACGCAGAGCTAATATTTTCCGGACCCTTACGGGAAAAACAAGAACAAGACAAATGCAGCTACCTCCTTTTATGGATCGGGGAGAAAGAACGGGACGTTTTCAACACATGGACACTAACAGATGAAGACGCAAAGAAACTGCAAACATACTACGATAAGTACACCGCATATCTCACACCAAAGTCTAACCCGATTTATGCAAGATATCGTTTCCATGAGAAAACGCAAGGAGATGGAGAAACTTTTGAACACTTCGTCACGGAGCTAAAGCTGTTAGTTCAGGACTGTGGGTACCTCAACAGCGACGAGATGGTACGAGACCGCATTGTGTTTGCTACAAACTCGCCGCGAGTGCGGGAGAAGTTGCTTAGCCACGGCGCGGAGCTAATGTTAGATCAAGCCATCGACATCGCGCGCTCGCATGAGTTAGCACAAGTCCAACTCAAAGATATGGTTGGAGGCAGAGACCTCAATACTGATGCTGTACATGCCATAAGTCGAAAACCGGAACACAGACGAACACACACGAGCTACAAAGCCAGGCCGAGAGAATTCGCCACTGCACACAGAGAATGTGACCGATGTGGAGGCCCGCACACTACTAAAGACGGCGCCTGTCCAGCCAAAGGCAAGCAGTGCATGAAATGCAGAAAACTAAACCACTTTGCAAAAGTCTGCAAATCAAAACAACACACAAACACCCATACAAGAAAGGTGATACACACTGTGGATGAAGACACCGAAGATGAGCAGGTAGAACTTTTTATTGATGGTCTTACAACTGAAAATACAGGAAAATGCAACGAACAAGCTTATGCTGAAATCGAAATCGGAACTCAGAAAATTAAATTCAAAATTGACACTGGTGCACAGACCAATGCATTTCCTGTACACAGATTGAAAGACTGTTTAGAGATACTGCCATAAAACAAGCCACTCAAAAGATCTCCGGCTATGGTGGTGAGTTCCTAAAAGTGAAGGGCACCTGTCATCTGAAGTGCAAGTACAAAAACACCTCCATCGTGCTGGAATTTTACAAAGTAGACACTAAAGCACCGCCCATTCTAGGAATGAGAGCTAGCCTAGACCTTAAGCTAATTAAGCTGATACTGGCTGTGGCCGAGGATGAAATGAAGCCATGCACAGACACAGACAGCCTCCTTAGAGAATACACAGACGTGTTCCAGGGCATAGGGGAGTAGTATACGGCAGTATACCCCCCACGACGAGTACCAATCGCCCTGCGAGACAGACTAAAAAAGAAGCTTGACAAGATGGAAGAGAGCAACGTGATCTGCAAAGTGACAGAGCCCACAGAATGGGTCAATGCCCTCGTAGTTGTAGAAAAACCCCAGACTGGCGAGCTGAGAGTCTGCCTGGATCCCAGAGACCTCAATAAGGCAATACAAAGGCCCCACTACCCCTTACCAACTTTAGAAGATGTCACCACAAAGCTCGCTGGAGCAAAGTACTTCAGTGTCCTTGACGCCAGATCAGGCTATTGGGCCATAGAGCTGAGCACAGAGTCATCCCTGCTAACAACGTTTAACACCCCCTTTGGCAGATACAGGTTCCTGAGGCTGCCGTTCGGAATCAATTCAGCTCAAGACGAATTCCAAAGGCGCGTCGACGAGACTTACGAAGGCCTCCCAGGGGTAGCCGCCATTGTCGATGACATACTTGTCTTCGGCAAAACAAAGTTTGAACATGACAACAACCTCAGGGCCATGCTGCGACGCACAAGAGAAAGAGGGGTAAGGTTAAATCCCGATAAATGCCAAATAAGTGTATCAGAGGTCAGTTACTTCGGACACACACTCTCGAGTGAAGGCGTCAAGCCGGACCCGGCGAAGGTGAAAGCAATACAAGAAATGCAGCCACCCACGAGTAAAGGGGAGTTGGAAACCATCCTCGGGATGATTAACTATTTGGCCAGATTCGCACCACAGCTCTCTGAGATAAATGCACCACTACGTCAACTACTGAAACAGGACAGTGAATTCCTATGGGACAATAACCACGACGAAGCATTCACGCAGACGAAAAAACTGATAACACATCACCTCGTGCTTGCGTACTTTCACCCCCAGAAAGAACTGAGACTCCAAGTAGACGCATCAAAATGTGAACTCGGCGCTGTCATGCTCCAGGATGAAAAACCCATTGCCTACGCGTCCAAGTCACTCAACAGCACCGAAGTGAATTACGCTCAGATAGAAAAGGAGCTGTATGCAGTTTTATTTGGATGTAAGCGCTTCCACGAGTACATGTACGGCCGGAAAGTGATTGTAGAATCGGACCACAAACCTCTAGAAGCAATCCTCCGAAAACCGCTGGCTGCAGCACCACAGCGGCTACAGAGGATGATATTACAGCTACAGAAGTACAACATCCACATCATCCACCGCCCCGGAAAGGACATCCCCGTGGCCGACACCTTGTCCCGGAAGTCCATCGAGCACCAAGACAGCAGCCTCATGGAGAGCATGGAAGCGCAAGTACACACACTCATAAGTACTGTTCCAGCAAGTGACAGCAAGCTACTGGAGATCAAAGACGCTACAGCACAAGATATACAGCTCACTAAACTCAGAAGAACCTCACAGAACGGATGGCCTGACGAAAGGAGGAAATGCCCGCTCAGCATCCAAGAATATTGGAATCACAGAGACGAGATTTCCGAAATGGAAGGAATACTATTCAAAGGTGAGAAAATCATAGTCCCACAGAGCCTTAGAGGAGACATGATTCAGTGCATACACGCAGGGCACATGGGCGTGGAGAAAAGCAAGCACAGAGCGCGAGACCTCCTGTTCTGGCCCGGGATGGGCAAGCAGATAGAAGCGACAGTAGAGCAGTGCAGTATATGCCAGGAACGACGAGACGCCAACCCCAAAGAACCCTTGCGGTCACACGACATACCTGAGAGACCATGGCAAGTGGTGGGTACAGACCTCTTCACATGGAACACCCAAAACTTCATCGTTATTGTAGACTACTACAGTAGATTCTTTGAAATGGAGCGGCTTACGAGCTGCACCTCACTTGCAGTAATCACCAAACTCAAGTCTGCATTTGCTCGTCACGGCATCGCAGAGACATTCATCAGCGACAATGGACCATGCTACAGCTCTGAGGAGTTCCGCCGTTTCGCAAACACGTGGCACTTCACCCACACCACCACAAGTCCGGGTTACCCACAGAGTAACGGCCTCGCTGAAAAAACTGTCCAGACAGCGAAGCGCATCCTGGACAAGGCAAAAGCCGGAAACACAGACCCCTACCTCGCCCTGTTGGAATACAGGAACACTCCAGTGGACAACCACTAATCACCTGCCCAACTTTTAATGAGCCGACGACTACGCTCCATACTTCCAGCGACCAGTAGGCATCTGCAACCACAGGTAGTGCCCCAGAAAGCCGTTCACGACAGGCGAAAAGCATGCCAACACCGCCAACAAGTTTACTTCAATAGAGGCACCAAGCCACTGCCCCATCTACCTGTTGGCACACCTATCCATTTCCGTCAGGAGGATGGCTCCTGGAGACCTACAACGGTAACACAACATGCACACACACCCAAGAGCTACCACATCCAAACAGGAGACGGACAGACTCTCCGACGTAACCGCTGGCACCTCCGCGAAAGCAGAGACGCCCAAGGCGCCAAAGACACACAACATACAGACACACACACCGACAACACACAGCCACCACACCCTGAAATTGCAGACCACCCACGACCAACAGACCAGACCAACTGGCCGTATATACAGGCCAAGACAAGTCCTCGACTTATAATGTAAAGGGTGTAGGCAGATCGCTACCCTCACAGAAAAAATGTGTTAAACTGTTGTATTTGAGTACTTACTGTTGTTAAAAAAAAAAAAAATTATTAAACTGTTGTATTTGAGTACTTACTGTTGTTAAAAAAAACAAAACAAGGGAAAACAGAGTCCACCTACTAGTCACATAAATCCTACAAGAAAGGAAAGCCTTACTTTCTAATGAGAACACTATTGACTTGTTTCCACCCATGTCTCATGTAATTTAACTGATGACTGTACCTGTTTACATTACAGCAATGGCACTAAGGACCACAGAATGTATTTTTCAGACTCTCTCTATCGTGCATAAAGCACTAGTGTTCTGTTCATTGAATTCATGTTATGTGTGTTCAGCTAATGCTATTTTGCTCTTAAGAAGGGAGATGTAACATCCTGACTGTATGTCAAAAAAAGGGACACCGTAGCCCTCGGGCAAGATCCCGGTGCTCTCACGAGACTGGGATTATCTAAGATGGCGAAATAAACAAACAGTTCAGAATGCCTCGTCTGAGCGTCAATCATTGAATGAAAGCTAGTTTAGCCAGTGTGCAAACGAGCAAACATTACACCGCCCTAAAGTGACAATCCTAGAATCGCCAATGGTGACTTCACATGTTTGAAACGTGTGTGTGTGTGTGTGTGTGTGTGTGTGTGTGTGTGTGTGTGTGTGTGTGTGTGTGTGAGTGAGTGCGTGCGTGTGTGAGTGAGAACAGAACAGCCCTTCCCGCTCCGTGTGTTGTGTTGTGTTGTGTTGTGTTGTGTTGTATGTGTGTGTGTGTGTCCACATTCATTTAATTTCCAAACCATTGTGTGCCCATCTTTTTTAGTTGTAGTTTGAGAAGATGAAATCTGATTGTCATGATTTGTCCAAAAGCGATTTTTAAAAACATTATAAGTGTGCAGTGAAGCCTCACTATCATCTATATTTCAACTGGTTGAGGCGGCCAAATATGGATCAGATTCCGATTAGAGAATCAGGAATGGAGAAGAGATTCTTGTTGATGAGGTATTTATTCACAGTCTTGTACATCTGCGGTATGCAGCAGTGATATGTATAGGAGGGCTTTCTGACAAAGTGTAAGAACAAACTCTAGATATGGCGACAGTGCCTCACAGAATGACTGATCTACAGCTAAAGAGTTTACTACGCACAGAAGGAAAGAATACATTAACTACAACATAATCAGTTATTAATATTTCTCTCTTGTTTTTGAACGTGCTCGTAATTTATTCGATTGACAGCTGGACACAATGTGGCATGTGTTTATTGTGTTATTATCAGACAGGCTCAAATGACGTGCTTATAAAACTTGAAGCCCATTGGAGTAACGGCTGACGTCACTGCTGTAGTTGTCTTTTATTAGACGTTGTGTTGTTTTGTTTTAGTTTAGTTATTCTGTAACTCCTCAGAAATGTTCCTCTGCTTCCTTGTTCCGGAGGAAAAACATGATTACATCATTCCTATGCGAAAGAAAAGAATGTACACATTCCCAGAGCTCAGAGGAAACGCCTCACTGTGTGTGTGTGTGTGTGTGTGTGTGTGTGTGATGGGTAGGTTTAGGGGCAGGGGCATTGTGTGTGTGTGTGTGTGTGTGATGGGTAGGTTTAGGGGCAGGGGCAGTGTGTGTGTGTGTGTGTGTGAGATGGGTAGGTTTAGGGGCAGGGGCAGTGTAAGGGGATAGAAAATACGGTTTGTACGGTATAAAAACCATTACGCCTATGGAATGTCCTCACATTTCACAAAAACAAACATGTGTGTGTGTGTGTGTGTGTGTGTGTGTGAGATGGGTAGGTTTAGGGGCAGGGGCAGGGGCAGTGTGTGTGTGTGTGTGTGTGTGATGGGTAGGTTTAGGGGCAGTGTAAGGGGATAGAAAATACGGTTTGTACGGTATAAAAACCATTACGCCTATGGAATGTCCTCACATTTCACAAAAACAAACATGTGTGTGTGTGTGTGTGTGTGTGTGTGTGTGTGTGTGTGTGTGTGTGTGTGTGTGTGTGTGTGTGTGTGTGTGTGTGTGTGTGTGTGTGTGACATTCTGTGATTACTTCTGTTTTCCTCTTTACTCAACGGATTGTTTCCTCTATTCGAATTCGTTTGCGTTGATTTCAACTGTAACTCATTTATGGATATTAATAGAGAAGAAAGCTCCTCTACTGGCTCTTGAGTTCAGAGTATGGAAATATACGCTTGCTTCATAATGTGTGATATTGTCAAGCATGACATAAAACAATTTGCTTAAATAAAAAGGTCTTCATTAAAAATATAAATAGAGATTCTACTGAGAATATATACAGTAGATGTATAGAATATATACAGTAGATGTATTATTGTATAGAATATTTACAATAGATGTATAGAATATATAAAGTAGATGTATAGAATATATACAGTAGATGTATTATTGTATATAATACATCTAATATATTTATTATATAATATATTTATTGTATATTGTATTCTTCACGCCCTAAAGAAACTTACCAATTCACAAGATTAACGGAATGCATAGCTGATATAAAACATTGGATGACTGGTAATTTCCTGCAACTCAATTCAGAAAAAACTGAATTTTTAATTATTGGACAAAAAAGCTCCACAAGTAGTAACCTAGAATACTGTCTAACACTTGATGGCTGTTCTGTCAAGTCCTCATCGTCAGTGAGGAACCTGGGTGTGCTCTTTGATACCAATCTTTCGTTTGAAAGCCACGTTTCTAGCATCTGTAAAACTGCTTTCTACCATCTTAAAAAAATCTACATTACGGCACATGCTCTCAATGCAAAATGCTGAACAGTTAGTTCATGCGTTCATGACCTCAAGGTTAGATTATTGTAATGCTCTACTGGGTGGTTGCCCTGCTCGCTTAATAAACAAACTCCAGCTGGTCCAAAACGCAGCAGCTCCAGTTCTTACTAGAACCAGGAAGTATGACCATATTAGCCGGTTCTGTCAACACTGCACTGGCTGCCTATTAAACATCGCATACATTTTAAAATCTTACTTATTACTTACAAAGCACTAAATGGTTTATCTCCAATACTTGAGCGAGCTCTTAACACATTATCCTCCATCACGTCTACTGCGGTCTCTAAACTCTGGCCAGTTGATCATACCGAGAATATCCAAATCAACTGCAGGCGCTCGATCCTTTTCCTATTTAGCACCTAAACTCTGGAACAGTCTTCCTAACATTGTTCGGGAAGCAGACACACTCTGTCAGTTTAAATCTAGACTAAAAACACATCTCTTTACTGTGGCATACACATAAAACACTTTTTCAATGAAATGATTGTTAGGCTGCATTAACTAGGTCAGCCGGAACCGGGAACACTTCCCATAACACCTGATGTACTCGTGACATCATCAGAAGAACGGCATCTACGCTAATGATAGTCTCTCTGTTTTATCCCGAGGTTTACTGCAGTCAGCCGGATCCGGGCCGTATCCAGTTCAGATGGTGGACCTGCGCCCAGAGAAGACCAACACAGGACCCTGAAGTGTCTGAGAGACCGTGATTAGACGCCCCCTGAAACTGCCTCATCGACACGGCATCTCAATAAACCCGTCTCCTGCGTGTTGCCTCCGATCATTCGAATATTGCACTTTAATAATTATTTAATCAACATCATCCTCAATAAACCCGTCTCCAGCATGTTGCCCCCGGTCCCTCGAATATTCTGATCTATTATGACCTCCGAGCTGTAAAACTGCCAGAATAATAATAATAATACGCTGTTTGTTAATTGGCCAGAGGAGAACTGCCCCCCCGACTGAGCCTGGTTTCTCCCAAGGTTTATTTTCCTCCATTAGGTCACCTGATGGGGTTTTGGTTTCCTTGCCACTGTTGCCTCTGGCTTGGCGTGCTCAGTTGGGGACACTACATTTTTCAACTAAACATCGAAATACATATAAATAATAAACTAAATTAACCATTTAAACTAAATTACTGATCAAATTATTGATCTAAAGCCCACACTGTCACTGTATGATACTTGAAATTTTTCCAGAATGGCTATACAGCTGAATTAAATTATGCTGCATTATTTTCCTGTTTAACACTGTAAAGCTGCTTTGAAACAATCTACATTGTTAAAAGCGCTATATAAATAAAGTTGACTTGACTTGACTATAGAATATATACAATAGATGTATAGAATATATACAGTATATGTATAGAATATATACAGTAAATATATTATTGTATAGAATATATACAGTAGATGTATTATTGTATAGAATATATACAGTAAATATATTATTGTATAGAATACATACAGTAAATATATTGTTGTATAGAATATATACAGCAGATGTATTATTGGATAGAATATATACAGTAGATGAATAGAATATATACAGTAGATGTATTATTGGATAGAATATATACAGTAGATGTATTATTGCATAGAATATATATACAGTAAATGTATAGAATATATACAGTAGATGTATTATTGGATAGAATATATACACTCACCTAAAGGATTATTAGGAAGACCTGTTCAATTTCTCATTAATGCAATTATCTAATCAACCAATCACATGGCAGTTGGTTCAATGCATTTAGGGGTGTGGTCCTGGTCAAGACAATCTCCTGAACTCCACACTGAATGTCGGAATGGGAAAGAAAGGAGATTTAAGCAATTTTGAGCGTGGCATGGTTGTTGGTGCCAGACGGGCCGGTCTGAGTATTTCACAATCTGCTCAATTACTGGGATTTTCACACACAATGATTTCTAGGGTTTACAAAGAATGGTGTGAAAAGGGAAAAACATCCAGTATGCGGCAGTCCTGTGGGAGAAAATGCCTTGTTGATGCTAGAGGTCAGAGGAGAATGGGCCGACTGATTCAAGCTGATAGAAGAGCAACTTTGACTGAAATAACCACTCGTTACAACCGAGGTCTGCAGCAAAGCATTTGTGAAGCCACAACACACACAACCTTGAGGCGGATGGGCTCCAACAGCAGAAGACCCCACCGGGTACCACTCATCTCCACTACAAATAGGAAAAAGAGGCGACAATTTGCACAAACTCACCAAAATTGGACAGTTGAAGACTGGAAAAATGTTGCCTGGTCTGATGAGTCTGGATTTCTGTTGAGACATTCAGATGGTAGAGTCAGAATTTGGCGTAAACAGAATGAGAACATGGATCCATCATGCCTTGTTCCCACTGTGCAGGCTGGTGGTGGTGGTGTAATGGTGTGGGGGATGTTTTCTTGGCACACTTTATGGCCCTTAGTGCCAATTGGGCATGGTTTAAATGCCACGGCCTACCTGAGCATTGTTTCTGACCATGTCCATCCCTTTATGACCACCATGTCCCCATCCTCTGATGGCTACTTCCAGCAGGATAATGCACCGTCACAAAGCTCCAATCATTTCAAATTGGTTTCTTGAACATGACAATGAGTTCACTGGACTAAAATGGCCCCCACAGTCACCAGATCTCAACCCAATAGAGCATCTTTGGGATGTGGTGGAACTGGAGCTTCGTGCCCTGGATGTGCATCCCACAAATCTCCATCAACTGCAAGATGCTCTCCTATCAATATGGCCAACATTTCTAAAGAATGCTTTCAGCAGCTTGTTGAGTCAATGCCACGTAGAATGCACTCCCTGATGACCTGATTGATCATGCGCAATTTCAGTCATCATCTGTCGAAACTTAGATGGAACCACTACTTGAAAAACAGGATCTCCAACAAAATCCTTGTGAGGAATCCTCTTCCTCAACAACACATCATTTTGAAAAAAATATCCACGGGCAATTTTACACTCTTCTGCTGGAAGAACAGCACTCTGGAAGAGTTCTTCCAATGACGAGTCACTTCGCTGCTCTTTTCCCAATTCCTCTGCAGAAACAGGAAAAGACAAGGCAGACAAATCAGGCAAAAACAAACTAGTACAGACTTTATCAGATTGGCTCTCTTTTTGATCACACAGTTCATAATTTGCATGTTTCATTGCACGAGTCACTACACATACGGTGTCCTGAACCAAAGAACTCTGTTCAGTGTCTATTTCCTTATTAGAGGTTACTATAGGGAACACTGAGCTGTCAGCCCAAACACATTCACCGACCAGTCCATTTCCCAAAATAATATGGACCCCCTCGACTGGCAAAGCTGGTCGTACTCCCACTACAACCTCACCTTGAATCAAATCGGACTGAAGTCTTACCTTATGAAGAGGCACAGACAAAATATTCAGTCCTATTCCCCGAATTAAAACATTCTCACCCGTATGAGACTGCGAGGAAAAAGGTAAAACTGATTCTAGAATGAATGAGTCCATGGCGCCAATATCTCGCAAGATTTTAACAGGGACTTCCTCTTTCTCTCCAACCAGAGATACATGAACTTCTGTAATAAAAGGCGAGTAAGAAGATAAATCAACATCAATTTTTTGCTTTTCAACAATTTCACTCCCTACAGACAAAACTGAAGCCGCAAAAGCAGCAAGCTTAACCTGTGAACTCTGTGCAGAACGTTTAGATTTATTTTTAAGGACAGAACAATCTGCTTTCCAATGCCCTTTCTCATGACAATAATTGCAAGTCTTGCTCGGGTCAAATTTTCCTGTGAAAACACGGTTAAACTTGGACGAAGATTTCAGAGAGACCGCAGACTGAACGTCACGAGCATGCCAATCAACAAATGCAGTTTTGTGCGTCAGTACAAAATCATCGGCCAACACAGCCGCTTCCTCTGGGGTTTTAACATTATGCTCACAGATATACGTAACTATACGACTCGGCACTGAATTTTTTAATTGTTCCAACACCATCAAGTGAATCAAATTCTCCATCGTGCTAATGTCTACTGCTGTACACCAATGATTAAAGTGCTTTCTCAGATCGCGCACAAATTCTAAGTGCGTTTGCAACTCTTCTTTTTTCTGCAGTCGAAAACGCTGTCTGTATGCTTCGGGTACACATTCATATGCTTTTAAAACCGCAGATTTAACTTTATGATTAGCTTTACAATCATTGATTGATAATGAAGAAAAAGCTACTTGTGCTTTCCCAGTTAACACACACTGTAACAGTGCAACACGATTATCATCTGACCAGTCCCTTAATTCTGCCATACGTTCAAATAGAGTACAGAAAGTATCAGGATCTTCTTCATTGAATTTCGGAACAAGTTTTAGACTTGAAACAAGTGAAAAAGACTTATTTTAAGACTTATTTAAAAAGAATATTTTGCTCCCCACCAGAATTAGATAGCTTACCTTCTTTCATAAGGTTGAGCTTGTGGAACTCTAAATCCAATTTTGCCTTTTCCAACTCTATCTTACCTTGTTCAGACTGCTGTTTTAATTTCTCATGCTCCATCTGCAAAAGCAGCAGCTCTTTTTGCTGTTCAAAAGACAGAGATTGTAAATTAGACGCACCTGGTACAGATTCTTCCATTTTAGCTTCTAACAAACCTTTTCCAATCAACTCAGTTTTCAAAGCCACCTTAAAGGGTTAGTTCACCCAAAGATGAAAATTCTGTCATTAATTACTCACCCTCATGTCGTTCGACACCCGTAAGACCTCCGTTCATATTTGGAACACAAATGAAGATATGTTTGTTGAAAGCTGATGCTGAGAAAGGCTTCAGATAGACCTCCATTGGCATTCAGTACATTTACACTCCCAAGACCCATAAAAGGCACTAAAAACTAAAGTTACAAAGTCCATCTCACCACAGTGACTCTACAATAATTTTACGATGCGACGACAATAGTTTTTGTGCGCAAAAAAAATCAAAATAACACCTTTATCCAACTTGTTCTTGTCTTCCGTGTGTGCCTCCACGACGCATGCGCGAGAATATGACGTAGATCCGGCGTTCGGGAATCCATGAAATGCACACTTTAGCCCGATTTTGAGAACTACACCGAGACCTAAAGCACGATCAATGTAGAATTCAACAGCTTAGATACGCGCGTCTTCCTCTGCTTGTAAACAAATCTCTTCTGGGTCATGTGTCCGAACGCCGGATCTGCTCATATTCTCACGCATGCGTCGTGGAGGCACACACAGAAGACAAGAACAAGTTGGATAAAGGTGTTATTTAGATTTTGTTTTGCGCACAAAAACTATTGTTGTCGCATCGTAAAATTATTGTAGAGCCACTGTGGTGAGATGGACTTTGTAACAATGTTTTAAGTGCCTTTTATGGTTCTTGTGAGTGTAAATGTACTGAATGCCAATGGAGGCCTATCTGAAGCCTTTCTCAGCATCAGCTTTACACTAAAATATCTTCATTTGTGTCTGAATATGAACGGAGGTCTGACGGGTCTCGAACGACATGAGGGTGAGTAATTAATGACAGAATTTTCATTTTTGGGTGAACTAACCCTTTAACATTTTCTGTGAGCCTTTTATCTTTAATCACAAATTCATAATGTTCAGCGATGCTTAATAATTGCTCTTTAGTACACCTATCCAAAAATTCATGAGAAGGCGAACTAACAAACGCATCAATATCAGCCATGAAAAAAATCACCATAAAAAACAAAACAGTTCAGTCCACACAGTGCAATCAAATAACGAGAGTTTTCCCTCAACCTACCTGTCCAATAACTCTACCTAACTCGACCCTAGTCTTCATGTGATTACCGGTGGGGGTATTTATGCACTGTAGCGCGCTGGGTGAAAAACACAACTGGTCAGACCAGCGACGCTTTCAACACCACGGATGTGCTCCCGAGATAATTACTACTACCCACTTTCACAGCAAAAATAACAAACCTGACACATCTCAAAAGAAACATGCCGCTTTGCCTATCAGAGAAATCTCACGTTCAAAAAACAATATTGCACATATGTAGGCCTCTTACCAATTGGTGACTTCACACGGTGAACAAACTGACTTCGGTGCAAATTTATTTTCGCGTGTCCAAAATAAACTATCAAGCGCACCAAAATGTTTTTTTTTAACTCATTAAGTTAAAGCCCGGACGAGCCCCCAATTTGTTACGACCCCTGGCTCAAGGGAAGCAACAAAAACAAAGTACACACGCAAACCAAATATTAGGCTCAAAAGTAAAGTTTACTTACCACTAAATTAAAGTGACATTGAATAATACAATTAAATCAATTAAAGGAAATAACAGTGTTTCTGTCTCTATCAGTAACATCAGTGTGTAAAGCAAAGTGCATGGTTGGAAATGTAATGTAATGTTGAAGAGTAAGTGCAGCAAACAATCAAACCAAACATAAGCAAAGGCCAAATCCAAACAAAGTCCAAAAACCAAAGTTCCAAAGTCCTCAAAAGCCTCGCTTGGCTCAACTGGAGAAACTCTTTAAAGGAGCGCCTGAAGCACAGGTGTATCCGATTGACTGATAATTTGTAGAAGCAGGTACTAAACAGCAATGACCAACAGCAGAGGTCGTCACAACAGTAAATGTATATAATATATACAGTATATGTATTATTGGATAGAATACATACAGTAGATGTATAGAATATATACAGTAGATGTATTATTGTAAATAATATATACAGTAGATGTATAGAATATATACAGTACATATATTATTGTATAGAATATATATAATAGATGTATTATTGGATAGAATACATACAGTAGATGTATAGAATATATACAGTAGATGTATTATTGTAAAGAATATATACAGTAGATGTATTATTGTACAGAATATATACAGTAGATGTATTATTGTAAATAATATATACAGTGGATGTATAGAATATATACAGTAGATGTATTATTGTACAGAATATATACAGTAGATGTATTATTGGATAGAATATATACAGTAAATGTATATAATATATACAGTAGATGTATTATTAGATAGAATACATACAGTAGATGTATAGAATATATACAGTAGATGTATTATTGTATAGAATATATACAAGAGAAATATAGAATATATACAGTAAATATATTATTGGATAGAATATATACAATAGATGTGTAGAATATATACAGTAAATATATTATTGGATAGAATATATACAGTAGATGTATTATTGTATAGAATATATACAGTAAATATATTATTGATATAATATTTACATAAGATGTATTATTGTAAAGAATATATACAGTAGATGTATAGAATATATACAGTAAACATATTATTGTATAGAATATATACAGTAGATGTTTTATTGTATAGAATATATACAGTAAATGTATATAATATATACAGTAGATGTATTGTATAGAATATATACAGTAGATGTATGTAATATATACAGTAGATTTATTATTGAATAGAATACATACAGTAGATGTATAGAAATATATATACAGTAGATGTATTATTGTATAGAATATATACAGGAGAAATATAGAATATATACAGTAAATATATTATTGGATAGAATATATACAGTAGATGTGTAGAATATATACGGTAAATATATTATTGGATATAATATATACAGTAGATGTATTATTGTATAGAATATATACAGTAGATGTATAGAATATATACAGTAAATATATTATTGGATAGAATATATACAGTAGATGTGTAGAATATATACGGTAAATATATTATTGGATAGAATATATTAAATAGATGTATAGATTATATACAGTAAAAATATTATTGGATAGAATATATACAGTAGATGTATAGAATATTTACAATAGATGTATTATTGTATAGAATATATACAGTAGATGTATTATTGTATATAATATATACAGTAAATGTATATAATATATACAGTAGATGTATTATTGTATAGAATATATACAGTAGATGTATTATTGTATAGAATATATGCAGTAAATGTATATAATATATACAGTAGATGTATTATTGGATAGAATATATACAGTAGATGTGTAGAATATATACGGTAAATATATTATTGGATAGAATATAATAAATAGATGTATAGATTATATACAGTAAAAATATTATTGGATAGAATATATACAGTAGATGTATAGAATATTTACAATAGATGTATTATTGTATAGAATATATACAGTAGATGTATTATTGTATATAATATATACAGTAAATGTATATAATATATACAGTAGATGTATTATTGTATAGAATATATACAGTAGATGTATTATTGTATAGAATATATGCAGTAAATGTATATAATATATACAGTAGATGTATTATTGGATAGAATAGATACAGTAAATGTATAGAATATATATACAGTAGATGTATTATTGTATAGAATATATACAGGAGAAATATAGAATATATACAGTAAATATATTATTGGACAGAATATATACAGTAGATGTATAGAATATATACAGTAGATGTATTATTAGATAGAATATATACAGTAGATGTATAGAATATATACAGTAGATGTATTATTGGATAGAATATATACAGGAGAAATATAGAATATATACAGTCAATATATTATTGGACAGAATATATACAGTAGATGTATAGAATATATACAGTAGATGTATTATTGGACAGAATATTATTAGATAGAATATATACAGTAGATGTATAGAATATATACAGTAGATATATTATTGGATAGAATACAGTAGATGTATTATTGGATAGAATATATACAGTAGATATATTATTGGATAGAATATATACAGTAGATGTATTATTGGATAGAATATATACAGTAGATGTGTAGAATATATACGGTAAATATATTATTGGATAGAATATATTAAATAGATGTATAGATTATATACAGTAAAAATATTATTGGATAGAATATATACAGTAGATGTATAGAATATTTACAATAGATGTATTATTGTATAGAATATATACAGTAGATGTATTATTGTATATAATATATACAGTAAATGTATATAATATATACAGTAGATGTATTATTGTATAGAATATATACAGTAGATGTATTATTGTATAGAATATATGCAGTAAATGTATATAATATATACAGTAGATGTATTATTGGATAGAATAGATACAGTAAATGTATAGAATATATATACAGTAGATGTATTATTGTATAGAATATATACAGGAGAAATATAGAATATATACAGTAAATATATTATTGGACAGAATATATACAGTAGATGTATAGAATATATACAGTAGATGTATTATTAGATAGAATATATACAGTAGATGTATAGAATATATACAGTAGATGTATTATTGGATAGAATATATACAGGAGAAATATAGAATATATACAGTAAATATATTATTGGACAGAATATATACAGTAGATGTATAGAATATATACAGTAGATGTATTATTGGACAGAATATATACAGTAGATGTATTATTAGATAGAATATATACAGTAGATGTATAGAATATATACAGTAGATATATTATTGGATAGAATATATACAGTAGATGTATTATTGGATAGAATATATACAGTAGATATATTATTGGATAGAATATATACAGTAGATGTATTATTGGATAGAATATATACAGTAGATGGTGGTCCAGTGGGTTAAACCAAGGCACTTTACTCCATGTTGCTCCCGGGGGATTGTCCCTGTAATAAGGGCACTGTAAGTTGCTTTGGATAAAAGCGTCTGCCAAATGCATATATATATATATATATATATATATATATATATATATATATATATATATATATATATATATATATATATATATATATATATATATATATAGTAGATTTATTATTGGATAGAATATATACAGTAAATATATTATTGGATAGAATATATCCAGTAAATATATTATTGGATAGTGTTCTGCCCTCACTGTTAAACTCAGACACAGCTATGCAGGTAGATAAACTCCTCGACAATTGACAGGTGTGATGTCCTTTTATTGACGTATCCTTCAATTATCGACAGAGTGAAACTACAAAAAGAAACAAATAAACAGCATCTAGACTGTATTCTAATGTAAGTTCATATGTATTATGCAAAGTCTGGCTAACATTCATCAAAACTAAAAACTATCAAATATAATCTTGTTTAACATAAATGTTCGCAAATATTGTCTTTAAGACTCACGTTAAACATAAAATACTCACAAGCAATGCTTTCTGTAAGACAACAAAGAAGGATTAATGTAGATCACGTCAGAAGTGGATTCTGCTGTCAGCCATATGTTCACATGTGCTGTTTTCTAATTCTCCTGCTAGTAAAGGTTAAACATAACACTCGTAACAACTACAACACCTCCTGCTGGAGGGAGAGAAAACTACTCCAACACACTCCCCACCTGACATCCATAGGATGTTCCCTTAATTCTTAGGACCGTTGGCTACATTCATTGGAATTGCGCAGCAGAAGTACAGTCTCTGTAACTGGTCTCAAGAAAGTTTTGCACGTACCCCCAAAAGAAACTTTTATCTCTACTTTCCTGACTTTTCCATCTCGACTGGGGAAGGTATTGATCACAACTCCCATGGGCCATTGGCATCTTTTGGCTTGGTTGTCTTTTATAAGTACAAGATCTCCTACTTGTAGATTTGGCCTGTTCGTCTGCCATTTTCATCTTGCAATGTTGGCAAATATTGAGTTTTCCAGCCATGCCAAAAGACATTAGAAAGATGCTGCACCTGTCTCCACTGGCGTCCATACAAGTCTAATTTGCCAAAGCTTCCAGGAGGGATAGGTGGAGATCCAGTCTTCTGGGTGAGGAGTGTAGCAGGTGTAAGAATGAAGGGACAGCCGGGATCAGATGAGACAGGAATGAGAGGTCAAGAGCCATTGACTCGATTACCTCAATATGGATGGCCCTGGTACCCAAGCAGGTAAAAATGACGGCTCAGCGCTTACTATTGGCAAGACCTCCACGAGTTCGACAAGAACTGATAGTCCAGGGTCCGAAGACATCGACACCAACGTAAGTAAATGGTGGGCAAACAGTATTTTTTTTTTTTTTTTTGCAAATGTGCCAACCTTGACACTTGCTTCCATAAGCATTTCCCTTGTAGCATCTGGTGATATGAATGAGTCTTGCCATTGCTCTAAGCAGTGATGTCCAAGTTGAGAAGGACTCAAAACGACTTGGATCTAGGAAAGAGTCTATGAGACGAGTTGCAAAGGCTGTCACCTGGGGCGAACCTCAGGGTCAGAGTCTGGACTGAGTAACTCAAAACAGCACTTGGTCTCGTGCGCTCATAGCAGGAAATCTTTTCCTTTGAGCCACATGCTGGACATTAGAGTGTTTGCTGGAATGGACCTGGAAGCTACATCGGCTGGGTTTAAATCTGTCTGCACATAGTTCCATTGTTCTGGGCTGGATGATTTTCTAATCCTTTGAACTTGGTTACACACATAGACATAGAATCTTCTGGATTCATTTTGTATGTATCCAAGTACTACTTTGCTGTCAGTGAAGAACCTTGTACAATGGAATGGAACATCGATCTCCTCTGAAATCAAGTCTGCAATCTCGATGGCAAGAACAGCTGCACATAGTTCCAGCCTCGGGATAGTTATCTCTTGTTGTGGGGCAAGTTTAGCTTTGCCAAACACAAATCCAAGTTCGCTCTTGCCTTCTGTATATGTGACCTTTGCATAAGCTACGGCAGCAATAGCTTTGGTGGACGCGTCACAGAATATATAAAGCTCCCTTTTGGCTGCACCACAGAAGGATATGGATGTATACATTCTTGGTATTCGCACTTGTTCAAGATGCTTCAGGGATTCCTTCCATGTACTCCATTCTTCTCGCATTCAATCTGGAAGTGGGTCGTCCCATTCGCATGCATCCGTTGAAAGCTCTCTCAAAAGGGCCCTGCCTTTGATGCTGACCGGAGCTGAGAAACCTAGAGGGTCATACAAACTGTTAATGATGGAAAGTACCCCTCTACGAGTATAGGGCTTCTCAGCGGTAGACACTTGAAAGGTGAACTCATCTGTTGCAATGTCCCAGCTTATTCCAAGACTCCTTTGCATTGGTGGACTTTCTGCTCCTAAGTCGAGATCTTTCAGACCCTTTGCCAGATCCTCCTTGAAGAATGCTTTCAACACTGTGATGTCATTAGGTACTTGATGGCAGGGAGACAAGCCCATCATCGACATAAAAATGACGTTCCACAAGATGTTTTGTTGTATTGTCTCTTTTCTCTTGATCTTCTGATGCCCTCCGGAGTCCATAGGTTGCTACTGCAGGCGATGGGCTGTTGCCGAAGACATGTACCATCATTCGGTACTTAACGATTGGTTGTTCCATGTTGTTATTCTGGTGCCAGAGAAAACACAAAAAATTCTGATGGTCCTCCCTGACCTCAAAGCAATGGAACATTTGCTTAATATCGGCTGTTACAGCTACCTTCTCTTAACGGAGCCGCATGAGCACTCCCAGCAGGCTGTTGTTGAGATTCGGACCGGTAAGAAGGACATCATTGAGGGACACTCCTTCATGTCGCGCGCTAGAGTCGAAGACAACCCTTATTTGGTCCAGCTTGCGGGGGTGATACACTCCGAAGAAGGGAAGGTACCAACACTCTTCTTGTCCAGTAAGGGGTGGCGCTATTTTCCGCATGGCCATTGTCAAAGAGGGTTTGCATAAATTCCTGGAAGTGACTTTTCATGTGAGGACGTTTGTTCGGCATATGACAAACTGAAGCTAGGTGCTGGACGGCTTGCTGCTTGTTGTTGGAAAGGCGTGGCCTAGGTGAACGGAAGGGCAGCGGAGCAACCCAACTATTTATATTATCCTGATAGACTTCCTTATTCATTATCTGCAGGAAGGCCGTTTCTTCTTGAGAGTAACCAGGTCTCTCATCCAAACTTGTTTGTTGGAACACGGTTTCTCCGATGGACCTGTTCTTAGTATGGTTAGGGAGACTCACCTTGTTGTGGCTTTGTGGGATTATGCGTTCCTTTACTTGGATGAAGTTCTTGCATGGAAGGAAGTGACTTGGGCGACCATTGTCCAAAATGTTCGTCTTGAAAATGTTTGCCTGTACGGGTGTGTGAGCTCCACCCAAGCAAACGTTCCCAATAATCACCCATCCTAGAGCTAGCTTCTGAGCAAAGGGTGCATTTGGAGGTCCATTTCGTTGGTCAAGAACTTTGTGTGCTTGAATAACATCCCTACCAATGAGAAGCAGAATCTTAGCGTCAGGATCAACATCTGGAATGTCGGATGCAATGTCTTGGAGGTGGGAATGGTTACGAGCAGCTGCAGGTCTAGGAATCTCATTGCGATTGTCCGGCAGCATGTCGCATTCGATAAGTGTTTGGAGCTATAAGCGTGACTTGCTATCAACAGATTCGATGATGAAGTTGTATGCTCTCCTCCCCGTAGCTTCCTCAAGGCCTGCACCGGTTCTCAGCTTGTACGGGAAGCAGTCTTTGGTGATGCCAAACAAATCGAAGATTGAAGATCTGGCAAGTGACCTGTTGCTTTGGTCGTCCAAAATAGCGTAGGTTTTGAGTTTCTTCTCAGGGGAGCCCTGTGGATAAATGAATACAGGACTGATCTTGCCACATGAGTGACTTTCAACTTCACTCCCACAGACTTGCGTACATGTAGACGTGGCCGTAGGTAAAGCTATATTGCGCTCCCTGCCGTTGTCGGAAGCAGGCTCTGTGGTGGTTGCCCAAGGTGCAGGACCAGGGTGAAGAGCAGTAATGTGTGATTTGGAGTTACATTCTGCACAAAAGGTCTCGGCTTTACGTATTTTAGCGTGATGATTAGTGGAGGCGCAACATCGGAAACATATCAGATTCCTCTTCAAATAGACCTTATGCTCCTCCAAAGGCATTTCTCTCAAAGCTCTGCATTTTTTAAGCGCGAGAGGTTTCTTGTGGATTTGGCATTCTTTATTTGGGTCATGGATGTTTGTTCCTGCAGTTAGATTTGGCTCAGTGCCGATCACTTCGGTCCGGAAGACTGAGATTGCTTCTCTCTTACTCTGCTTGTCCTGAAACCTCATCTTAGTGGGTACAAGACCGTGTTGCACTGAATGCTTAAAGCTTGGGTCGTTGCGCATTTTTGATTCCTTGCTAATGAAGGCGACAAATGCTGAGAATGGTGGAAACGATACAGAATGCTCCTCCTTGTATTTAGACCCATACGTCATCCACTTTTCTTGCAGACCGAAGGGTAACTTCTCCACAATAGGATGAATGCCCCTTGCAGTGTCGAGGTACAGTAGGCCTGGGATATAGCCTTCATCCTTTGCAGCCTCTATCTCTAGGAGAAGATCCTGAAGTTCTCTCAAGAGGTATGGGTCTTTGTTGGAGATTCTTGGAAAACTCTCAAGTCTGTCGAGTGACGCCTTCTCCAGGGCTTCAGGGGAGCCGTAGCACTCATCCAGTCTTTCCCATACTTTGCCCAATCCTTCAGAGGGTCTGTTAATATACACTGCTCTCAGACGTTTTGCATATTGAACGGACTCAGCTCCGAACCATTTGATCATCAAGTCAAATTCTTCGCTAGCAGACAGGTTCAAATCATCAATAACATTGTTAAATGAAGATTTCCATCCCCAATAGTCACCTGGCTTGTCACTGAACTTCCTGAGGCCGCCAGTGAGCAAATCACGTCGTGCTAGAAACCTGGCTTTATCAGTTATATTGCCATCTTGTGGAGCGTAACCCGTACTTTGATGTGTCGGTAATACTCCAAATGTAGGTTTCCACACAGGAATGCCTTTGGAACACACTGCTGTTGTAGTGCTTGTAGTGTGGCATCCAGACGCACCTCTTCTACTCTAAGCTCCGCTTTCTTAACTTTCATTTCAATTGCCATTTTTGCAAATTCTGCTCTTGTACAAGCTGCTTCAGCTTTAGATCGAGCATTGAGAGCGGCTATACTGGCAGATGATTTAACTGAACCTTTAGAGCTCTTGGAGCGATACGTTTTTTTGGAGCAGACGGACGCTGCGCTTTTTCTCCCTTCATCAGACATAGTTGATTATGCTGAGGCTGAAGTAACATCCACTTGTTGTCGCGTAGATAGGTGCTTTTTCACTGTTCTGCCCTCACTGTTAACCCTCTCGAGTCGGCCATCACGCCGGCGTATTTGGCTTGCTTTTTTTCTTATCAGTGCCAAAGAGACTCAAATAACTCTGTCGTTTTTTATCATTCAGGCAAGTGTTATACATCATTATAATCTGTTAAGTTTCTATTTTTTTTTAGTACAGTCACAATAAAAACAAATGGTTGTGCTTTTTGCAAAATAAAGAAATCAAACATGATGCGCGATCTGCAGCCTCTCTGTCAAAGACGTTCATTCAGATAGTCTTCAGAAAATGACCTCTAGCTTATTGAATACTTGTCTGACAAACATGAGCCATAAGTCTAAAGAAACGCTGAAATGTCTGGTTTTAGACACTGTAAACCAAATCAAAAACAAATATTCTGTGTTTATGTAATCCGTTTGAAAGCAGATCGATGTTAGTCGTTCCTGAGCGGTTCATTATAGACTAATGCGACCCCCCCACTAAGAGCGCGCTCTATTGAGATTCAAATACTGAGGCGACGCCCACACACACATCAGCTCAAACGAACACATCGTGCAACGAGGCGCACTGAAGCTTTCTTTGTTTAAATAAGCTAAAAATTACTGTCAGATGTAAGTAATTACCTTGACAAACTATACATCATTTAAAAGATCTAAGACTCAAGCTTCCATTTTTGACCCCTGTTTTATTCTCAAAGTCATATAGTGACCGTAATTTGTTAATATGTGTCAGGAGTTATGAATATGAAAACCGTCGGTACCTTCTAAAGATTGTAATACGAGCGTCAGCTGCTCTCATTCATAAAAAACTCTTCATACTGGTAGCCGGAGGGTGCTCCGTGCACATGTAGTCCATAGCTGCGTCTCATTTCGAAGGTTGCGTCCTTCAGAGGTCGCATTTGAAGGCTGCATGCGTCATCAAGGCTGTCTCATTTCAGAAAAGTAAGTAGGACACTCCGAATGCAACCTTCAAATGCGCCCTTCTTTTCAGGAATTCGGAGTGTGCATGAGGTGTATCCTTCGCTGCTGCAGATAACCCACAATTCTTTGAGTTGCCATTGACAACTGTAATGTTATTTATATATTATTTGAAAAAATGGCGCCGCCGGCAGATATATTTTACTGTCTATGAGATATACATGTACAAGTTATACAAGATGTGGTGTTTAACTTAAACTTAAGTAGTTTCAAGCTTGTTTTTGTTTTTAAGCAGTATTATCTCAAATAGATAGTTGTGGTAAACAGGATTACAAGTGTTTAGTGATTTTTAAACGTTTAGAACAGTACTTTGCTGTCAAGGCAAGAAACAATTCATAGACATTTTCAAGTTAAAAATAATTTACATTCATATAACTGATGTGAGAGCGCAGCCTGAGAGAGGATGCAGCCTTCAAAATGAAATTAAATGAGACACAGCTCATATATAGCACGCATGAAGAGATCTTCTTCATGCGTGCTATATATGGACTACATGTGCACAGAGCGCCCTCCGGCTGCCAGTATGAAGTATGAAGAGTTTTTTATGAATGAGAGCAGCTGACGCTCGTGTTACAATCTTTAAAAGGTACCGACGGTTTTCATATTCATTGATCGATTTCTGGGGGCTGTTTATGTCAATGTCACATGGTATCACCATGTGACATTGACATAAACAGCTTCCAGAAATCGCTCTAACAATGTTAGACTAACATGCAGATAGACAAGTTTGAAGATAATAAACACACAATCGCGACAATATATGGCTTATCTGTGTTATTTATACCATGTTGGGTGATTTCATAATAGATTGACAAAAAATGTAAAATGTGTACCTTGAATGCAATGTAAGTCGCTTTGGATAAAAGCGTCTGCCAAATGCATAAATTTAAATGTAAATGTAGATTATATTTATAATGCAATGCTACTCGAGCTTTTATAATTATGCAGAATATTGTAAAATATATTTTCTGTCTGATTTTTTGATCCAAAGCCAAATGAAATCACATAAGGTTATTTAAAACAATTGGTGTAATAAATAATAAATAATAGTTTAATAAAGCATAAATTGTTGTGGCAGAGAATATAGATTGTTTTAAGTTATCTGGTCTACCTTTATGAAGCAACTCTGCACTGTGCCTAAGCAGAATTTCCCCTTGGGGACAATAAAGTTAACTAACTAAGCAAAAGCTCCCTCTTTTGATTCCCCCCCCCCAGATTGTTTACTTATCTAGTAAATGAATCTTGATTTAAGAGTTTTAAATATTTGGACTGGAAACAAGAAAAATTACCAAATAAGAAGAGCATTTTTTGCAGTGTAGTGAAATCTTCTGATCATTTAAAATATAATAGGCCTTTGTTGATTACATTCCAAATAAAATAAACTACAAAAAATATATATTTCCTTTGCCCTGTTGCTCTCTGTCACATAGGCCTACCTGAAGCTCATTCATTATGCAGCTCATTAATGCGAGTCCTTTGTTTTCTCAGGTGCTATCTCATCATTATTTATTAGATATCACGCCTCCTCGCATATTGGCTTTGTGAAGAGAAACTGTCTTACAAATTTTAAATCAGTGTATTGTTTTATGTGAATGAGTAGGCTCAATGATTCTCACATCAGTATAAAGAAAAAACTCTATGCAAATACAGATAGGAGTCAAAAGTCTTGGGAACAGATATCTATTGTGTGTTTTGAGGCCTTCATTTTACAACCCCAAATCAGAAAAAGTTGGGACAGTATGGAAGACGCAAATAAAAAAAAAAAAGTGATTTACTTTGACTTATATTTCATTGCAGACAATATGAACACAAAATATTTCATGTTTTGTCTGGTCAACTTCATGTCATTTGTAAATATGCATCCTTTCCTGTCATTCAGACCTGCAACACATTTAAAAAAAAAAGTAAAAAAAAAAAGCAATTTAAGGCTAGTAATGAGGTAATATGGTTAAATAATTATGTGATCTGAAACAGGTGATGTCAACAGGTGATTGTAATTATGATTTGGGACAAAAGCAGCATCCAAGAAAGGTCTAATCCTTTAGGAGCAAAGATGGGCCGAGGATCGCCAGTTTGCCAACAAATACGTGAGAAAATGATTGAAATGTTTAAAAACAATGTTCCTCAAAGAAAGATAGGAAGAGATTTGGATATTTCACATTCAACAGTGCATAACATAATTAAAAGATTCAAGGAATCTGGAGAAATTTCAGTGCGTAAAGGACAAGGGCGCAAGCCTAAACTGAACAACCGTGATCTCCATAAGCAATGTCACCACATGGGCTCAGGACTACTTTGGCAAACCTTTGTCAAGTACCACAATACGTAGTTACATCCACAAATGCCAGTTAAAACTGTACTGTGCCAAAAGGAAGCCCTATGTTAACAGTGTCCAGAAGCGCCGTCGACTTCTCTGGGCTCGAGGCATCTGGGATGGACCATCACACAGTGGAAACGTGTACTGTGCTCAGATGAAGCAGTATTTCAGGTATTTTTTGGGAGGAATGGACGCCGTGTGCTCCGGACCAAAGAAGAAAAGGATCATCCAGACTGTTACCAGCAACAAGTCCAAAAGCCAGGGTCTGTCATGGTATGGGGTTGTGTCAGTGCCCTTGGCAAAGGTAACTTGCACTTCTGTGAAGGCTCCATTAATGCTGAAAAGTACATAGAGATTTTGGAGCATAATATGCTGCCTTCAAGAAGACATCTTTTCCAGGGACGTCTATGCATATTTCAACAAGACCCAAAGCACATTCTGCACACATTCTGCAGTCCTGGCTGTGGAGGAAGAGGGTTCGGGTACTTGACTGGCCTGCCTCAGTCCTGACCTGTCTCCAATAGAGAATGTGGACAACGAAGACCCCGAACTGTTGCCCACCTTAAGACTTGTTTGCAGGAAGAATGGGACAAAATTACACCTGAAACACTTCATCACTTGGTGTCTTCAGTCCCTAAACGTCTTTTAAGTGTTGTGAAAAGGAATGGCAACATTACAAAGTGGTAAATGCTTTACTGTCCCAACTTTATTTTAAATGTGTTGCAGGTCTGAATGACAGGAAAGGATGCATATTTACAAATGACATGAAGTTGACCAGACAAAACATGAAATATTTTTTTTTCGTATTGTCTGCAATGAAATAAAAGTCAAAGTAAATTTAGAAATCACTTCTTTTTTTTCTTTTTTTTTGCGTTTTCCATGCTGTCCCAACTTTTTCTGATTTGGGGTTGTAAAACAATTTTTTTTGTTTTTTCAAAATCCGTGCATAAAAATTCTCTCAAAAATACAAGCATGTACATACAAGTTGCTCACATATTCTGGTAGCCCAGTTTGTGCTGAATCCAGTGTAATTACACTTTTGCCATTAATGTGTTTATAAGCAACTGAAAAAAACACAAATGTCAGAGCATGTCAAAACTTCTAAAGGGCCCCAAAACAGCTCAGACTCCTAGGGGTTAAACTCAGACACAGCTATGCAGGTAGATAAACTCCTCAACAATTGACAGGTGTGATGTCCTTTTATTGACGTATCCTTCAATTATCGACAGAGTGAAACTACAAAAAGAAACAAATAAACAGCATCTAGACTGTATTCTAATGTAAGTTCACATCCGGCTAACATTCATCAAAACTAAAAACTATCAAATATAATCTTGTTTAACATAAATGTTCGCAAATATTGTCTTTAAGACTCACATTGAACATAAAATACTCAGAAGCAATGCTTTCTGTAAGACAACAAAGAAGGATTAATGTAGATCACGTCAGAAGTGGATTCTGCTGTCAGCCATATATTCACAAGTGCTGTTTTCTAATTCTCCTGCTAGTAAAGGTTAAACATAACACTCGTAACAACTACAACACCTCCTGCTGGAGGGAGAGAAAACTACTCCAACACAGATAGAATATATACAGTAGATGTATTATTGGATAGAATATATACAGTAGATGTATTATTAAAAGTTGCTGTAAATTTACAGTACTGAACCGTTTTCCAAAATTACAGTTTCTTACCGTAAATGAACACGTGATCTGTGGGGGAGAAACTGTGAAGTACTTTCAGTACAACATGGATGACACCAGCGCGAGAAGCCATTTTCTCAGTGTCTTCGGATGGAAACGAGTGAAAGACGATTTAAGGTAAGTAGAGGCAAAAAATTAAAGTCATTATCAATTGTTTTTGTATAAGAGTATTTTGATATTTATTTGAAGGCGAAAAAAGTCAGAAAAGAGCTTTAAATGGAAGTATTCATGTTTTTTGCCTCCTTCGCCTCAAGTCTTAACGGCCTCTTTTATTGAACTGAAGAGAAACTTTTAATATAGTGGGTTTCTTATGTCTTGTTTATACGTTTTTTTGAAGTCTATTAATAGAGGACTATCAACAGATTCACAGAACTTGGTGGCTGCTACAGAGTAATTATTAAATGTTTCAATATAGCCAATCAATTATATTTTGACTGCAACAGTGAAATAAAGCAGACAGCTAAAAACTTAAAACCAGACTTAAACTTAAAACCAGATATTTTTTATTTCTAAAATGCTATAATGTGAAATTGTGGCTATTTTTGGAATATGTTTCATAATGTCGACTAATTTCAATTCCTTTTCTCTTTAAAATTTTCTAATAGTGCTCCTGCCTAAATTTCAGACAGTGTTGACTGATTGGGTCGATTATTTCAAGCCCAAAAGCTCAATAAAACCGAGCCAATTCAAGAAAAAAACGCCCAAAATTTGAACTGCCAAAATAATGTGATATCATTTTATTGCCAAGTCAATCAAGGCTGATTAGCACCATGTTTTCTCCTTAAAACAAAATAATGATGTCAAAAAAAAAAAAACATTTCCCTGGAAAATGGATCAAAACATAGTTATGCATGACTAAAATTTCCAAGTGGAAACTGTCAAAATCACGAAATTAACCGATGATTTTAACCCATGGAAAAACACTTGCATCATTTTCAAATATCAACAGTAAGAATAAACTAATTTATGTGCAAAAAGTGCCCAATATAATCGGAATAAACAATGTAATTAGCAGGCATTACACACACATTACTGCACACACCTGAGCCAAAATGTGTCATTCATTGATGCTGTACAATAGTCCTACAACAAAAAATTAACAACAAGAATGCGTTTACCTTTGTCTTGTGCTTTAACTTCAGATAGAAATACAGTAAAGTTATGTTTTTATTAGATTTTTGGGTTTGGAAAGTTTTTATTAAAGTTATGTTATGTTAGAACATAACGCAGAACTTAACACAGTCAAAATGGATTGATCGTTGGTTCAAACCTCTTTCAGCAGCTGTTGGGACGAGTACAGCGCAGTCCAGATGGTTTAAAAGGTGCAGATGTCCTGATCAGGCCAGTGTGCACACCATGATACTCAGGAGTCATACTATTCGATTTCAATTCAAGTCATTCAACTGTGCACTTAGAGTTAGTTATATGTATAAAGATTCTTTTGAGTCACAGGTGTAATCCACTTTTGAGAGTTGGTTCACTCTCCCACTCATTACTGTAGATAACTTACTGTATATTTATGTCACTTTGGCATAGCGATAATTTGATATCCAGCTACAATTTCGCGCTGAAAACCTGTCATGAATGATCGAACGGGTTGCAAAAATCTAACATAATATTTGACAAGTGACCAGTTGCCCTAATGGTTAATCCGGCCCTGCCTATGAGTGCTTCATTCTTTTGAGTTTATTTTTAGAAAATAAATGTTTCTGCTGTCACCTCCCTGTTTACTTCAAGTTTTTATGCAAAAACAGTAGGCCCTATGACTTCTTGTTCACATTATATTTCAATCATTAATGTCCGTGTTATTCATTGCAGAACTCAAACCAACTTTGGAGAAGGGGTCATCCTTCTTGGTCTTCCTTTCTTAAAGGGATAGTTCACACAAATAAAAATGGTTGTCATTTACTCACCCTCATTTCTTTCCAAACCCAAAGATTTGTCCATGTTCGGAACACAAATTAAGATATTTTTAATGTTCTCATAATTTTTTGTTGATCCATTTACAGTCTAAATAATCAACATTTTCAAGCTTGAAATATATAAAGTGATTGTAGAAGTAATCCATACCAATATTTATATCTGAATTAAATCCTAAATATCATATAAAATGATCTGCTTAGACTTGCAATGGATGGACAAAAATCTTAATTTGTGTTCCAAAGATGAACAAAAGTCTTATGGTTTTAAAAATGACATCTTCATTTTTTGGTGAACTAACCCTTTAAAGAGCAGCCCTCCAAGTTCATCAAAATTTGTGAGGTATGTGTATGTCATGTCTGTTTTAATACTTCAACAAAGTAGTAGTTTTCCAAAAGATATTTATTTTTAAAGAAGTTTCTGGCCTGTTAACTGTTGATGTTCATAATGACAGAAAAACATCACACAGGACTCCACGCTACACCATGTGTAGGGAGCCACTGCAACCTAAAACGAAACGTGGCAAAACATGGTTTTTAAGGAGGGCTGGGCAAAAAAAAAAAAATCATATCGAGATCATGGTAGAATATGTCTGACAATAAGCTCTGGACATTTTTATTCTATGGATTAATCTAACAGCCTGTCAATAAACATGACAATAGCCAGTCAGTACGTGTTGCAAATAAATCTGCATGTTCTGTGTGTTGCAGTAAGAATGAGCGGCATCATTTCATGAATCATTTGTGTTAGTCAATAATAATCCATTTAATTAAATGCACTCATTGCCTATTGTAGCATTCTAGAGTGCTGTGGTAGAAAGAGACATTAAACAACTACACAAAGTGGTTGAAATTCTAAAATAGACTATTCAACTACCCTTACTGATGTGCATTATGTTGCTTTTTGTCATGTTCTTTTGACACTTTGATAACGAAAGTCCACTTTGTTTTTTTATCTTTCAGACTACACCTGCATCAGTTGGAAGACTCTGGCCTGTTCTTGGCCTGTTCCTGTTCCAGTTACTTGCCAGGTTTTGACTTCGATTGACTTTTATTAAACAAAATCAACTTACATTTTTAAATGGTTAGTTGACCCAAAATGTAAATTCTGTCATTAATGACTGACCCTCATGTTGTTGGACACCCGTCAGACCTCCGTTCATCTTCAGACACAAATGAAGATATTTTAGTTGAAATCCGATGGCTCAGAAAGGCCTCCATACACTAAAAAAAAAAATATTTATGATGCTGTTCACTTTATTTAAGCAATTCAGCTTGATTTAACACCATTATATTAGGTTTCTGGTTCAAATGTAATTGATTCATGTTAAACTGACTTAAATACCGTTGGTATTTAAAAGTTTGTGTTATGTTAGTGTTTTTGGAGGTTACCATTGTGGTGAAGTGTAGAGCGTGTTCTTGGGGTGAGGACCTACTAATAACTATTAAAAGTTGTTTAAATAATAAAAAACTACTCTGGGCATGCCATGGACGTAACAAAACCATCTTCTGGCTAGCCAATAAAATCTTGTAAAAGGTTTTTGTAAATGCTCTCAAAAGCTTTTCTTTGAATTAATGTAATTAAATCATGGAAAGGATTTCCATGTGATTAAATGGCTTTCTTTCAGCATTAAGCACTTTTGTTAGGCTAACCTAAATAAATTAGTTGGTCCAAAACATTGCAAATTAGTTGGGCTGACACTATTAAATTAAGCTGTGCCTAACCATAGTAAATAAGTTGAATCAACCTTAATACTGTAAACTTCCATCCATTCCATCCGACATTTTGTCCATCAGTTTACTGATCAATTAATTGTCCATTAATTACTGTGTGACAAAGCCATGCACATGTTCCCTTTCGTTCAGTCACTACGACGTACGTTAGTGACTAACGAATGGGGGTTTCGCTAAGAAGCCAATCATCTTCCGAGAATTCAACGGCGCCCAATGGCAGTGCCAATGCCATGGGCATGCGGAATTTGCATGCGTAACTCCGCCCCACCTCGTGGGTATATAAGGAAGTACGCTGGCAACATCGCATTATGTTTCTGCTTTGGAGCCAAGAGTATCTCTTCACTCCTTCAAGCCTGATCTGAGTCTTCGACAAGCCTTCGAGATGAGCAGTTTTCCAGAGACGTTGGTGTTACGGTGCGTTCCAGTGATCATCATACTGCCTGCCTGCTGATCTGCGCAGTGGTCCGATAGACAGCTGGTGTGTGGTCCCTGGGCGCTTCGGCGTTCTCTGCGAAGCTTCCTCTCATAAAAGAGCTTACACGTGACGCGTCCTTTTCAGGATGTCTCGTCCGTGTACTTCTGGGTGTGGCCGGTCGTTGTCCTCTTCTGATGGGCACAAACACTGTCTGGTATGTTTGGGCTTTCAGCATGCCCAGGCAGCGTTTGTGGATGAGTCATGTTCCCACTGCGGGAACATGACCATCGCGGTGTTGCGGTCAAGACTCCATGACCTTCGTAATGAAGTGAGAGTCCCCTCTACCACACCCCGATCTACTGAGTCCCAGAGGCCCAGTACTTCGGCTGGTGGTCAGGGTGACCTGACGGTTACGGTGTGGAACAAAGCCCCGACGCTCATGCCTCGGGCCACACCCCCGTCTTGCACACTGCAACCCGTTGTCTCGGGCAGCCGCGAGCTTAGGGATAGAGTGGAACCCTCCGCCCTGTCCCGAACGCTCCAGGCTTGATGATTGGTTTTTGGGAGCGCGCGCTGACAACCGTCAGTCCCCGCCCCCAATACCTTTCTTTCCCGAGCTTCATGAGGAACTCGCGCGGTCCTGGAAGTCCCCGTTGTCTTCCCGTGACCGTTCGGCGACTTCCTCTGCCTTCTCCGTCCTCGATGGGGCGGCGGCCAACGGGTACACTGGGGTCCCCCCAGTTGAACGTTCTGTTGCGATGCAACTGTGTCCTCAGAGCGCTTCAACCTGGCGCGGTGATCCTAAGCACCCCTCCAAAGCCTGTCGGTTCACATCAACCTTGGTGGCGAAATCGCACAGAGCCGCGGGGCAGGCTGCCGCTTCTTTGCATGCCATGGCGATCCTTCAGGTCTACCAGGCCAGGATCCTCAAGGACATGCACGAGGGTGGAGTTGATCCGGGGCTCTTAAATGAGCTGCGTGCCGCCACCGACCTCGCTCTCCGGGCGACGAAGGTGACCGCACGCTCCCTGGGTCAAGTGATGTCCACAAACGTGGTCCAGGAGCGTCACCTATGGCTGAACCTGGCCGATATGCGGGACACCGAGCGGACCCGGTTCCTCGATGCCCCCATATCCCAGGCCGGCCTCTTCGGCGGGGCGGTTGAGGACTTTGCCCAACAGTTCTCAATCGCCCAGAAGCAGACTGAGGCTATAAAACACGTACTGCCCCGGCGGCCAGCTGCTGCCTCCACCCAGCCGCCGGCACAGTCGCCTCAGTCTGCTCCACGCCGAGGACGCCCTCCTAAGGCTCCCGCCCCTCCCGCCCGGCCCAAGCAGCAGCCTTCACCCGGGCCGGGTGGCAGAGGTCGCTGAAGGAAGGCGTCACAATCCGCTTAGCCCGCCCCGCTAAACGCCAGGCCAAGCGGCGTTCCTGAGACGGATGGCTCAGGGATGGAGTTTTCTTTCCATGAGATGGTGGCAGGACCACTCCTTCCCCCGGTGGAGGGCCGGGGGAGAATCCTTTGTTCAGCTGCTGGCCCACGGGTCAGCAGCACCCTAATTTGGTCAAAGAAAGAATTAACACTCCCATCCCGCTGGGTCGCGCGGACCATCAGGCGCGGCTACGCGATTCAGTTCGCGCAGGTTCCTCCCTGCTTCCGGGGAGTCCGTTCCACTATGATCGGGGCCAATGCCCCCGTCATGCGAGCGGAGATTGCCACCCTACTGGCGAAGGGTGCGATCGAACCTGTCCCTCCAGCCGAGATGAATTCCGGGTTCTACAGCCCGTACTTCATTGTACCCAAAAAGACCGGTGGGCTACGACCGATCCTGGACCTGCACGTCTTGAACCGTTACCTTCACCGGTTTCCGTTCAAGATGTTGACAGCGAAACGCCTTTTCAAATGCGTTCGTCCAGACGATTGGTTTGCAGCGATCGACCTGAAGGACGCCGACTTCCATGTCTCCATTCTACCTCGACACAGACCGTTCCTACGGTTTGCTTTCGAGGGGCGGGCATATCAGTACGCAGTTCTACCATTCGGGCTATCTCTGTCCCCTCGCGTCTTTACGAAGATTGCAGAGGCAGCCCTTGCGCCCCTTCGGCAGCACGGGGTTCGCATCCTGAACTACCTCGACGACTGGCTCATACTGGGTCACTCTCGAGAGCAGGTTTGCGGACACAGAGATTTGGTGCTCCATCACCTAGCCCATCTGGGCCTTCGGGTCAACTGGGAGAAGAGCAAACTTTGCCCCGCGCAGAGGATCTCTTTTCTCGGTATGGATATCGACTCGGTCGCCATGTGCGCGCAGCTTTCGAGCGAGCGCGCGCAGTCTCTGCTGACTTCCCTTCGTCAAATCGAGGGCAAGAGTGTGGCTCCACTGAAACTATTTCAGAGGCTCCTGGGGCATATGGCATCTGCAGCCGCGGTGACGCCGCTCGGATTGCTTCATATGAGACCGTTTCAGCACTGGCTACGCGATCGAGTCCCGAGATGGGCATGGCGGTCTGGCACGCTCCGGGTACAAGTGACTCGGGCCTGCTTACAGACGCTCACCCCGTGGTCGAACCTCAGTTTTCTACGGACCGGAGTGTCCTTAGAACGAGTTTCCAGGCATGTTGTTGTATCAACAGATGCATCATCCACGGGCTGGGGTGCGATGTGCAATGGACAAGCAGCCGCGGGCTCCTGGACAGGACCCCAGCGCCTTCTGCATGTCAATTGCCTCGAGTTACTGGCAGTACGGTTCGCCCTGCACCGCTTCCGAGCGTTGCTGAGGGGTCAACATGTACTAGTCAGGACAGACAACACGGCCGTAGTAGCGTACATCAACCACCAGGGCGGTCTACGCTCCCGCCGTATGCCTCAACTCGCCCGCCATCTCGTTTTGTGGAGTCAGAAGCGCCTGAGGTCCCTTCGTGCTGTCCACATCCCGGGAGACCTGAACTGTGCAGCCGACGAGCTCTCACGGATTCAGCCTCTCCCCGGAGAGTGGAGACTCCACCCCCAGACGGTCCAGCTGATATGGGAACGGTTCGGCGACGCACAGGTAGATCTGTTTGCCTCCCAGGACTCTTCCCATTGCTCCCTGTATTATTCCCTGACCAAGGGCACCCTTGGCACGGATGCACTGGCGCACAGCTGGCCGCCAGGGCTACGCAAGTATGCGTTTCCCCCAGTGAGCCTCCTTGCACGGGTACTGTGCAAGATCAGGGAGGACAAGGAGCAGGTCATGTTGGTCGCCCCGTATTGGCACGACCAGACCTGGTTCCCAGAACTTCTACTCCTTGCGACAGCCCCTCCCTGGCCTATTCCTCTGAGACCGGACCTCCTCACTCAGAGACGGGGCACCTTTTGGCACCCGCGTCCAGCGTTCTGGAAGCTCCACGTGTGGCTTCTGGACGGGACGCGGCAGGTTTGAGTAGTCTTCCACCTGCGATGGTCGCTACCATCACTTCCGCTAGAGCTGAGTCTACGCGACGTCTCTATGCGTTGAAGTGGAACCTCTTCGTCACATGGTGTTCTTCCCGCCAAGAAGACCCCTGGAAATGCCCGATCGGGTCCGTGCTATCGTTTCTCCAGGAGGGGGTGGAGCGAAGGCTGTCTCCTTCCACCCTTAAAGTGTATGTGGCCGCAATATCTGCCTACCACAATCTCCTGGGAGACAAAAAGGTAAGTCAGCACGACCTGATCATCAGGTTCCTGAGGGGGGCGAGGAGACTGAATCCTCCTCGCTCTCCTCTCGTTCCCTCTTGGGACCTCTCAGTAGTCTTAAGTGCTCTGCAGAGGCCTCCCTTTGAGCCTTTGCGGTCGGCTGAGATTAAGTTCTTGTCTATGAAGACGGCTCTGCTGACCGCATTTGCCCTTTTTTAAGAGAGTCGGGGACCTGCAAGCATTTTCGGTTGACGAAGCGTGCCTTGAGTTTGGGCCGGCTAACTCTCACGTGATCCTGAGACCCCGGCCCGGATATGTGCCCAAGGTTCCCACCACTCCGTTCCGAGATCAGGTGGTGAACCTGCAAGCGCTGCCTTTGGAGGAGGCAGACCCAGCCTTGGCATTGCTCTGTCCAGTATGCGCTCTCCGCGCCTATGTAGACAGTACGCGATGTTTCAGGACCTCAGACCAGCTCTTTGTCTGTTATGGTGGAGAGCGGAAGGGAAGTGCTCTCTCAAAGCAGAGGTTGTCTCACTGGATAGTAACGTACGTCGTAGTGACTGAACGAAAGGGAACATGTGTTGTGTATGTATGTGTGTATGTGTATAGGAGATGGGTGGTGTTTATCCTACCATAATCTGTGTTGTATAATTGTATTCCAGTTTTTATACTGGGAAGCCATGTAACTATGTGTGCTGTGAGGTGTGAATGGCTTCATGAAGTCTCTTCACTCCCATCTCCTAGATGTTAAGTTTAGTGTGTGTGTGTGTGTGTGTGTGTGTGTGTGTCCTGGCTTCAGACCCAGTGGAATCTGGATCTGAAGGGTGGCAGCCAGTCACCTACACAGTTTAAAACTGTATTAATACAGTTTAATATTGAACCTTTACACAAGTTTAATTAAGATAGATGGTGCTTTATTTTTTATTTTTTATTTTTTATTATTATTTTTATTTTTTCTTTACTGGTCTTAGCCAGATAGTTGTTGTAGATGGCTTTAACCTGTTACGGTTTTATGCCATTATGAGAAAAATTGTTGTAGTTTACAAAGACATGTATCATTATCATGATCATGTTTCTGTGACGGAAAAGGTCAGGTAAACTGATTTATAATGGTCAGATCTGACTGTGTGTAAATGCAGTCAGACCAGTTGCTCCTTAAATTGCTGTTGCCGTTGTGTTTACACAATCTGCTGTATTGTGATTCTTATCACACCCAGCTCCCCTGGGGCAATCTCTTTAAATGATGCTGTTTATACAAGTCAGATCTGTGTTTAGAGCATCAGGTCACCAGGTGTTTATGGTGTCATTTGAACACTTGACCATCTCTGTGGTCAAGATATCTGTGTGACCCCTGTAGAGTGAATGCCTTAAGTTAACATAACACACAACTTTCATTACATTCCCAGTAAAATGACTTCCCCAATCCGGTCCCATGTAATCTGCCGCTCCCAGGGGAGGAATTTGCTAACACTTGTGGGTTCATTGCAATGGAAAACTTGTACCTCCCCTTTCTCATTGGGTTGAGATCAATGTAATGTAAATTGTTAGGCCTTGCCTGAATTCAGCCTATTCAAGTTACAACAATCAGGTTAATCATTTAACTGGGCATTGTAATTTTTTCATTTAAATTATTGCACAAATAGAAGGTACAGAAGTTATTTCTCTTTAGGGTTTTTTTCTCTTCAGTTTCTTCCTTAACAATTCTTTCTTTAACCATTTATATTCTCCTTGCCATCATTTCAACACTAATAATGCTCTTGCTATCTTATTTCCCTACTTGCACATCCCATCTTTCTACATTCTAATCCTTTTCATACTTTCCCAACATTCTTTCCTCTTCTAAATAATGCTGAATTATCATGAGATTAAAACCATTTATGGCCATTATAATATAATGTACATTATAATCATAATATAAATCATATTATATTAAAATAGTATGAATTAAATAATATTTTTATTTGCTGGTCTCAAGAGGATCTCTGCTGAGTCATTTGTCCAGAATAATCTGTTATCATCTCACTGATCTTTAGATTGACCTGCAGCTATTGCTGTGCTGGCCTGATCATTGTGTGCACAGCAACAAGACCAACTGGAAACCAGTTATACACTTAGCTGCTGTGAACTTTCAATAAACTGCAAACACTGAGAGCACAGATCAAATCATTGCTCAATTCAAAGATTTTTGTGAATTGTGAAAATATAGAATTGGACACAATTTTCTTGTTTTAGGCTGAGAAGTTATAAATTGTATTCTTTAGAGAATCTATTTGCATATGAAAAGGAAGGTTTGACAAACACAGGTCTGATGGAGAAAGACAAAGATTCTCTTTGGTCTGTTAATTTTCTCAGTCTCTTCTGAGACATTAAAGGTAGGGTAGGTAGGATGTGGTTAAAAAAACATTTTTTCCAAATTTGTTTAAACTTTCTTTATATATCAATACATAATTAAAATGTAAGTACTCAGAAAAAGAAAGTATAAAAATGTAGTGTCTGTAGACCTCTCACGACTGTTTTAAAGACAGCTCATTATTTCCATTCACTCCACCTTCTCCCTTCTGGGCTCTTTCCAAAGCCACGCCCCCAAAACACATGAACGCGCTACGCCGACCACGATCAGCTCAGCTGAAAGACGCATTATTTACCTGAGGCGAGCGGAGAAGAAGTGCATGTAGTGACATCATGTCAGAATCACATGTAATAAAAAATCTAACATTATCATTATGAATATAAACAAATAAGATGTCTTTTAGTACTCACTATCAAGCTAGAATAACGATACTGGTAAAGTTTAAAATACACACACAACACAGTGTCTACGACACACACAGATACAAGATAAAAACATCAACATAAACATTGGTAGAGTATATAAAAACAAACCAAGGGCCGAAATAAACGTGCAGGTAAAGTTCCCGGTGAACATGGTAAAAGAGTTTAGACAGAGGGTAGTAGCTAAAGCTAACTTAGTTCTAAAAAAAGTTCCAGGATGCGGTGTACTAGCTTTTACACATGCATTTTGTTATCTAAAGTTACATTTTGCGAAATTCAACACGACAGCGATCAACTTGAGCTAGGCATATTGAGTATTTATCTTCTCTACTAATGGTTCGCTAAGTGTATAACATTGTAACTTTATGCTAAGAAAATGTTATGTTAGCTATATTAGGCAGCTACGTGTGCTAGTGGGACATGCTTCATGAAAACATAAACCAAAAAAATGTATAATCAAAATTAAAGATTACCTGTCCAGCAGAAATACAGCCTCTTGAACTCAAATCAAACGGGTGCGGCCAGGGTTGCCAGGTTTTCACAACAAAATCCGCCCAATTGCTACTCAACACTAGCCCAAAACAAGCCCAATCGTGTTTCTCCAGTAAAAATCGCGTTTGGGGGGTAAAATATGTGTCTTTTTGGTAGGGCTGCCTGCTAAAATTCGCAAATCCCGGGGCAAAATATCACATAATTGGGGTCGCTTCAACCCGCGGACATGAAAAACAGCCGCGGCAACAGTGTAGA